>NC_138293.1:16132500-16550000 GCF_965601325.2 Salmo salar
TGATTGTCATGAATTTTGGGTTGACAATTAGACTATAGTTGCTGTATTTTACTGTAAAAATCTTTGTGTACCAACTAATATTGAGGTTCAACACCTGAGGAAGTGGAAACTCAAAACACATGAACTAGATCACTAACCCTAATTATAATACCCACTGTTAGTAGCCATTCATTTAACAGTAAATGTAATGTCCTAAAAGAAAATGTTGCAGTTGTGGGCTACTAGGCCGACAAGTACCCCTGAGACCTTTTACGCAATGGCTGGTGTGCATTTCGCACCCATCGCTCCATATCTCAAAGCCATATCAAATTAGTCTGGGTACCAGTCTTTGTAGCTAACATTCCACTCCTTGCCACTCCATTTCACTGCCAACGAGACTGGCTTTTTGGCAATTTCAATGTTCAATATGCAGCTGGATTTAGTTGCTCCATTGGTTGTTTGAAATAACATTAACATTTAACATTACAACCTAATTTAATAAATAAATTAAACATAATACAAAACAAGAAACACGAACAACGCACAGACAGGAAACAATAATGCCTAGGGAAGGAACCAAAGAGAGTGACATACAGTTGAAGTTGGAAGTTTATATACACCTTAGTCAAATACATTTAAACTCAGTTTTTCACAATTCCTGACATTTAATCCTAGTAAAATGTCCCTGTCTTAGTAAAAAAAAAGATCCCCACCACTTTATTTTAAGAATGTGAAATGTCAGAATAATAGTAGAGAGAATGATTTATTTCAGCTTTTATTTCTTTCATCACATTCTCAGTGGGTCAGAAGTTTAGATACACTCAATTAGTATTTGGTAGCATCGCCTTTAAATTGTTTTACTTGGGTCAAACGTTTTGGGTAGCCTTCCACAAGCTTCCCACAATAAGTTGGGTGAATTTTGACCCATTCCTCCTCACAGAGCTGGTGTAACAGAGTCAGGTTTGTAGGCCTCCTTGCTCGCACATGCTTTTTCAGTTTTGCCCACAAATTTTCTATGGGATTGAGGTCAGGGCTTTGTGATGGCCACTCCAGTACCTTGACTTTGTTGTCCTTAAGCCATTTTGCCACAACTTTGGAAGTATGCTTGGAGTCATTGTCCATTTAGAAGACCCATTTGCGACCAAGCTTTAACTTCCTGACTGATGTCTTGGGATGTTGCTTCAATATATCCACATCATTTCCTCCCTCATGATGCCATCTATTTTGTGAAGTGCACCAGTCCCTCCTGCAGCAAAGCACCCCCACAACCTGATGCTACCACCCCCGTGCTTCACGGTTTGGATGGTGTTCTTCGGCTTGCAAGCCTCCCCGTTTTTCCTCCAAACAAATGGTCATTATGGCCAAACAGTTCGATCTTTGTCCCCATGTGCAGTTGCAAGCCGTAGACTGGCTTTTTTACGGTGGGTTTGGAGCAGTGGCTTCTTTCTTGCTGAGCAGCCTTTCAGGTTATGTCGATATAGGACTCATTTTACTCTGGAGATAGATACTTTTGTACCTGTTTCCTCCAGCATCTTCACAAGGTCCTTTGCTGTTGTTCTGGGATTGATTTGCACTTATCGCACCAAAGTACGTTCATTTCTAGGAGACAGAACGCGTCTCCTTCCTGAGCGGTATGACGGCAACGTGGTCCCATGGTGTTTATACTTGCGTACTATTGTTTGTACAGATGAACGTGGTACCTTCAGCATTTGGAAATTGCTCCCAAGGATGAACCAGACTTGTGGAGGTCTACAATTTTTGGCTGATTTCTTTTGATTTCCCCATGATGTCAAGCAAAGAGGCACTGAGTTTGAAGGTAGGCCTTGAAAGATATCCACAGGTACACCTCCAATTGACTCAAATGATGTCAATTAGCCTATCAGAAGCTTCTAAAGCCATGACATCATTTTCTGGAATTTTCCAAGCTGTTTAAAGGCACAGTCAACTTAGTGTATGTAAACTTCTGACCCACTGGAATTGTGATACAGTGAATTATAAGTGCAATAATCTGTCTGTAAACAATTGTTGGAAAAATTACTTTTGTCATTGCACAAAGTAGATGTCCTAACCCACTTGCCAAAACTATAGTTTGTTAACAAGAAATTTGTGGAGTGGTTGAAAAAACAGTTTTAATGACTCCAACCTAAGTGTATGTAAACTTCTGACTTCTGCTGTATATAGGGAGGTAATGGAGTCCAGGTGAGTCTGATGACTCGCTGGTGCACGTAACGATGGTGACAGGTGTGCGTCATAACAAGCAGCCTGGTGACCTAGAGGCCTGAGAGGGAGTATACGTGACACTAGTAAATTTACATTTACATTTACATTTAAGTCATTTAGCAGACACTCTTATCCAGAGCGACTTACAAATTGGTGCATTCACCTTATGATATCCAGTGGAACAACCACTTTACAATAGTGCATCTAAATCTTTTAGGGGGGGGGGGGGGGGTTAGAAGGATTACTTTATCCTATCCCAGGTATTCCTTAAAGAGGTGGGGTTTCAGGTGTCTCCGGAAGGTGGTGATTGACTCCGCTGTCCTGGCGTCGTGAGGGAGCTTGTTCCACCATTGGGGTGCCAGAGCAGCGAACCGTTTTGACTGGGCTGAGCGGGAACTGTGCTTCCTCAGAGGTAGGGGGGCCAGCAGGCCAGAGGTGGATGAACGCAGTGCCCTTGTTTGGGTGTAGGGCCTGATCAGAGCCTGAAGGTATGGAGGTGCCGTTCCCCTCACAGCTCCGTAGGCAAGCACCATGGTCTTGTAGCGGATGCGAGCTTCAACTGGAAGCCAGTGGAGAGAGCGGAGGAGCGGGGTGACGTGAGAGAACTTGGGAAGGTTGAACACCAGACGGGCTGCGGCGTTCTGGATGAGTTGTAGGGGTTTAATGGCACAGGCAGGGAGCCCAGCCAACAGCGAGTTGCAGTAATCCAGACGGGAGATGACAAGTGCCTGGATTAGGACCTGCGCCGCTTCCTGTGTGAGGCAGGGTCGTACTCTGCGAATGTTGTAGAGCATGAACCTACAGGATCGGGTCACCGCCTTGATGTTAGTGGAGAACGACAGGGTGTTGTCCAGGATCACGCCAAGGTTCTTAGCACTCTGGGAGGAGGACACAAGGGAGTTGTCAACCGTGATGGCGAGATCATGGAACGGGCAGTCCTTCCCCGGGAGGAAGAGCAGCTCCGTCTTGCCGAGGTTCAGCTTGAGGTGGTGATCCGTCATCCACACTGATATGTCTGCCAGACATGCAGAGATGCGATTCGCCGCCTGGTTATCAGAAGGGGGAAAGGAGAAGATTAATTGTGTGTCGTCTGCATAGCAATGATAGGAGAGACCATGTGAGGATATGACAGAGTCAAGTGACTTGGTGTATAGCGAGAATAGGAGAGGGCCTAGAACAGAGCCCTGGGGGACACCAGTGGTGAGAGCGCGTGGTGCGGAGACAGATTCTCGCCACGCCACCTGGTAGGAGCGACCTGTCAGGTAGGACGCAATCCAAGCGTGGGCCGCGCCGGAGATGCCCAACTCGGAGAGGGTGGAGAGGAGGATCTGATGGTTCACAGTATCAAAGGCAGCAGATAGGTCTAGAAGGATGAGAGCAGAGGAGAGAGACTTAGCTTTAGCAGTGCGGAGAGCCTCCGTGACACAGAGAAGAGCAGTCTCAGTTGAATGCCCAGTCTTGAAACCTGACTGATTAGGATCAAGAAGGTCATTCTGAGAGAGATAGCAGGAGAGCTGGCCAAGGACGGCACGTTCAAGAGTTTTGGAGAGAAAAGAAAGAAGGGATACTGTTCTGTAGTTGTTGACATGGGAGGGATTGAGTGTAGGTTTTTTCAGAAGGGGTGCAACTCTCGCTCTCTTGAAGACGGAAGGGACGTAGCCAGCGGTCAAGGATGAGTTGATGAGCGAGGTGAGGTAGGGGAGAAGGTCTCCGGAAATGGTCTGGAGAAGAGAGGAGGGGATAGGGTCAAGTGGGCAGGTTGTTGGGCGGCCGGCCGTCACAAGACGCGAGATTTCATCTGGAGAGAGAGGGGAGAAAGAGGTCAAAGCACAGGGTAGGGCAGTGTGAACAAGACCAGCGGTGTCGTTTGACTTAGCAAACGAGGATCGGATATCATCAACCTTCTTTTCAAAATGGTTGACGAAGTCATCCGCAGAGAGGGAGGAGGGGGGGGGGGGGAGGAGGATTCAGGAGGGAGGAGAAGGTAGCAAAGAGCTTCCTAGGGTTAGAGGCAGATGCTTGGAATTTAGAGTGGTAGAAAGTGGCTTTAGCAGCAGAGACAGAAGAGGAGAATGTAGAGAGGAGGGAGTGAAAGGATGCCAGGTCCGCAGGGAGGCGAGTTTTCCTCCATTTCCGCTCGGCTGCCCGGAGCCCTGTTCTGTGAGCTCGCAGTGAGTCGTCGAGCCATGGAGCAGGAGGGGAGGACCGAGCCAGCCTGGAGGATAGGGGACAGAGAAAATCAAAGGATGCCGAAAGGGAGGAGAGGAGGGTTGAGGAGGCAGAATCAGGAGATAGGTTGGAGAAGGTTTGAGCAGAGGGAAGAGATGATAGGATGGAAGAGGAGAGAGTAGCGGGAGAGAGAGAGCGAAGGTTGGGACGGCGCAATACCATCCGAGTAGGGGCAGAGTGAGAAGTGTTGGATGAGAGCGAGAGGGAAAAGGATACAAGGTAGTGGTTGGAGATTTGGAGGGGAGTTGCAATGAGATTAGTGGAAGAACAGCATCTAGTAAAGATGAGGTCAAGCGTATTGCCTGCCTTGTGAGTAGGGGGGGAAGGTGAGAGGGTGAGGTCAAAAGAGGAGAGGAGTGGAAAGAAGGAGGCAGAGAGGAATGAGTCAAAGGTAGACGTGGGGAGGTTAAAGTCACCCAGAACTGTGAGAGGTGAGCCATCCTCAGGAAAGGAACTTATCAAGGCGTCAAGCTCATTGATGAACTCTCCAAGGGAACCTGGAGGGCGATAAATGATAAGGATGTTAAGCTTGAAAGGGCTGGTAACTGTGACAGCATGGAATTCAAATGAGGAGATAGACAGATGGGTCAGGGGAGAAAGAGAGAATGTCCACTTGGGAGAGATGAGGATTCCAGTGCCACCACCCCGCTGGCTCGATGCTCTAGGGGTATGCGAGAACACGTGGGCAGACGAGGAGAGAGCAGTAGGAGTAGCAGTGTTATCTGTGGTAATCCATGTTTCCGTCAGCGCCAGGAAGTCTAGGGACTGGAGGTTAGCATAGGCAGAGATGAACTCAGCCTTGTTGGCCGCAGACCGGCAGTTCCAGAGGCTGACAGAGACCTGGAACTCCACGTGGGTCGTGCGCGCTGGGACCACCAGGTTAGAGTGGCAGCGGCCACGCGGTGTGAAGCGTTTGTATGGCCTGTGCAGAGGGGAGAGAACAGGGATAGACAGACACATAGTTGACAAGCTACAGAAGTGTTGTTTCTTGTATTATTGTCTCTTGTGTCTTTAGAGAACTGTAAAATAAATAGAATAAGAACTATAACAAATTCATAAACAAACATTTAGCTGTTACAGTAGCTAGGTAATTTGTTGTATTTTGAGGCTTAAAATAAAGCAAAGATGTTTTGTGGTTGGAATTGCAGTATGTATTTAGTTAGTTTGAGATTTTAGGGTTAGGGTTAGACTGTGTCACGACTTCCACCGAAGGTGGCTCCTCTCCCTGTTCGGGCGGTGCTTGGCGGTCGTCGTCGCCGGCCTACTAGCTGCCACCAATCCCATTTTCCTTTTCATTTAGTTCTGTCTGGTTTTACACACCTGTGTCTTGTTTTGTTGATTTCGGTGGCTTTATAATTCCCCGCAGCAGGTTAGGTTGTGTGCGGGATTATTTTGCTGTAGGCAACACGTAAAGCGTGCGTGCCTGCCTGCACCACGGGCGTTGTTAGTTGTTTTTACGGTATGTGTTACCTTGGACATTTTGCTGGTAGGCTTTACGGAGTGGAGGTTTCTCCCCTGTATGTGTCGTTGTGTTTTTTCCGGATCTGCCAAAATAAACTGTGGTTTTTCCTGGAACCCTTCTGCTCTCCTGCTCCTGATTCCAGACACCCCCCACCATAGAGAGGCTCGGTTACAGACTGGACAAACAAAAAGTGGTTGCTAAGCAACCAGATACCAAGGTGTTTTGTGGAGAGGAAAATAGTGATAGTGCCAATATTTTGATAATCATTGTGATTGGAGGATAGCTGTGAGGGTTATCGAATCAGGATCAGGATATCCTTGAGCTCATTAATGAGAGAATGTTCATATTTGAATATGGCAAAAAGGCCAGTCTCTTTGGCAATGACAAGGAGTGGAAAGGAGTGGCATCTTAGCTATACACTGAGTGTACAAAACATTAGGAACACCTTCCTAATATTAAGTTCGACCCCCTTTGCCCTCAGAACAGCCTCAATTTGTCGGGGCATGGACTCTACAAGGTGTTGAAAGTGTTCCACAGGGATGCTGACCCATGTTGACTCCAATGCGTCCCACAGTTGTGTCAAGTTGGCTGGATGTCCTTGGGTGGTGGACCATTCTTGATACACACAGGAAACTGTTGTGCTTGAAAAACCCAGCAGCGTTGCAGTTCTTGACACACTCAAACTGGTGCGCCTGGCACCTACTACCATACCACATTCAAAGGCACTTCAATCTTTTGTCTTGCCCATTCATCCTCTGAATCGCACACATACACAATCCATGTCTCAATTGTCTCAAGGATTAAAAATCATTATTTAACCTGTCTCCTCCCCTTGATATAGACTGATTGAAGTGGATTTAACAAGTGACATCAATAAGGGATCATAGCTTTCACCTGGATTCACCTGGTCAGTCTCTCATGGAAAGAGCAGGTGTGCCTAATGTTTTGTACACTCAGTGTATTGAGAATTAAGAAATACAAATTATGCCTACAGAAAGCTGAGACCCTCCTCTCTTTGACAGGACCAAGGGGACTAAGCTTCCAAAGCTGTGTTTTTCCTATGATTGCATTTTGAAATGTTATACAATCATAAAGCATTTTTCTCTCAGGCACATGGGGGGAGAGATGAGTGGCTCACTCACCACAGCAGCAGGCACCAGCGAGGGCACAGGCACAGGCACAGGGGCCAGGCAGACACTTTCATTACAGGAATCATGTGGATAATGCACTTCACAGTTTGACCAAATCATGGTTTTAGCCGCCCAAAAATAGGAAGTTTTGAGTGAGGTGACAATGTAGAATATGCTCTTTCTACATTTATAGGCACCTTCTACGTTTTTCTGTTCCATGATCTTTGCTGTCTAACTGATGACAGAGTTGGAGCAGATCTCTTTCATGATGCTGCGTTTTACTTTGAATGTGAGTTTGTGCAACCTCAACTCAGCATATCAGAAAACTGGGCTGACCATCTTGGAAGTGGGGCCGGCCGTTGCCCACTGATCAGCCAAAGGCTCATTATAGACTACTATAACAGAGAAATTGCGCAAAAATAATAGTAAAAAAAAATCTTAACAGGCCCACGGCCATGTCACCCTTTTCATTGTTTTATTTTGATTGAACCGTTTTTTTGTGCGTGTCAATTTCGACCATCCCATCCAACTAAACAATGGTCCAGCCCATCTGGCATTTGCCATAATTGCCAGATGGGTAATCTGCCCCTGCTCTTACCTCTACATCTCAGGCTCTCTCCACATCAGCCCCTTACAGTAATGTAGCAATGTAAAGGGTGCCTTGATGTGAATATGGCTGTGTTTAGACAAGCAGCCAAAGACAGATTTTTACCCCCACTAATTGGTCTTTTGACCAATCAGATCAGCTCTGAAGAAGATCTGACGGGAAAAGATCTGATGTGATTGTTAAAATAAAAAAATCTGAATTGGGTGTCTGTTTAAACACTGCCTATCAAGAACAATATCTATCTGGTTAAAGCCTGCAGGTATCATGCTTTATAATTTGTTATAATAAGCATGTACATGTATGAGCATCAGCCTTTGTAATATATTGTCAAATGTATTATAATTAAGCCTCCCGAGGAGGTGTGGTATATGGCCAATATACCAGGCTAAGGGCTGTTCTTATCGGAGTGCCTGGATACAGCCCTTAGCCGTGGTATATTGGCCATACTGTATACAAAAAAATATTGGCCATATACCAGAGGTGCCTTATTTTTTATTGAAAACTGGTTACCAATGTAATTAGACCAGTAAAAATATATATTTTGTCATACCCCTGGTATATGGTCCGAAATACAACGGCTTTCAGCCAATCCGCATTCAGGGCTCGAACAACGCGGTTTATAATAAGGCTTATAAAATGTTATGTCTCTACGTACAGTATCAACTTTTAAACTTTTTTTCAGAATGTCTGGTAGGCTTTAAGTAGTAGGGTATAGTCAGGATAAGAGACTATTATAATACATTATAAACAGGGCATACGTGCTTGACAATACATTATGCATCATAATGAATATCTGCTTTGCCACAATAAACACCAATAAGAGTTGGATGAAACAAAGTTAAACAAATACCTCCAGGTAGATAACAAATCGTGACAATATAATCAATATCAAGACAATCCCAACTAGTGAGATGATACAAACTTTGCCGGTGTTTAGTGACGCTATTAGTGGTCATATGACTGAGAACCAATCGTAAAATCGAAAATATATTTACTTAGTTGGTACCGTGATATAATTTGAATCACTAAATATATTTGAGTAGATGTACTGACTGTGGCCAGTGTCTATCGTCTTGTGCTGAAGGGAAGATGAAGGGTATTATTCTGTTTACACTTCTGACCATCTGGTCAAATGTAGATTGCAAGTCTTGCTCATATTCTCCATCGCAGTGGTGTACCTCTTTGGACTCAGCCATCGAATGTGGGGTAAAATAAGTTCACTTGACGAGTATCTTGTCGTAATTAAATGTATGCAATGTTTTGGTAACACATTGACTTAAACTGCGTGTTGTGGTTGTATCGCTGTAATTAATCTTCGTAGCCTGTGTCTTAGATTTATTTTTGTGTGTTTTGATTGGTCAGGGGTAGTCTTCAGTATCAGTCGAGTCTTTACTTTTATTGTGGCAGGTTCTGAAGCAGTGCCTGGAAACCAATGCCACCAAGCCCAACACGCTGGACCAGTCAGTTCAGGTGGAGCTGTATTATGAGAGTCTGTGCCCAGCATGCCGCTACTTCCTCACCTCACAGCTCTTCCCTACATGGACCATGCTACAGGACGCCATGAATGTCACGCTGGTGCCCTATGGAAATGCAGAAGTATGTACACTAGGCTAGAGACGACGACTCCCATCTCATGACTCTTGCTTTGATTTTGGATATAATACTTGGATGTCGTTATCAGTGAATGGAGTTGAGGAATGTTGTGTTTAGTCAAAGTCATTTCTGTTTGTCTCACTACAGGAATCTTTTGATGGGAAGAAGTATCAGTTCACCTGCCAGCACGGTGAAGAAGAGTGTCTTGGCAACATGCTGGAGGTGAGATTCTGGTAATGCTTTATTTTACATTCTACCAGGTAGTTATTTATTATTTATTACAACAATAATTACTGATTAATTGCCTAGCAATTACACTCATTGACGCATCACTAAAGCACCATATAGTTTCTTAGTTACTACCATGTAAATACCAGGTAATACTAGCTTAAACTGGGCTGAAACGTGTGTTTTTTTTCTCTCTCTCTCTCCTCAGACCTGCATATTCAGTGTTACAGGAAGTAACGCGTTCCAGATAATCTACTGCATGGAGGCCTCCACTGATGTGGTTAAAGCAGGCGAGAAGGTGCGTGACATATTGACTCTTACCTTCTCTCTATCTACACAAAACCATGAAAAGACCCTCCTCAAACAATATACAGCACTCCCTATTTTTATTCTAATACCCTTGAGAAATACGAACAAAAAGTTATAGAATGGAATTAGTTTTTGTGCTTGATGATTGATGATATGCTCTGCTCACATAAGATAGTGTAAGGGTATGGCTGGAGGGAAATATGAGATATGACTGGATGGCATTGTAAATATGAGGATACTTGGAAATAGTGTTCTGACCACCTCTTCCCTTGACAGTGTGTGGAGCTCTATGACCCAAACACCAAGTGGGACAGCATCATGACCTGTGTGAAGGGAGACCAGGGGAATCAGCTAATGCATCAGAACGCAGTGAAGACTGGTGCCCTGAAGCCAGCCCACGACTATGTGCCTTGGATTGTCATAAATGGGGTAAGTTCACTGAGGCAAAATATTTGTGTTGCTTGTGTCTGCATTGCATTTAATACTTTGTGTTAACTGTATTACAAACTGCTACGAGTAAGGTATTTAACCACTCAACAACGTTTATTGCCTCGACTGTTATAGTAATCTGGAAACTTTTCTCAGGAGCACACAGAAGAACTTCAGGACAAAGCAATGTCTTCACTCTTCGTTCTGATCTGCAGCATGTACAAGGTAAGTTTTGGCCCGTCCAAAAACACCACTCCAATATTAACAGTATAATGTCTTATCCATCTTGCCCATTCTTCTTTACTTGTTTCTATGCATCTTTTTCCTGCGTATAGAATAGCCTTTACATATACTGTACCATTGATGGTAAGTCAGTACCTGATGAAGTTGATATTTCTTGACGCCTTACTCCATCCAACCTTTTCTGAGTCAAGATCACTTTCGCAGTCAAAAAGCAAGAGGAGATCTAGCACCCAGATTTTTTTAAAGCATGACTTAAAAAAATGCAACATTAACCTAATAAAACAGTTCTGTAGGAAGGCGGTTTGTGCAGTAGGCCTACTAGCCTACATTATCTCAGTATATTGGCTATACAGTATGTCTGGCCTGCCAATATTGTTCTTCTCACACCATATAATATTTGAAAACCCAAGCTTTGATAACAAAATAGATCAGTTGTTATATGACTTGCGAGGCACAGCTGAGCAAAAATTTTAATAATTCTCTTTTTTATTTTACTGGACTGATGGTACCTGTATCTGATGGTCATGGTGCTTTCAAGACAACTGGGAACTCAGGGAAAAAATGAGGTCAAATCATGATGTCAGTGATCTTCAGGTTGGAAAGCCGGAGCTGTAGAAAGATGCCAGAGTTTCCAACTTGGAATTCTGAGTTGGATGACCATGGAAAACGATTATTTGTATTGAATGCACTGAAGTTGGAAGTCTGAGATTTCCGAGTTCCCAGTTGTTTTGAACACGGCATTAGTCTCAGCAGAGGGAGGGAGAGAGCAGCAGAGGGTCCGCCTCTCACTGTCCCTGCTCTCTCCTTTCTTTCCTCCAGTGAGACTGACCAGAGAGAGGGGACACCGTCTTTCACTTGATGGCAAAACTCAAGTCGCACAGCATCTGCACAAATTCATGTTGTTCCTATGACCAGAGAAAGTGAAATATTCCTCGATATTAAAAAAGACACGAAGAGCTGCTGATAATAATAATATTAATAAAAACGCAGGGCTATCGATACACTTAGCTACTAATTCATTGCAGCTGCAGCGCAAGTGGAAGTAGGGAGAAGCGCATTTTATGTATTGTAATAGTGTTGAATAAAAACAGTGTTGACAGTGCTGAATAAAAACTTAAACATGAACTCACTCAAAAACAGCAGCTCTTTGCTGTATTCTTTAACCTCTATGGGCTAGGTGGGACGCTAGCGTGCCACCCGTGGTGCACTCCATCAACAGCAGGTGCATTTCAAGAGCGGCAAATTTGAATCCAAATAAATGTCAAAATTCAAATTTTTCAAACATACAACTATTTTACACCCTTTGAAAGATAAACATCTCCTTAATCTAACCACGTTTTACGATTTCAAAAAGGTTTTACGGCGAAAGCATAAATTTAGAGTATGTTAGGACAGTACATTTACAAGAGTTGTGTGTAATGTTTTGTCAAGTCAAAGACAGGGTCACCAAAACCATAAAACCAGCTAAAATGATGCACTAACCTTTTACAATCTCCATCAGATGACACTCCTAGGACATTATGTTAGACAATGCATGCATTTTTAGTTCTATCAAGTTCATATTTATATCCAAAAACAGCGTTTTACTATGGCATTGATGTTGAGGAAATCGTTTCCCTCCAATAACCGGCAGTCAAGTCAGCGTCACAAATTAAATAATTAAAATTAGAAAACATTGGTAAAATATTATATTGTCATTTAAAGAATTATAGATTTACATCTCTTGAACGCAATCAACTTGCCAGATTTAAAAATAACCTTACTGGGAAATCACACTTTGCAATAATCTGAGCACTGCGCCCAGAAAAATACGCGTTGCGATACAGACTAGACGTCATGTTGGGGAGATCTAAAATCGAAAATACTATGTAAATAATCCATTACCTTTGATTCTCTTCATCAGATGTCACTTCCAGGTATCACAGGTCCATAACGAATGTAGTTTTGTTCAAAAAAGCTCATCATTTATGTCCAAAAATCTCCGTCTTTTTAGCACATGATCTAAGCCAGCCGGACTTCTCGTCATGAACGAGGGGAAAAAATATATTTACGTTCGTTCAAACATGTCAAACGTTGTATAGCATA
Organism: Salmo salar; assembly: GCF_965601325.2. Lineage (NCBI taxonomy): Eukaryota > Metazoa > Chordata > Actinopteri > Salmoniformes > Salmonidae > Salmo > Salmo salar. The sequence continues at coordinate 16,145,015 of NC_138293.1, forward strand.
AATCATTAGGGCCTTTTTTAACCAGAACATGAATAATATTCAAGGTGGACGAATGCATACTCTTTTATAACGTATTGGAACGAGGGTACCCAACATGAACTCGCGCGCCAGGTGTCTAATGGGACATCATCGTTCCATGGCTCTTGTTCGGTCAGATCTCCCTCCAGAAGACTCAAAACACTTTGTAAAGGCTGGTGACATCTAGTGGAAGCAATAGGAAGTGCCAAAATATTCCTCAGCCCCTGTGTTTTTCAATGGGATAGGTTTAAAGTCAATACAACACATCAGGTATCCACTTCCTGTCAGAAAATGTCTCAGGGTTTTGCCTGCCAAATGAGTTCTGTTATACTCACAGACACCATTCAAACAGTTTTAGAAACTTTAGAGTGTTTTCTATCCATATATAATAAGTATATGCATATTCTAGTTACTGGGTAGGATTAGTAACCAGATTAAATCGGGTACATTTTTTTTATCCAGACGTGCAAATGCTGCCCCCTAGCCCTAACAGGTTAACAGTCACTCTCTGGTCCTGGTTTTAAAAGTTATTACATCTCATGTAGGCTAGTTGCCTATCAAACTTCGCTGTGGCTGGGGTCGTGGAAGCTGTAGGAATGGTGATTTGAACTATCCGATTTGCCAGCACAGTATGCGACCTCGATTTAGCCACAGATCTCCTGGTCCGCCGGGCAGGTGGAGTTTGTCTTTTCAGACAAATGAAATGGTTCAAAATGGGAACACTTCACCTGCCCGGTGTGCAGGACTTGTCAATGAAATGCAACACCAATAATATAAATAAAGGACAGCAAGCCTTTATTGTTGGCTTTTCTACAGAAATGTTTGGTGATGGACTAGGATCGCGATCGACCGGTTGGTGACCACTGCACTAGAGTGTGCTGTAGGAATAAGAAAGATATTCCTTTGATTTCTGTTCTCTGTCGTATTCTCCTTTAGCCGTCCAAGCCTGAAGCCTGTAGTACGGCTCTGATGAAACGACACAGAAGTTACAGTTACCATGGCGAGTAAATCATCTACGTCTCAACACTGCACTATACTGCCATGTGCCTCTGTGTTTGATTGCTAAATATGGATGGTAAATGCTAACTTAAACATTTGTGGTATCAATAATGTTTTAACGCTGTCAATGCTTTTTTAAAATCTGGTTTAACTATCAATATTACACAATTATTCAAAAATCCAGAAAATGGACGTCATGTACTGTTTCATTGTTCAATGAATGAGCCTTTGTGGAATGAGCTGTGTGAATTAAGCTCACTGATAGCAATCCATTTTTTATAAAGTGATTAAGTTACACTAGCCTTTGCAAAGGAATAGGGGGATGTAATGAATACGAAATTAAAGTAAACTACTTTAAAAGGACTTTGTCTTTCTTTATTAAATCTGTGTTTTATGTTGAATGTGATAAGTGTTTATCCTATTAGATCAGATATTTCTTTTTTGACAGGCGCTGTGGGGATGAATACCTTTTTGAGTGAGTGCTCTTACAGTAGACGGCTTTGTTGTGGTTGTCATGGTTCTGCATAGCTTCGCTGAGTCTTCCCTAGGGGAGACCGCAGACAAACCAGTGACATATCAAGCCTCTTCCCTGGCGGTTTAATAGGACTGTCTGTGCTGCTTTCAGTGCTGTTAAAGAGACATGTCCTCCCTTGTTATACTGCTGATTAAGGGTCATGTCCTTCAACATCATTCGGTCTGTCTATAGCACAATGTAAAAATGTAAGATCGAAAGTATGATGGTTACAAGATTTCACGCTGTCTGATTTTTCTTTGGTTGCATTTCTTAATCAAAAACGAAATAATGGAAGAATGAATAGCCTCCTCACAGACCTTACACACTGATCTAACGCTGAAGGTGCTGGTGTTGTGTAGACCCGATCTAGTTTTGGATGGATGCACCATTTTTATTGAGCTGTTTGGTTATCCAAAAACATATAACCTTTACGCTATGGATTATGGTCCCAGGTGTATCAGTGACAAAACTGAAGTGTGGATTTTCTAATCAGTGTCTTTCTAATCAAATCAGAAATATGACCTTTGCACCTTTTCTATGAATTGTGCTTCTAATGTGATTTATGGAAGGTGACATAGTAGCCTATCAGTGGAGGCTGGTGGGAGGAGTTATAGGAGGATGGGCTCATTGTAATGGCTTGAATGGAACAAATGGTGCAGAGTCAAACATATGGAAAACATGTGTTTGACTCCGTTTCATGAATTCCCTTGCAGGCATTACGATGAGCCCTTCCTCCTATAACTCCTCCCACCAGCCTCCTCTGTAGCCTATTCTTAGAAGGTTACAGTATGTCAAAACAATTTAATGTTCATCTATTTAGACATTTAATTTGTCAAGTCACTTTTCTATCATACTACTTCTTTGATGAATCAGAATTCCACATAAATTATGAGAGGGATCTTGTGCTTCAACTGGATTGTTTTTTTGTGCAGCATTGGGGAGTATGATGTCCTCAAACTCCTCGATGTTATGCATTTGACACCAATGCTATGTATAAACCATAGACGAGTTAGGGGAAGCTGCTTTGAAGCCAAAGAGAATGCCAAGAGTGTGCAAAGCTATCATCAAGGCAAAGGGTGGCTACTTTAAAGAATCTCAAATATATTTTGATTTGTTTAACCATTTTTGGTTGCTACATGATCCCATATGTGTTATTTCATAGTGTTGATGTCTTCACTAGCTTTCTACAATGTAGAAAATAGTAAAATAAAGAAAAACACTTGGATGTGGGGCGGCAGGTAGCCTAGTGGTTAGAGCGTTGGACTAGTAACCCGAAAGGTTGCAAGATCAAATCCCCAAGCTGACAAGGTAAAACTCTGTTGTTCTGCCACTGAACGAGGCAGTTAACCCACTGTTCCTAGGCCGTCATTGTAAATAAGAAATTGTTCTTAACTGACTTGCCTAGTTAAATAAAGGTAAAATGAGTAGGTCTGTCCAAACTTTTGACTGGTACTGTACATCAATAACATCAAACATTTATCCTAGTGGACCACTTATTGGATAACCGTCGTTTGGAATAATAATCATGATTCCTCAGTTTAGCAGAGAATTTCTCGTCAAGATTACAGGAAGACGTTTTTCAACAGCAGGTTTCTTATCGTAACCAATACTGTGAGCTGTGGGGGCATGCTTGTCGCAGGCAATATCATTCAGCAAACCAGAAAAAAATGGAGGGTCCCTGAAAAGGCACGTGATTGGGCTCGTACAGGTAAGGTCCAGGACCAAGGACAGCAATCCGTGTTGTATGAAATAACTTTTGAAAGACAATGAACATGAATGTGCGAGGGCAAGATATATTCCTAATCATAACCAAAATAAAATGTATAGCATTAAAAAAAGTTCAACCATAATATTCGAAAACACACCCCTCTCGAATTGTATCCTTTATATTGACAGGATAATTGCACATTTTCCTTGTGTTTTCCAAGATACAATACAGTAGTATATAGGTGTCACTATTTGCAAGGACATGTGTTTCATGTTGCTGTGTCACACTGCCCTCTGCAATTTGCATGTTTTGCAGTTAGATGTTCAATGGGGCCTTTCATGCGCTACTTGTACCAGTGGCTGGACAAGTTATTTTTGTCGGCAATGCTCTACCTGCTGTCAGCAAGAAAGTCCTTACCGATCAGCTGATTGCATCACTGACCATGGAAGCATAGTATTTCATAGGGGAGTGTTTTTTTGTTTTTTTCAAGTCAGCGTTAACAGTATACTAAGTTAAATCAATGTCAACTTGGACTGTTTGCTTGCTCTTATGGAAAAGCTCACAACAAAACTCACTAAAGTGGGGTTGGAGGGACTTCCATAGATGGGAGATACCACAGTAACAGTTTTTTTTTAATCTTCCCACAAGTATGGGCAAGATGGAGGGCCATAGTCTGTCTGAGGGGTTGGAGGAATTCAAAGACAAGTTCTGGGAGTTCTACAAGGTTAGTGGAATAGTATGACTGTGTTTTTCATATCCTAGCCCTAATTAGACCCTACAATTTGGCCTTTGTATTCTCTATCCTCTTACCTGCTTGATTTTATTGTCCTTTGTTCGGAAGGAATTTATTGTATCTTGCTTTTTAATGTATTAGTTTACTTGATAAGAACGGTTTGGATCAGAAGCATAGGCCCATTGTACTCTATATTTCTGTATTGATACCCCTCTAGTTCTCAAGGTTTGTTTGTGCTCCTTTTCCTTCAAGGTGGACTGGTGTGTTTGGCCCGCGGCAGAGGTTATCAACTTCTACTTCTTGCCTCCTAAGTTCCGAGTCCTCTATGTTAGGTATTCCCAAGGTACGCGCAATGTCGTCTGGGGTACGCCAAATAAACATGTGATTCACAGTCAGTTACACGTATCATTGTTGTAATAAGGTAATAATATATGTCTAGGAGAGGACATTAGTCACTGCATTTGTGTTATTTAAAAAATAAAATATTTTATTCATAGATAAGGAATAGCTTTTTCAAGCATCTTAAAAGATAGATAAAATCTTCATTATCGTTTTAATTTCAACAGCTTACTTTACTGGTATGGCTTGAATGTATAATTTATAATATGCCTGTAGGTTTCTTATGCTTTTCATTGAAGTTAAATTCATGGCTTACCATATGATATCTTATAAAACAGTATGTCAATGTAGCAATCTAATACTCTAGCTGCATAATCAATGATTATGTTAAACCCCAAACAGAATGTGTGTTTATAATTGCATTGTAACAGTGTAACATACAAAGTCCATATGCGTATTTATTAATGAGATCAGTAGGCCTATAAATAAATAAGAAAAGTTTCACATGCAACCCAACAAGATTGAACAACATTATTGTATAGATATGCCTACGACATACGTTTGATGTTGATTTGGACTCCACAGCATTTAGTTCTCCTGTTGTCTCTACAACTACTTTATTCAGTCAGGCATTCTGAGACCCTTTTCGAGGAGAGACTACAGCAGAAGGCCTGCCTAATTTTGGGCCAATTTATTTTGTTTGTGGTAAAGTGCTGATGTTGTAAGAGATATGGAGAAGACACGCAATTAGGCTAACAGGTGATTCAAAATGATTCCAAAAACATTTTGTATTTCCATAGCACAAGTTGTGCACAAAAACGTATCAAGAAGTTATCGTTTGTGTTACATTGTGTGTACACCGTGTATTGGAAATGTTTTACCTGCATGAAGAAAATTGCATGTTTTGTATCCTCAAGATGGTATTCTTTTCCCCATTCTGAGAGCCTAGAAGACTAGCGCGCAATGCTACTGCACCTAAGCTACCTACTGAAATGGGCTAGGCATAAGCCTACCTCCGTTTGCAGACCTGGTGATTTTTGTAATTCGGTGATGGCGATTGTCTATTTTTTTTAACAGAACGTTTTTTATTACGTATTGGAAGCCTTTCAAACTCAAATTCAGTTAGAGTCAACATAGGTTATCTCCTCATCCGTAGATAACATTACGCGACATATGAACTCTAGCGAACTCTGGCCTGCCAAACCAGATTGTGGCGATACACATGCATGAATAATGGAATGTAATGAAGTATAGACTAGTATCTCTATTTCAAACCAGCATCTCTATTCTCATCTCTAGCTCTGCAGCTGAACAGTCATCTCTTCATTTTGTATCGTAGTACAAATCCGATTAGGACCCAATCGGCAACATCAAAGCTTGACATAGACATTTAGCTCTGCATACAGAAGGGTTGTGGAGTGCAAAAGGCCAGTTCAGCCAAATGTCTTAAGGGTATTATGAAAGATCTATCTATGACATGATCAAAAACAATGTTCCCCAACTGGCGGCCCCTGTGGGTGAATTTGTTTGGCTGACCAAGTTTTCTGAGCCCCAAATAATATACAATAAATACACACTATATATACAAATTAGTGGATTTGGCTATTTCAACCACACCCGTCGCTGACAGGTGTATAAAATCAAGCACACAGCCATGCAATATCCATAGACAAACATTGGCAGTAGAATGGCCTGTACTGAAGAGCTCAGTGACTTTCAACGTGGCACCATCATAGGATGCCACCTTTCCAACAAGTCAGTTCGTAAATGTTTTGCCCTGCTAGAGCTGCCCTGGTCAACTGTAAGTGCTGTTGTTGCGAAGTGGAAACATCTAGGAGCAGCAATGGCTCAGCTGCGAAGTGGTAAGTCACACAAATTCATAGAACGGGACTGCCGGGTGCTGAAGCGCATAGTGTGTAAAAATTGTCTGTCCTCAGTTGCAACACTCACTACCGAGTTCGAAACTGTCTCTGGAAGCAACGTCAGCACAATAATTGTTCGTCTGGAGCTTCATGAAATGGGTTTCCATGGCTGAGCAGCCGCACACAAGCCTAATATCACCATGTGCAATGCCAAGCGTCGACTGTAGTGGTGTATAGCTTGCCGCCATTGGACTCTGGAGCAGTGGAAAAGCGTTCTCTGGAGTGATGAATCACGCTTCACCATCTGGCAGTCCGACGGACAAATCTGGGTTTGGCGGATGCTAGGAGAACGCTACCTGCCCAAACACATAGTGCCAACTGTAAAGTTTGGTGGAGGAGGAATAATGGTCTGGGACTGTTTTTCATGTTTCAGGCTCCTTAGTTCCAGTGAAAGGAAGTCTTAATGCTACAGCATGCAATGACATTCTAGATGATTCTGTGCTTCCAACTTTGTGGCAACAGTCTGGGTAAGCCCTTTCTGGTTTCAGCATGACAATGCCCCCGTGCACAAAGCGAGGTCCATTCAGAAATGGATTGTCGAGATCGGTGTGGAAGAGCTTGACTGGCCTGCACTGAGCCCTGACCTCAACCCCATCGATCACCTTTGGGATGATTTGGAACTCCGACCGCGAGCTAAGGCTACAATGGCCTCAAACTGCACCATTTTGTTTCTCTTTGTCACCCACGCACTTTCAACATTTAGATAATAATTTATCCTCCTAGAGTTGATTGACGCACCGATGCATCAATCTAAATTACAGCAATTATAGCAAAAAAATCCCCAGCAAAATCTGTCAGTTGAAGCTAGAGATATCTGTTTTTACATTTCTAAATTTGACCTTTCCATTGTGTTAAAGATGGAGGATTGGTTGATTTCCAGTTTAAGTATACGTTTTTCCAAGATGATTGACGAGAAATGTATCGTCCAACCCATCTGGTATCTCACTGAACCCTCATGCGCCATGTCTTGAAATATGCAGACAGACGGATTAAATGTACATTCACATTGCACTCCCACAAGGCATGGATTATTGAGTCATTTAGTTTTACATTTAAGACTCTGCCGTTGTTGTCACGTCCTGACCAGTAAAGGGGTCTATTTGTTATTGTAGTTTGGTCAGGATGTGGCAGAGGGTATTTGTTTTCATGGTTTTGTGTATGTGTTTAGATAAAGGGATATTTTGTGTAGAGTGTTTCTGGGGTTTATTGGTGTAAGTGTCGATGTAGAGGGGGTAGTTGATTTAGGTGGTTCGGGGTGTGTGTGTATTGTAGAGGGGTATTTGATTTATGTGTTCCGGGGTGTTGGGTATGTTCTTGTGTTTGTATTTCTAAGGGGCTGTTCTAGTTTTGTATTTCTGTGTTGGCCTGGTATGACTCTCAATCAGGAACAGCTGTACATCGTTGTTGCTGATTGAGAGTCATACTTAGGGAGCCTGTTTTCACCTGTCACTTTGTGGGAGGTTATTTCCGTGTTTAGCGTTATGCCTTACAGGACTGTCTATCGTCGTTGTGTTTTTGTATACGTGTTTGTTTTGGTTTCCCTTCTTTGTCCAAATAAAAGAAGATGAGTGTACATATACCCGCTGCGTTTTGGTCTCAATCCTACGACTACCGTGACAGTTGTGCTGTAGAATTTGTGAATTTTGTCTCTTGTGTAATAAATTCTATACGTTAGTTTATGCTGGATTAAGTGTACATTTTCGTTAGTTCGTTAGTTATGTTCCAACATTACCTCCATCTTGTGCCAATATTAGTTGTTTTCAAGCTTTGTTTCCAATAGTTTATATTTGTTTCTAATAGACTGTCAGTTAGATAGGGTCTCTGCAAGGTTTTGTATAAAGCGCCTTCAGAAAGTATTCACACCCCTTGACTTTTTCCACATTTTGTTATGTTACAGCCTGCATTTAACAATTTATTAAATTGAGATGTTTTGTCACTGGCCTACATACAATATCCCATAATGTCAAAATGGAATTATGTTTTTGTAAATCATGTCTGGCAAAAACCAAACACCGCATTCCACAGTAGAACCTCATACCAACGGTCAAGCATGATGGTAGAACTGTGATGGTTTGGTGATGCCATCCATCTGTGAGCTGAAGCTCAACTGGGTCATGCAGCAAGACAATTGTCCAAAACTCACAATCAAGTCTACATGAAAATGGTTAAAAAGCAACACATTTGAAGTTTTGGAATGACCTAGTCAAAGTCCAGTCTTAATCTCAATTGAGATGTTGTGGCAGGACTTGCAGTTCATGCTTGAAAACACACAAATGTTGCTGAGTTAAAGCAGTTTTGCATGCAAGAGTCGATGTGAGAGACTGATCAACAACTACAGGAAGCATTTGGTTGCAGTCATTGCAGCTAAAGGTGGCACAACCAGTTATTGAGTGTAAGGGGTAAATTACTTTTTCACACAGGAGAACTGGGTGTTGCATACTTTTGTTATTAAATAAATAAAATAAGTATATTTTGTTTTTTGTAAACTCACGTTGCCTTTATCTAATATTAGGTTTTGGTTGAAGATCTGATAACATTCAGTATCAAAAATATGCAAAAATGGGGGACCAGAAAGGGGGCAAATAATTTGTCACGGCACTGTATGTAAATTGTATATTTCTGTATTTCATTCTCAATAAGTTGGCAAACATTTCTAAAAACATGTTTTCACTTTGTCATTATGGGGTATTGTTTGTAGATAGGTAAGAAATAAAATATATTTAATCAATTTTGAATTCAGGCTCTAATTCAACAAAATGTGGAATAAGTCAAGGGGTATGAATACTTCTGAAGGCAATGTATCTTATCTATCAAATGAGCATCCTTTTCTGACTCAAATAGGATTCCCTCAAGATTACTCTGATGTCCAAAAGATTTGATTGAAATGTATTTGAAAATATCTACATGGGTCAGTCTAAAATTGCTTTTTAATTCGGTCAAGGAAATAAATGCATTTCCTATTACCAAGTAATATACAGTTTATATGCCTTTAGTTTTCAATGTAGACCAATTTATCAGTGAATTCTGAAAAGCTGTCCAAGGATTGTTCCATAGTGTTATGTTTTTAGGGAGTGATATTGGTTCTTGTAGAATAAATGACATTTTCTTCCATGTTGTTATAGTGTTCTTAACTATCAAGTTGTTAATGTTCTGAGCTTTATCCTTAGAAAACAGACACGTGAAAAGATTCTGGGGATGAGCATGCGTATCTTCAACATGTACCCATTGTTCCTCTTTAGTGCATTTAACTATACTGTATGTTACAAGTAAAAGCCCTGGGTGGTGAGTTGATACAAATCCTAAGTATTTAATATTTTTGGTGGTCCACTTAATGGATTGCTGTAGATCATGAGTTATTCTTTTTTATTTTTCCTGTTGTCATTATTTCAGTCCCAACCTCCCATCCTTGCCCATTATTTCCCATCCTTGCACATTCTTACTCAAACAAGCCAAGCTGGTTCCAACCTCCCATCATTTCCCACCCTCCCTACCTTTCAGACACACTTACACCCATCTATCCATCCATCCTTCAACTTACTCATCCATTCTTATTAATTCCTGCCCAACATATACCCCATGCATCCACACACCCATTCTCTCTCACCCTCCTACACATATTCAGATTTGGTTTTATTTATGTTGTGGCACTGGCACCGTTTGAAAATGGAAGGGCCTCCCGAGTGGTGCAGTGGTCTAAGGCACTGCATCGCAGTTGCTAGCAGTGTCACTAGAGATCCTGGTTCGAGTCCAGGTTCTGTCGCAGCCAGTCACAACCGGGTGATTCATGGGGCGGTGCACAATTGGCCCAGAGTTGTCCGGGATGTCCTTGTCCCATCGCGCTCTAACGACTTCTGTGGTGGGCCAGGCGCATGCACATTGACATGGTCACCAGGTGTATGGTGTTTCCTCCGACACATTGGTGTGGCTGGCTTCCGGGTTAAGTGGGCAGTGCAGCTTACAGGAGTTGCAGTGATGAGACAAGACTAACTACCAATTGGATACCATGAAATTGGGGGTAAAAATGTAAAAATATGAACATGGAAAACTTTTATTAATAGGTTCCATTGTAATTTCTCGTTCAAATATTTTTTATTGAACACACACAAGAATGGTGTATAGGTATAAAAGAGAAGTATGCAATTCTTATCTAAACATAGATAAGAATTGCATACAGAAACAACAAGATCCAGAGTTCTGGGTACAAAACAAATATTACAGAACAAGACATACAGAACAAGGACAGGTAGAAAGAAAGAGGGTAGATGTCACCCCCCCCTTATTCCCCTCTCGACTGCTCGGGTGGCGGGGCAAGCAAATGCTGCCCCGAGGTAGATTCAAATATTACAATTGAGAGTGCGTTAAAATGTACAAATTCACAGCACCGACTGGTCCAAGTAAGAGAGGAAAGGCTGCCAGATTTGATCAAATGTTGATAATTTATTGTTCAGAAAATATCTAATTCTTTCTAAGTGTACAGTGTTTGCCAATTCGCTGAGCCATAATTTGGTAGAGGGCGCTTCCCTCCTTTTCCAAAACAACAAGATTCATTTTTTTGCCGAAATGAGACTGTCAGTGTCCGTGTATAGGAGATGAGAAAATAGAGTCAATCGCAGGACACCGAACTGAGTAAAACATACGTCTTTACTCTAGAAAAAGTTCATCATACAAAATCTACGCAGGGATAAAACAATAACTATACATAGAACGAACACGACCAACAGTAAAACAATAACGCACGAAACATCATGAATATCAGAGGGTTTAAATAGGGAAGTAATCATAACGAAATGAGAACCAGGTGTGAACAATCAAGACGTAACAAATGGACAAAGAAACATGGATCGGTGGCAACTAGAAAGCCGGTGACGATGACCGCCGAACGCCGCCCGAACAAGGAGAGGCACCAACTTCGCCGGAAGTCGTGACAGAGACTGTAAGAGATTAGTTGTTTTTGGAGGTTGGTTAATCCGTTTAGGGAATCAGACACTCCCAGGATTATCAGAAGCGGGTCTGGGTCTATTGAAGTCTCCAGAACTTCAGAGAGGATGCTAAAAAATCCACACCAATAACCATACAAGTTAGAGCATAGGGCAAAGCAGTGGAGTAGTGTACCCTGCTCAGCCTGGCATTTATCACACATAGGGGATGTACCAGGAAATATCCTATGCACCATTGTAATTTCTGAGATGGTTATATTTGACCTTGAGGCAATGTCTTTTACATGTTGGCATTGAGATGTAGGCATATTTCTCTTGACTTATGGACAAACACCAAACAACCAAACTTTAATACACGGTCAGATTCAAGTTTTGTCCACAAAGTCACAACCGAAGAATTCTCTATTTGACGGGTCCTCTCCCATGTAACTATTCCCCTGGTCATTGCTGTAAATGAGAATGTGTTCTCAGTCAACTTACCTGGTAAAATAAGGAGTTAAATAAAAACGAAAAAGAAAACCTCTCAGGCCTTAGGTGGACACTGCTAGTATTCTAACGTGTTTTTCACTCCCATCAGTGGCAAAATGTTTGACCTGCATAAAGAAAATTCATATTCAGAGGAGACCTCCATGGATCCCATCGAAAAGCCTGACCTCACCTGTACGGTCAAAAGGCTCTTCTCTGGGAGGCTGCAACTCCCCCTTCTGTCCCGCCAAAACTCCACCCAGGACGTCAGGAAGAGCGCAGAGCCAGAGCAGCCCATCTCCTCACTCTGCCTCCAGGTCACTAGGAGCCTGGAAACCATCACTAGCTGCTATCCAGTTAGTCACATGTTTTTTTGCTCTTGGGCTCAATTCCAAACCAATGTATCTTTTTACCCCTATGTCCTTGTTAGTCTTGTGGTTTGTTTGGATAGCTGATCCCTTCCATTCCTCTCCTCCATGTGGTGTGGTGTAGGGCGAGTGGGAAAGTTAGATGATGAAAGGGGGCTGGATTTAGAGCCTCGCAGTTGGGGTAGTGCTATCTATCTCTTTCCTGTAATGCTTGCCTCAACCTAAAAATACATCTAAAATACTTTGATACTTTGAAATAGTAAAAGGGTCCCAATACAAGTCCTGCACATTCCCACTAGCATATCTGATTGGATGCAATATGAACATATACAGTAGGAGCCCTATTGAATAACTAAAAGCAGTGTGTGGCTCTGTTGAAGGTTTGGTAAGCTTGACTGTCAACTTCATGCTTGTCATGTCTTCCTCCCTAAATGGAAACTCATTTCCCCCGATAATGACCTATAACAGCTCAACTAAAACTACAGTCATGTAAATTGTATCTCAATAATACAACAGCAGACAAAACCCATATGATAGTTTTCACTGATTAATCAAAGATCACAAGATTCACTAATGACTACTTGGGCATCTATCTCCCTTGGGAGCACGTGAAATACTGTGTGTGTCTCTCTGTGTGTGTGGGGGGGGGGGGGGGGGGGGGGGGGGTTACTTCCTGGTTCAGGAGCCTTCTGATTGGACCAGAAGTAAAATTGTGCCACCATCTTCCCCCTCTGTGCTCTGTGGTTGTTGTTGTTTTTTTGAAGAGAAGAGGAATGAAGACATTCCTGTTTCACGGTCAGTTATATCTCCTTGTTATCAGCCAAGCATGTGAGAAGGGTAGGAAGAGCTGTCTTTGTTTTTCCACCAACATGAATTTAACTTTTTTGTTTTGCCGCAGACATGAATTGTCTATTCCTGTCTGCTGTGGTTTGAATCAATTCTAGTTGGATTATTTTGGAACACAATGTAAAATTCGTAGTATGAAGGGCTGGGTAATGGAAGATGATATAACAAGCCGATAGGGGGCGCCAGGTCGTATTGCAATATGAGGTAGCATTGACAACAGTGGCTCATGGTCTTTAAACGCTTCTCATTGTGACCATATGTGACTGGGTTGGTAGCCGATCACTCTCAAACTATTACAGTATACAGTTTGATACAGTTCATTGGACTCCAAACATAATGTTATCAATCCTGTGAATGTCAAACCTTTAGAATTGTGTTTAAAGAGTATTGTACTCTTGAATAGATGTGTTGTGGCTATTTTATAGCCTTTATGTTGACCTAACTGCTAATATCTCCAGTCATCGCCCTCATTCTTGTTCTCACGGGGAGGCATTTATGATACACTGCTTTCTTTCTAAAAATATAGAAAGCAAAATAAACTTCAGCTGAAAAACAAGGCATTTTTATGCAACAAAAGCATTTAAATTGAGCTGTATTTAATCTTTTATTAAAACAAACCTTAGTGATCTGTCACAGGATGCTTTGAAATGTTACTCTTACTTTGGAACAAGAGGTTTGTTCAGACATTTACCCTGAGGTGGTTGTTTGAAAGTTGTGAGAGTGTTAGTCCCAAAGGGGTTCTTCTCACCACCATCCCATTGTTAATGATTGGTGTTCTTTAATAAGGACACTCTATTTGACAGTTGGGAGAGAACCAAAAGAGTCCGTTTTAAAAGGCAACACTGTCTTAGCCTCTACCAGGCTGGCTGTCATAGGTTTCTCCTGCGTCAAATGTTCCGACTCCTAGGTTATTCTGGGGAGCCCGGTGCTCAGCTGCAAGTCGTAAGATTGCAGGAAAACCTTTTCTTTTATTCTCCTGATAAACAAAGCCGCCCAAGGAAGTGAGCCCCCCAGCCACAGATAGAGAACCATCGTGACAGAGTCCATGCTCTTTATAACTTTATCTACCCTGGTTTTTTATAGTCGGGGTCCTTCATGTGACTTTTCCTGGTAGGCTTGTGAGCATGTGAAAGGCAAACGGACTTCTTGAAGCACATTTTTTGGACGTCACAAACAATAGCACTGGGACTTAGACCGGAGTAATGTTAAGTTGAGTAGGTTTAATGTTTATACTCTGAGGACTTGAGAGAGGAAGTTATTACAGAGCATAGTTTGAAGTGGACCAGCACTGGGCTCTGGGGAGAGGAGGGGGAGGGGGCAGATCTGTCATGCCTCTTGCTCACTTTAAATCAGGCGTCCATATTTAGACTGAAGGGAGGGAAGGCCTAGCAGTTATGTAAACAAAAGCCTGGGCAGGCAGGGGAAGGGATTGCACTGTAATAATATTTTAGTCCATTAACCACGACTATGACCTTTGGAGAAAGACAGGGCTGTTTTCAAATAACGGACATGGTCAGATAGAGAGCTGTCTAGCTTTTTCACGTTCTCTCAGAGCACTTTCGAGAGCACCCACTAGAGTCAGTATTAGTTGAATCCCTGACTAATGGAGTGATAAGTCCAGGTATACTGACCTCCATGCTGACCTGACCAGTCAGTTTTGTGAGAGGAGGATAGGACCGGTCAAGCTTCAAGGTTGATCAGAGTCACCAGGAGAGCGTAGCCAAGCCAGGACAAAGGGACAGCGGGAACCAGGACCAAGTGACTGACGACATGAGCGAAGCATGCTCTGAGGGGGAGCGGTCCGAAGAGCTATCTGAGGAGCAGCTGGTCAGCAGGCTTCCGGTCATCCAACTCAAGCCCAGGTCGCCAGGCATATCCCCTAAAATCTGCCCACGCGACTCCCCCCGTGGTTCACCCCGAAACTCCCCGATGCTCTGCAGGAAGCTGCTGATGAACCGAAGCATCAGTCTACAGAGGCGCTACACTTTGGCCTACACTCCCAGGTAGAGACCTTACTGTGTTCTATGCCGGTCTTTTCCAGTCTCGTGGTCCCTTAGGGCTGCAGGACTTGCCCTGTTGTGTTTAGAGGGCAAACTTTCAAAGCTGGTAGAAAAAAGGTTTTCGGGGCCTTTTTAAAGGTGATTTGAAGTTAAGTCAGCAGTGAGGGTTTTATATACGGTGGCTAACAATAACTTTTGAAAGTACTGGCTTGTGCTGTGCTTGAATAGATGCCTTTGTTGTAGAAGAGCAGAATCTCTTCTATCGGCTGGCCTCAGGTGGTCTAACTCATATGAAGCCTTCTTTCTCTGTTGTGTTGTTTTCCACGTAGCAACAGTTAATTTGAAGAAAAACAAATGGATTCTTAAAGGAGCTCTTAAGAAATGGTTTTACAAGGTCCTTCTCTCCATACACTAGAGTTGTTGTAATAACAGATTAATATGAAATATTACAGAGGAGGTGTATAAAAGCTTTGTTCCCTTTTAAAAGTATATACATCTCATCAATGTTCCCTCTAAGCTGCATGTGGAGCTTCCCGGGACTGCCACGCAGAAGAAATATCAGCGTGGGCAGAAAATACGAATTTCACTCAACTTTCTTGAGTTTTCCCCGTTAGTTAACACTATCAACATTTCCCTTTACTGTGGGAATTGTGATCGAATCAACGCACTATTAGCCACTTTCAATGCTATATACCAAAACAGAACGAACTATGCAAGACTTAGTATGCAAAACTAACGATGCCAAGAGATTTTGGTGTAGGCAGAACACATCAGAGTAGGATACGACTCAGGCCCGTACTCTTCACAGACCTGTGTGCCATAACCAGAGCTTTAGTAGGCCTATATACAAATAGACCATTGCCATATATGGATCAAGCCATTCACTTTGTACTGGACTGTGTTTACAGCATGAGCGGTCATGAGTAGATGCGCTTGTTTTAAGATCAAAGCAAGAGCTACATTTAGTGACTCGTGCGCATTTGTACATTTGTTCATATCGTTTGCTAGTTATTGAGTTATTAGCCCAGTTATAGATCATTTGTAGTCAGCAGTGGGGGAGTGATTGCACAAAAGCACAAAATGTGTGCATTTCTAGACATCTTTGAAAAGAGAGTCAGGTAAAGAGCTGTTTTTTTTGGTTTTAAAGGGGGCAGTGTTGTATTTTGCGACAGGCTTGAATAAGCTAAGTAGACAATAGGCAGAGGGAAGCATAATTTGTCTAATTCTCTGTAATAATGGTGTGGGAATAATTACGCATTTTATTTTGTAAAGTGGTTTCTTGCATCAAACAACACAACAACATTTTCTGTCACCTCCTTGTCTGAAGGACAAGTGGATAAACAGGTTCATGTCAAGACCTGCATGTAGGGCTACATTGAACACCACACATCAGCTGCTAATGTAGGCTGAATGATAGAAAAGCTATTTCCATCTTAATATGTTATGGGATGCATTTTCTCCATTGTTTTCAATGGTATGTTACTCTGGTAGGCCTACATTATGATCAAATAGCCACAGTAGCCTACTTGACCACTGTTAAAACTAACTTAAACATTGCATCTCATTCCTTTTTTATTCTGCATAGGTCTTTGTTTTTCTTGTGGACTAACAAGAATAATTAGATGAGGTGTTCATGATATTCTCAGAGCATTAAGTCCTACTCCCAAGTAATGGGAATTTGGTTGGTATTTAGTTGGTCTGCCAAATGCTTACTCAATAGGTGCTCTGCTGAGGAGAAAAATATATTTACGTAAATGTGCATTAAGTCTACAACATACAATACAAATTTACTGAAGATTTGTTATAATTGTCAGACTGCAGAGTTTTATTTGAAATGACAGTATACAGTCTGAACATTGGGTCCCTGATAACAAACTTGTAATACCTGGTTAGGTCTAAGTTTTAGACTCTATTTGATGTTGAGTCTAGTATCCGCATATTCCTATGGATAGTCAGATACATAGGTGTTTCTTGGCTAGATGGCTTTTTGTTGTGTGTTCATTACCTTTTCTACTCTGGTAGTTGAATGGTAGTATTAGTTGAATGGTAGGATTATTGAATGGTAGTATCAGTTTACATTTACATTTATCCAGACCGACTTACAGTAGTGAGCACATACATGTTTCATAAAAAAAATATTGTACTGGCCCCCCCGTGAGAATCGAATCCACAACCCTGGCATTGCAAGCACCTTGCTCAACCAACTGAGCTACACAGGTAATATTAGTTTAAAACCTCTACAGGATCGGTGGGTCCCCCGCGGGACGGTTGAGTTAACGTAGGCTAATGTGGTTAGCATGAGGTTCTAAGTAACAAGAACATTTCCAAGGACATAGACATATCTGATATTGGCAGAACGCTTAAATTCTTGTTAATGTAACTGCACTGACCAATTTACAGTAGATATTACAGTGAAAGAATACCATGCTGTTGTTTGAGGGGAGTGCACTTGAAAATGTATTAATAAACCAATTAGGCACATTTGGGCAGTCTTGATTCAACATTTTGAACAGAAATGCAATGCTTCATTGGATCAGTCTAAAACGTTGCACATACAATACAGCCATCTAGTGGCCAAAATCTAAATTGTGCCTGGGCTGGAATAATACATTACAGACTTTCTCTTGCATTTCAAAGATGACGGTACAAAAAAATACAAAAAAACAAGTTTTTTTCTTTGTATTATCTTTTACCAGATCTAATGTGTTATATTCGCTGACATTAATTTAACATTTCCACAAACTTCAAAGTGTTTCCTTTCAAATGGTATCAAGAATATGCATATCCTTGCTTCAGGTCCTGAGCTACAGGCAGTTAGAGTTGGGTATGCCATTTTAGGGGAAAATTGAAAAAAAGGGGCAGATCCTTGACCCACTAGTCACTACCACTAGTCATAACCCATGATATTGATGCAAATCAAATATTTACTGTGTTTGTGGAGACGGAGCAGGAGGGCTGATGAAAGAGCACTTGACCTTAATTGCCTGGGAGCAAAACAAATATTTTGTCTGGGAGGAGAGTTTTTTCAGACAGCAAAACACACCCGGGTTTTTTTCTTGTGTGTTTGTGACACTGTCTGTGGTGGGGTTCGGTGTATATAACATGTTTTGCTTGTGCAAAGTGCACTTTAGGGGAATGACCAGTTGTGGAAAATTTTCGGGAAAAGCAGATGCACTCATCAACATCACACACACACACACACACACACACACACACACACACACACACACACACACACACACACACACACACACACACACACACACACACACACACACACACACACACACACACACACACACACACACACACTTAAATGAAGAGACAAGAAGTGAAAACATAGGACTGTTAAGAGGTGCCTATGAATCATTGTAGGCAAGTTAGTTTCAGCAACCTTCAAAAACAAGCCATTGGTGCAAGGCATTTGAAAATACTTTTCCAATAAAGCAAAAAAGTGTTTACAGGATCATACATCTCTATAAACGTTTATTGGTGGGATCATTTGCTCTGGCATTTAAACGTTACTCCTAATGGTGCTGTATGTGAGTCTGTGTGATATAAACCAAAGAAAAGCACTCAATCTTTATGGTTTATGTCAGACCTATCCGTTTCATGGAAATTGGTCTGTTTAAAACTACTATAAATATTAGAAAGAGGGGCCATTTTGAAAGGGACCGGGCCATGTAAAAGGCCTGAGCCCCTAAAAAATGTACAGTGCCCCTAACAGCGACAATGAAACAAACTGTTGGAGTTGAGTTATAGCAGGATGGCTGGGAAAGGGGAGGAATTAAACAAACTGGCAGTCTGTTGAGAAAACATGTACAGACAGGCAGCTTAAGTTTATCAGGCAATGAGATGTTATTTTCCCGTCAAAGACGATAAATGTTTCAGTTTGAGGTAAATGTTGGAGGAAACCACAGTAGTTCCTTTCAGTGTAATATAATGTTTTGTTGTCATTGTGTGTTATGTTGATTGGCTTAGAAAAGTGGCTGAACTGACAAGCACTTCCCCTCATAAAAGTCCTGTGTGAGCTGAGACAGAACAGGAAGCGAGACATCCCACTCCCCTCATTTTTTCTGATTCATATACAGTCAATAAACTAAGCAGACCAGACCCAGCTGCTATCGCAGCGGTACCTATGGGAGAGCCAACCTTTTAAGCAGACCGGAAGTTACCGGAAGTTACCTTTTTAAAAATTATGGTAAACGACCTGAGTAAGACATCTTCAGGTATCCTCCATCTTTGGTATAAGTCCGTAAGACAAATAATATTTTCTGAACAATGAATGGAAATACTGCACCTAACACTTGTCCCTACAACAATTTATTTGACGGAGTCAGGTGATGAGTGATGCATTATTTTTCATAGTATTGGTGCTTGTTTCATTAGCAACACAATTCAATCATATGCTACTGTATGTTTAGTGCTGTTGTTTGTCTAGTCTTGAGTTTTGTTAAGTGCCATCCGACGTTATCGGACGTAAAGTTCACTCTCAAGTGCCTCCAAGTGATTGTACTCTCCTGCAGTTGATTTACCGCCTGAATGACCCTCAACAGACATGACACAGGGACAACACCCACCCCTCCTTTTCACACTGATTGTGCTCAGGTCACCCTTTGTTTTTGGGTATAGTTTTCATTCTGGGTTCTGGTCACCAGACATTTGTCTTGAAAACAACATTAGCCCACTAGCCTGTTTATAATAAAGCAAGGCTCTGGGTCTGTTGTGCAAGGCTTTGTAGCGCTTTTCTTTGCATCGTGTTGCGGTTATGAACAACATAAGGGACAATATTTGAATCATGTTATGGATCTAAAGCGTCACTTGTTTTAGAAATTGGACAGAAAATGAAACAATGTAATGCCTCTAATTTCCACCAGAGGCTGCTATGTTACGTATTGTAGATGCATATTTTTGCCTCTGTCTTGTGCTTGGACTGTTAGCTTGATGTATTTCCATGACTTTAGTTCTTATTGACTCTGGGCATCATGCATCATTTTTTGTTGTTGTTGTAATTGACATATCCTTGTTTCTATTCAATGTTCTCTACCAATATAGTACTCTAAATAAACCAATTCATAAGTTCAAAAGAATAAATGATCAACATTTCTGACACCGTTCAAGCCAATTATCTCAGAATCATCTTTTTGCAGATAGAACCTTAACGCCTCAAGTTGTCGATACAGCATGTTTATAGCCTCCATACTATTTGTATATAGCGTCCTTGGCTGCAAACCAACTGCAGGATATTAGTTTCATGTGAAAAGGATTTTACTGTGCCGCAGAGTACGCATGAGCATAAACAATATTAGCCTGTTTTAATATGAATAACTTCAGGACTCACAAACAAGGGCATATTGGAGGGCATATGAAGAGGAGAGAGATGAACACTTATAAACTTATGGTCACATCTAACACCGTTCATACTGGCCAAACCAAAGACGCTAGAAGCTAACAACCCCATTTTAGAGAAGGTGTTAATTTAAACGCTCAGACTGTACTCCATGTCCATGACACCTCCCCCTCCCGTTATCTATTGGATTTTTAACAACACACAGTTTTATTGAGCTACAGACCGGGGTGAGTTGCTGCTGCCTGGTCTGGAAGCCGGTCAGTCCTGTAGCGGAGCTGTACGGTAGCAGATGAGGCATTATTATTCGTAGGACAACCATCTGGGGACTGCACTGGAACCCAGCATCTGGATATAGAAAAGAGCCCACTCTTCCTGCCCTCCCCCCTTCACTGGCTGAGTCCCCGAAGGCTTCAGCAGTACCACCCAGCCCGCAGTACCATTCAGACTGCTTCAAATTCTCATCTTATGACCCTCTCTCTCTCTATTCTCTCTCTCTGTTCTCTCTCTCTCTATTCTCTCTCTCTCTCTCTCTCTCTCTCTCTCTCTCTCTCTCTCTCTCCCTCTGGGGAGTTAGTGTTGTTGTTTGTTTCTCCAGGCCAGAGTTAAGTCCCAGCAGTCTCAGGAGAGAAGAGAGGAGAGTCCGATATGGACGGTTGAGGAGACTGCACACTCCAGAGAGCATCTGATGGGATTATAAAACCAGATTTTTCCCCTTCTCTCTCTCTTTTTTCCCCACTGGGGATAAAGTGGTTCGAGCCTTCATTTGAACAAAGAAAGAAGCAACTCCTGAGCTCTAGAACTGCGCTGTATCACATTTTAAGGCAGCTTTTGGAAAAAGAGAAAAGTCTGGCCCCTTTTTGAAGGATTCTTTTCCCCCGTCAGTCCTCCGACCATTGGGAAGATTAAGTCCGCTGTTTCCTATTTAGGAATTCGAGGAAGGCTCCTTGCTGGTGAGCAGAAAAGAAAACAAGCAAGGAATTAGCTCCAAGTCTCTGCTGACAGCTGATATGAGCCGCAATTTAATTTGATATGATTTGGCCCTCGTCTCCTAGTTAGTAAACTGATATGCTTTCTGGGGTGGGCTCCTAACAGGCATCACTCTTTGCCTTTTTAGGTGGGTTTACACAGAGTTGGGTGAACTTCATCAGTTTTTTCAAACACATGGACATATCCTCACTGCAGGGACCAGATGCTGTAGAACTTTAGCGGCTGAATTGGGCATACTTTCTGATCTCTGGATTTTGCACTGCTTTTCAATGGAGGCCACTGCTTTATCATAAAATAAAATAAAATCTTCTTTGGAATTGTATGAACACACACCAGCCCAAATGTTTGCATGAAGACCTGTTATTGACAGCGCTGAACTTGAATGCATCCTACTTGTGTCTCTACTAGATGCAGTAGATATAACTTTGTTCTGCTTTTGTGGACTGATTGTTCTCACAAGGTGTACCATGCTTAGTTTGTGACCGAACAGTACCAAGAAACAAAGGACATTCACCCCAGAAAGAATGGTCATTTCAGACAAGCTGGAGAAGTCTTAGTCCACAGAGATGTTGCATTCTATTCTGTTCATCCCCTGTCATCTGAAGGCTGTTACATCTCTGTGAAATAGCCACCACAATGATGAACAAAGACTCTCGCTTCCCCAGGAAGGCTGTCCATAGCAACCCCTCCTCTCGAAGGCACTCATGCATCGGGTATGTACAGTTCTGTACTGTAAGCCGTTTATTGTGATGAGTTACATGCTGACACAACTATACTGTATGTGTCTTTACTGTACGCATTCTATACTTCATGTGCTCTGTTTTAGTGTTTCCCAAACTCGGTCCTCAGGACCCCAAGGGGTGCACGTTTAGTTTTTTCCCCCTAACACTACACAGCTGATTCAAATAACCAACTCATTATTAAGCTTTGATTATTTGAATCAGCTGTGTAGAGCTAGGGAGAAAAACTAAACGTGCACCCCTTGGGGTCCTGAGGACCGAGTTTGGGAAACACTGCTCTATGAAGTTATGAGTTGTTGATCATATACATTTCACAATACCAATTATAACATCTTAAACCAGAAAGACATCATTAAGGGTTTCTTATGGAGTAGATAGTAAACTTCCATAATGTTATAAAAATGTGATTTTCCTCAAAATCATCATATCTTTTTGCAACTAAAGTTTTGAATGTTTTTATGATGTATTTGAGTGTTGTGCGTTTATTTTATTTTTTTTAAGTCCTGGGGCATTTTGTGATGGCACTGCAGTGTGCTGTATGATAGGTCCATAGTGTGTTTTGTCATTTGGTTGCGGTGCGTTTTGTCATTTGGTTGCATTGCTTTTTGTCATTTGGTTGTGGTGCGTTTTGTCATTTGGTTGTGGTGTGTTTTGTCATTTGGTTGCGGTGCGTTTTGTCATTTGGTTGCATTGCTTTTTGTCATTTGATTGTGGTGCGTTTTGTCATTAGGCTGTGGTCTGCTTTGCAGATAGGCTGTGGTCCGCTTTGCAGTTAGGCTGTGGTCCGCTTTGCAGATAGGCTGTGGTCCGCTTTGCAGATAGGCTGTGGTCCGCTTTGCAGTTAGGCTGTGGTCCGCTTTGCAGATAGGCTGTGGTCCGCTTTGCAGATAGGCTGTGGTCCGCTTTGCAGATAGGCTGTGGTCCGCTTTGCAGATAGGCTGTGGTCCGCTTTGCAGTTAGGCTGTGGTCCGCTTTGCAGATAGGCTGTGGTCCGCTTTGCAGATAGGCTGTGGTCCAGTTTGCAGATAGGCTGGCTGTGGTCCGCTTTGCAGTTAGGCTGTGGTCCGCTACGTGCAGGCTACGTAAAGGCTACAGCGCGTCTTGTATGAATTCTTAGGTGAATTATAATAAAATTGACATATTTGTATTTTTAGTGGGTAGATGTATTCTTCGTTAGGGAAAATATACATATTTTTTAGATCAATTGTTTTATTATATGTTTATGGCAAGAAACAGGCACAATACATTATTGGAGGCCTCAGTGCCTGTGTTGTCCAGCGGTTACAGCCGCTAAACCCGGCACACATATGTCAGAGTCAGCATGGATTAGAATCCGGCCTATTGCCCTTTGACTCCCCCTTCCCCATCTTTACCTCACTATACAGTGCCTTCGAAAATATTCAGACTCCTTACTTTCTCCACATTATGTTATGAGAATGGCCTTGGTCAGGGAGGTGACCAAGAACCTGACGGTCACTCTGACAAAGCACTAGAGTTCCTCTGTGGAGATGGGAGATACTTCCAGAAGGACAACCTTCTCTGCAGCACTCCACCAATCAGGCCTTTATGTTAGTGGCCAGACGGAAGTCACTCCTCAGTAAAAGGCACATGACAGCCTGCTTGGAGTTTGCCTAAAGTCACCTAAAGACTCTCAGACCATGAGAAACAAGATTCTCTGGTCTGATGAAACCAAGATTGAACTCTTTGGCCTGAATGCCAAGCGTCACCTCTGGAGGAAAATTGGTACCATCCCTACGGTGAAGCATGGTGGTGGCAGCATCATGCTGTGGGGATGTTTTTCAGAAAGCGACAGGGACTGGGAGACTAGTCAGGATCGATGCAAAGATCAACAGAGCAAAGTACAGAGAGATCCTTGATGAAAACCTGCTTCAGAGTGATCAGGACCTCCGACTGGGGCTAAGGTTCACTTGCTAAACAGGACAATGGCCCTAAGCACACAGCCAAGACAACGCAGGAGTGGCTTTGGGACAAGTCTCTGAATGTCCTTAAGTGGCCCAGCCAGAGCCCGGACTTCAACCCAATAGAACATCTCTGGAGAGACTTGAAAATAGCTGTGCAGCAACGCTCTCCATCCAACCTGACAGAGCTTGAGAGGATCTGCAGAGAAGAATGGGAGAAACTCCCCAAATACAGGTGTGCCAAGCTTGTAGCGTCATACCCAAGAAGACTGGAGGCAGTAATTGCTGCCAAAGGTGCTTCAACAAAGTACTGAGTACTTATTTGCAAAATAATCTAAAAACCTGTTTTTGCTTTATCATTATGGGGTATTGTGTGTAGATTGATTACGGAAAAAAACAATTTAATTCATTTTAGAATAAGGCTGTTACGTAACAAAATTTTGAAAAAGTCAAGGGGTCTGAATATTTGCACTATATTTACAAAAGTATGTGGACACACCTTCAAATTAGTGTATTCGGCTATTTCAGCCACACCCATTGCTGACAGGTGTATAAAATCAAGCACACAGCCATGCAATCTCCATAGACAAACAGTGGCAGTAAAATAGCCTTACTGAAGAGCTCAGTGACTTTCATTGTGGCACCGTCATAGGATGCCACCTTTCCAACAAGTCAGTTTGTCAAATTTGTGCCCTAGTAGAGCTGCCTCGGTCAACTGTAAGTGCTGTTATTGTGAAGTAGAAACATCTCAGAGCATCAATGGCTCAGCCGCAAAGTGGTAGGCCACACAAGCTCACAGAAAGGGACCGACGAGTGCTGAAGCGCGTAGCGTGTAAAAAACGTCTGTCCTCGGTTGCAACACTCACTAATGAGTTCCAAACTGCCTCTGGAAGCAACGTCAGCACAATAACTTTTCGTCAGGAGCTTCATGAAATGGGTTTCAATGGCCAAGCTGCCGCACACAAGCCTAAGATCATCATGAGCAATGCTAAGTGTCGGCTGGAGTGGTGTAAAGATCACCGCCATTGGACTGGAGCAGTGGAAATGCGTTTTCTGGAGTGATGAATCATGCTTCACCATCTGGCAGTCCGATGGACGAATCTGGGTTTGGCGGATGCCAGGAAAACGCTAGCCAATGCATAGTGCCAACTGTAGTTTGGTGGAGGGGGGATAATGGTCTGGGGCTGTTTGCATGGTTCGGGTTAGGCCCCTTAGTTCCAGTGAAGGGATATCTTAATGCTAAAATCAAATCTAATTTTATTTGTCACGTGCCGAATACAACAGGTGTAGTAGACATTACAGTGATATGCTTACTTACAAGCCCTTAACCAACAATGGAGTTTTAAGAAAATACCTTTAAAAAAAAGTAAGAGATAAGAATAACAAATAATTAAAGACCAGCAGTAAATAACTGCTACATCATACAATGACATTCTCGGCGATTCTGTGCTTCCAACAGTTTGTGGAAGGCCCTTTACTGTTTCAGCATGACAATGCCCATGTGCACAAAGCGAGGTCCATACAGAAATGGTTTGTTGAGATTGGTGTAGAAGAACTTGACTGGCCTGCACAGAGCCCTGACCTCAACCCCATCGACCACCTTGGGGATGAATTGGAACGCTGACTCCAAGCCAGGCCTAATCGCCTAACATCAGTGCCCGACCTCACTAATGCTCTTGTGGCAGATTGGAAGCAAGTCTTTTCAGCAATGTTCCAACATCTAGTGGAAAGCCAGAAGAGTGGAGGCTGTTATAGTAGCAAAGGGGGGACCAACTCCATATTAATGGTGAGATGATCGATGAGCAGGTGTCAACATACACTGCATGACCAAAAGTATCTCTTCAATAAAAGCAAAAGAATTACGAAGGTAGTTGAACTGCCCAACACCTTTAAGGAATAATAAATCATTGGACAAATAACAATTAGATTGTGACTGCACGTCCAACAGAAAACCTGATCAATAATACATTAAAAGGTAGGCTAAATTGATTCATAGAGCATGCACAGACCTATCAAGCAACAATAGATGCTATGCTAACTGAAATATAAAGCAACAATAGATGCTATGCTAACTGAAATATAAAGCAACAATAGATGCTATGCTAACTGAACTATAAAGTGACAACAGATGCTATGCTAACTGACATGTAAGGCAACAATAGATGCTATGCTAACTGATTCCACCATTGAAAGAGAAAACAAACAAAGAAATAGAAAGTAAACTCTATCCTGATGCAAGTCAGAGATTTTGAGGTTGAAATTAAAAACTTCAGGCAGACTTTTAATCCTTGAATACATTGCAATTTTGCCCTTTCACTTTTGATTCACACACTGAATGAGTGGAGGAGTTCCACCACTGGATTGTTCATTGTTCAATTAATTTAGCTATACTATAGCCTACAATAGGCCCACAAGTTATTTGCATTTATTTAAATGGTTTCAAGAAGTAAAATGAATAGTCTGCAAATGTAAACATCAAAGAAAAGCGTCTTAGCTCAACAAAATTGTCTTTGACTCAAATGCATAAACATCTGAGGAGTATTTCTGTCTGTAATGAAGCCATTTTGTGGGAAAAAAACCTCATTCTGATTGGCTGGGCCTGGCTCCCCAGTGGGTGGGCCTGGCTGTCAAGTGGGTGGGCCTATGCCCTCCAAGGTCCAACCATGGCCTCACCCCTGTCTTGTCATGTAAAATCCATAAATTAGGGCCTAATGAATTTATTTAAATGTACTGATTTTCTTTATATGAACTGTAACTCAGTAAAATATTTTAAATTCTTGCATGTTGCATTTATATTTTTGTTCAGTGTAGATTCATGGGCTCTGATACATACAGGAACAATACATTTTATTTTGAAATGATTCAGTGCGATTAATTTAGATTATAGACTGAATTGATGTGATTCAGTTTGATACGATACAATTCGATGCACTAATATTTGTTGAATAAACACATTCATTTTCCATAAATTCAAATTTGCATCTGTCTGGGCTGTATAAAAGATGTGGATGTACTATGTAGGCACCTGAGTTGAGCCATAAAAGAGACTAGATATCTACCACTCTATACTTGCACCATCAGATTAGGATGGGGGCAATGTAGCCTGTGTTTTTTGTCTCCCCACTTTGGTTTTAAATTAAGCAATAAGGCCCGAGGAGGTGTGGTATATGGCCAATATACCATGGCTAAGTGCTGTTCCTAGTCCCGATGCATCGCGGAGTGCCTGGACACAACCCTTAGCCCATTGTATATTTAAATAGCCTTGGTATATTGGCCATATATCACAAACCCCTGAGGTGCCTTATTGCTATTATAAACTGGTTACCAACATAATTAGAGCAGTAAAAAATTAATGTTGTCGTACCCCTGGTATACCTTCTGATATACCATGGCTGTCAGCCAATCAGCATTCAGGGCTCGAACCACCCAGTTTATAAATCACCATCACCCACTAATTAAGTTTTCATTTTTGCCGGTTAAGTGTTTGAGCTAGTAATGTATCAATAATTATCATTTTAAAATGAGCTATGACATAGCCAATTAATGAATATCTAGCACAACGTTGGATTTCACCCCCACCTCAAAATCGAATTGTTTTAACCGTTTGGAAGTTTACACGGAGTGATCTCTTCTCCTCTCCCTTCAGCCATGCAGTGCGCCTCACAAAAGTGAATGCTGTCCTCAGTATGAAATGATCAACTTTACCCTGTATGTGAAAAAATGACCATGTACAGTGATTGTTTAAAGTAAAACTACCAAAACTATTGGTGAACCTGATGGTGAACCTAAACAATCAAAATAAAATATATTGTAAACCCCATTCAGCGGGTAGGCTATAGCCAGAAGAGAACTGTCTTCAGTCGCTTACTTTTATTTCGCTAACATTTTTTTACCAGTGCATAAATAACAATAACCCGAGCAAATGACATAGGTTGTCACTCAGCTAATAAAGCCTAATATCACTTAAGCATTTGTGAAGGTGCGGCGCTGAAGGTGCGACGCAGATGTACAAGATCAGAAGCAGGCATCCTACCATGCGATGGTCAGCGCGCGAGGCTGGGCACAGTGCGCAGTTTGACTAGTAGGTTACTGATATTGCCTGGGGTTGTTCGGCATGCAAAATGACTTGTAGATTCAATGACGGTCAACACTGAAGAAGAGGATGCCTAACACGGAACCCAAACCGGCAGCGTGCATGCGCCATCGTGCGCCATCGTCCATAAATGTATTTTGTCCCCCTACACCAAACACGATTATGACACGCAGGTTAAAATATCAAAACAAACTCTGAACCAATGACATTAATTTGGGGACAGGTCGAAAGCATTAAACATTTATGGCAATTTAGCTAGTTAGCTTGCTAGCTAATTTGTCCTATTTAGCTAGTTAGCTTGCTAGCTAATTTGTCCTGGGATATAAACATTAGGTTGTTATTTTACCTGAAATGCACAAGGTCCTCTACTCCGACAATTAATCCACACATAAAAAGGTAAACCGAATCGTTTTTAGTCATCTCTCCTCCTTCCAGGCATTTTCATCGTTTAATTTATATGGTGATTGGCATCTAAGGCAACAGTTCGTCTTTCAATCACCCACGTGGGTATAACCAATGACGAGATGGCACGAGGTTTTCAATTAATGTATCTAAATCACAAGGCTCATTTGAATTTCCTGATGCACAGGAGAAAATAATTCTGCAACAAAATAGTGATCAAATTAAGATCTGACACCTGTAGCAGTGGTGTGTTTTGTAGTTTCACTATGGTGCGTTTTTTAGTTTGGCTGTGGTGCGTTTTGTAATTAAGCTGTGGTGAGTTTTGGTGTTCTGGGTGTCCCAGCCTGAGGGCGCCGGGGCCGGGAGATCGATGGCACAGCCAGTGTCCATTGATGTCTTTCCTTGGGGTTGATGTGCCGCATCCAAGCAGAGTCACGATGATCAGTCACGCCATGATTCTGTAAGAGTATGGACCTCTTCAACACACACAAACACAGCAATAGTGGTGCGTGGGTGATCATACACCACCGTGATATACAATAAGGCCGTGACAACAAAAAGACAACAGTCACATAGTGGTGGAATAAATTCAACTACACATAAGTTTGTTTTGTCCCAAAACTGGAGAGCAACATCTGTCTGGTGAGGTCCACAAAGCAAATATTGCACATAGCAAGCAGATATATGACCTGCAGCATGGTCAAGCAAGTTCATGTTTGACAATTTACTAAACAACTACTGATTTAAAACCACGGAGTTACCGTAAGTCAGTACAAAGACAACAGACACTGCCTCCGCTATTCCAGCACCATTTACACTTAAACATTTAAACATCAAATCAACAAGACTATATATCAAATCAAATTTTATTGGTCACATGTGCCGAATACAACAGGTGTAGACCTTACAGTGAAATGCTTACACACATGCACACATACAGTTGAAGTCGGAAGTTTACATACACTTAGGTTAGAGTCATTAAAACTCATTTTTCAACCACTCCACAAATGTCTTGTTAACAAACTATAGTTTGGGCAAGTCGGCTAGGACATCTACTTTGTGCATGACACAAGTAATTTTTCCAACAACTGTTTACAGACAGATTATTTCGCTTATAATTCACTGTATCACAATTCCAGTGGGTCAGAAGTTTACATACACTAAGATGACTGTGCCTTTAAACAGCTTGGAAAATTCCAGAAAATGATGTCATGGCTTTAGAAGCTTCTGATAGGCTAATTGACATCATTTGAGTCAATTGGAGGTGTACCTATGGATGTATTTCAAGGCCTACTGTCAAACTAAGTGCCTCTTTCCTTGACATCATGGGAAAGTTAAAAGAAATCAGCCAAGACCTCAGAAACAAAATGGTAAACCTCCACAGGTCTGGTTCATCCTTGAGAGCAATTTCCAAATGCCTGAAGGTACCACGTTCATCTGTACAAACAATAGTACGCAATCATAAACACCATGGGACCACGCAGCCGTCATACCGCTCAGGAAGGAGACGTGTTCTGTCTCCTAGAGATGAACGTACTTTGGTGCGAAAAGTGCAAATCAATCCCAGAACAACAGCAAAGGACCTTGTGAAGATGCTGGAGGAAACAGGTACGAAAGTATCCACAGTAAAACAAGTCCTATATTGACATAACCTGAAAGGCTGCTCAGCAAGGAAGAAGCCACTGCTCCAAAACCGGCATAAAAAAGCCAGACTACGGTTTGCAACTGCACATGGGGACAAAGATCGTACTTTTTGGAGAAATGTCCTCTGGTCTGATGAAACAAAAATAGAACTGTTTGGCCATAATGACCATCGTTATGTTTGGAGAAAAAAGGGGGAGGCTTGCAAGCTGAAGAACACCATCCCAACCGTAAAGCAAGGGGGTGGCAGCATCAGGTTGTGGGGGTGCTTTTCTGCAGGAGGGACTGGTGCACTTCACAAAATAGATGGCATCATGAGGGAGGAAAATTATGTGGCTATATTGAAGCAACATCTCAAGACATCAGTCAGGAAGTTAAAGCTTGGTCACAAATGGGTCTTCCAAACAGACAATGACCCCAAGCATACTTCCCAAGTTGGGGCAAAATGGCTTAAGGACAACAAAGTTAAGGTATTGGAGTGGCCATCACAAAGCCCTGACCTCAATCCTACAGAACATTTGTGGGCAGAACTGAAAAAGCGAGCAAGGAGGCCTACTAACCTGACTCAGTTACATCAGCTCTGTCAGGAGGAATGGGCCAAAATTCATCCAACTTATTGTGGGAAGCTTGTGGAAGGCTACCCGAAATGTTTGACCCAAGTTAAACAATTTAAAGACAATGCTACCAAATACTAATTGAGTGTATGTAAACATTTACATTACATTTACGTCATTTAGCAGACGCTCTTATCCAGAGCGACTTACAAATTGGTGCATTCACCTTATGATATCCAGTGGAACAACCACTTTACAATAGTACATCTATATCTTATTTGGGGGGGGGGGTTAGCAGGATTACTTTATCCTATCCCAGGTATTCCTTAAAGAGTTGGGGTTTCAGGTGTCTCTGGAAGGTGGTGATTGACTCCGCTGTCCTGGCGTCGTGAGGGAGCTTGTTCCACCATTGGGGTGCCAGAGCAGCGAACAGTTTTGACTGGGCTGAGCGGGAACTGTGCTTCCGCAGAGGTAGGGAGGCGATCTTAAACTTCTGGCCCACTAGGAATGTGATGAAAGAAATAAAAGCTGAAATAAATAATTCTCTCTACTATTATTCTGACATTTCACATTCTTAAAATAAAGTGGTGATCCTAACTGACCTAAAACAGGGAATTATTACTAGGATTAAATGTCAGGAATTGTGAAAAACTGAGTTTAAATGTATTTGGCTAAGGTGTATGTAAACTTCTGACTTTAACTGTACAGTACATACATACATACATAACATACATGCACACATGCATACATGCTTAGTTTAATATACTGAAAACAGACTTAAAGATACCAAAAACTATTTAGTCCAATCAATGTTGCTAAATATCATGTGGCTGTCCATGGTACTGATGTGTGTGTGTACACAAGTAAAACAAAACATGTTGACTCACCCTACTCGTAAACTAGTTGAATGCCAATACCATGATCCTCCTCTGTTTCATGTTGTCAAAACGGTCTATGGCTCTGTCATACAATACATTTTTAGGTTTTGTTGTCATAGGCTACCTAGCTAAAATGTTTGCTAGCCTAACTTCCTTGCATGGGCTAAGTTAGCTAGCTAGTTAATGTGAGCCTACTTGGCTACATCTAGGCTACATACTGTACTTCAAATCGTCTCTGGTTACTGCGCCAGGACAACCCACAGTTAAGCTCAGCTCAACGCTGATTGGCTAATTATTATTTATTTGTTTTACCAAGGGAGACTAAATGCTTGCTGGCATCAATCAATCAAATGCTATGGCGGCAACATGTCGTACTATTTTGTTCCAGACAGCATCAGATACATTGGCTACCCATACTGAGACAGAGGAGCGCTGTTTCTCTTGCTAGGATGATTTCCCCCGTAAGATTCAACCACTTGCGAATAGACTGAAAAGTATGAAAATACAGAGAGAGGAAAGATACATTATTTAATCATTTTTATTGGTAAAATATTTGGGGAAGCCTGGCTTCCCTTGACAATCACACACCATGAGGGTTGGGGTGTTGTGGAAATTCTTACACAGGGACACTCGAAGTCAATCTTAAATGAATCATTGTTTATTGTCAGCGTGCTGGAGAGATTCCAACCAACTCAATGCACCATAGTACACATGTCAATCAGAAGCTCTGCCTGGGCAGTGCCAGCAGCTGTCTTATATACGGCTATACACAGACAAGTTATATTTGCATGATTTAGCATAATTCATTACCGTTTTGTTTCATTCATGTGACCGACCAATACTGGTTCATAACATGTGACAAACCAACACCTCACAAGGCTTCTTCTCTCTAAAATGAGACCTTGAAACTTAGATATCTTTTTTGTTTTCAAAACACGGTCTGGGTGTACTATCATATTGCAGCTACTGATAGTGAGGATTTGTACAGTCAGCCACTTGCATGAAAACACAAATTGGTTATTAGAACAGCACATGAATAGAAGACAGAAATGAGTTATAAGAAAAGCACAAACATTTAAATTCCCATTACAGGGGGTAGCCATAGCATCATACTGAAGTATTCAACATTCAGAAGTCACTAATTGCCACATGGGCTCATAGTAATGGCTGATTTGGAATAAATGGAATGGTATTGAACACATCAAACACATGGTTTCCATCTGGTTGATATCATTCCATTCACTCCATTCCAACCATTATTATGATCCATCCTCCTCCCATCAGCAGCCTCCTGTGCCAGTAACAATATAGAAAGTTATGTGGTTATGGAGCACTTACCCCATTTTGTGTAAGGCTTTTTGGTATATTTATGAAACAGTATACTAAGGTCTATGTAACTGCATCTGCATGTGCTTACCTACATGTAACATGTTAATGAGTTATGTCTGTGTATAGTTACATGCCTCTTTAAATCCTCAAGTTTTGTCAAGGAAAGATATTGATGCTGGTTTGCAAAAAAAAAAAACAGTCACTCCTATACCACGAGTTAACTGAGAAAAATACTCTAAAGTATAAAAATATGCTGGGTGAGCTTTAGTGGTTTTGTCTTTTGATCTGTCTGAACCATTTTACCTCCAAGCTAAATCATTCAAAGGCCTCCAGCCGTGATTATGTCACAACCATATGAGCAGATCAAAGACAGAGATCTAGCGCACAGACAACAGAACAGAGATCTAACGCACAGACAACAGAACAGAACAGAGATCTAGCCCACAGACAGCAGAAAGCACACCCATAATATGACCAGATTTGTCTCGACACACGTCAAGCCACAAACCGTTCCAAAGTGGAGTTCATGTGGGGATTAGGGAAATCTAAATTGGTACAACCTTTGTAGATTAAGTTTGTGAGAGAGTTTTGCACGAGTTATTCAACAATACATGGTATTATTTCATAGTTGTTCATGAGAATAAGTGTTATTAATGGTATTATTTATAGTTTTTCATGATAATAACAGTTATTCATGGTTCTAAACTCAGCAAAGAAATAAACATCCCTTTTTCAGGACCCTGTCTTTCAAAGATAATTTGTAAAAATCCAAATAACTTCACAGATCTTCATTGTAAAGGGTTTAAACACAGTTTCCCATGCTTTTTCGATGAACCATAAACAATTAATGAACATGCCCACAGTCCCATTCAAAAGTTCAGACACACCTACTCATTCAAGTGTTTTTCTTCATTTTGACTATTTTCTACATTGTAGAGTAATAGTGAAGACATCAAAACTATGAATTAACACATGGGATCATATAGTAACCAAGAAATTGCTAAACAAAGTAGCCACCCTTTGCCTTGATGACAGATTTGCACAATCTTGGCATTCTCTCAACCTGCTTCATGAGGTAGTCACCTGGAATGCATTTCAATTAACAGATGTGCCTTGTTAAATTGTGAAATTTCTTTCCTTCTTAATGCGATTATGCCAATCAGTTGTGTTGTGACAAGGTAGGGGTGGTATACAGAAGATAACCCCATTTGGTAAAAGACCAAGTCCATATTATGGCAAGAACAGCTCAAATAAGCAAAGAGAACCAGTCCTTAAGACATCTAGAAAATGTAAAGAACTTTAAACATTTCTTCAAGTGCAGTCACAAAAACCATCAAGCGCTATGATGAAACTGGGTCTCATGAGGACCGCCACAGGAAAGGAAGACCCAGAGTTACCTCTACTGCAGAGGATATGTTCATTAGAGTTAACTGAACCTCAGATTGCAGCCCAAATAAATACTTCACAGAGTTCAAGTAACAGACACATCTCAACATCAACTGTTCCGAGGAGACTGCGTGAATCGGGCCTTCATGGTCGAATTGCTGCAAAGAAACCCCTACTAAAGGACACCAATAAGAAGAAGAGACTTGCAAGGGG
Source organism: Salmo salar (assembly GCF_965601325.2). NCBI lineage: Eukaryota > Metazoa > Chordata > Actinopteri > Salmoniformes > Salmonidae > Salmo > Salmo salar. The sequence continues at coordinate 16,179,356 of NC_138293.1, forward strand.
CCAAAAAACCTGAGCAACGAACATTAGACTGGTGAAAATCTGTCCTTTGGTCTGATGAGTCCGAATTTGAGATTTTTTGTTCCAACCACTGTGTCTTTGTGAGACGCATAGTAGGGGAACGGATGATCTCCGCATGTGTGGTTCCCACCGTGAAGCATGGAGGAGGAGGTGGGATGGTTTGGGGGTGCTTTGCTGGTGACACTGTCTGTGATTTATTTGGAATTCAAGGCACACTTAACCAGCACGGCTACCACAGCATTCTACAGTGATACGCCATCCCATCTGGTTTGCGCTTAGTGGGACTATCATTTGTTTTCAACAGGACAATGACCCAACACACCTCCATGCTGTGAAAGGGCTATTTGACCAAGAAGGAGAGTGATGGAGTGCTGCATCAGATTACCTGGCCTCCACAATCACCTGACCTCAACACAATGGAGGTGGTTTGGGATGAGTTGCACTGCAGAGTGAAGGAAAAGCAGCCAACAAGTGCTCAGCATATGTGGGAACTCCTTGAAGACTGTTGGAAAAACATTCCATGTGAAGCTGGTTGAGAGAATGCCAAGAGTGTGCGAAGCTGTCATCAAGGCAAAGGGTGGCTAATTTGAAAATCTAAAATATATTTTGATTTGTTTAACACTTTTTTTTGGTTACTACATGATTCCATATCTGTTATCGCATAATTTTGATGTCTTCACTACTATTCTACAATGTAGAAAATAGTAACAAATTAAGAACACCCCTTGAACGAGTAGGTGTGTCCAAACTTTTGACTGGTACTGTATATATTTTTTATATGTTTTCCTTTATTATTTTCCCCTAACCCTACCATCCCTCCCCTAATTGGAGTTAACTAATGGACAACATTTAGGCTTCTACTTCCGGCTTATACATACTATATATATTTTACGGACACAGTATATTTTACAATAGTTATCTTTTGATTGTTTTTAGTCCCATCCTTCAATTCCACTCACCCCATCTATCTCTGAACACCATCAAGTGTTGATTTCTATTTGCCATATATATAACTGTTCTTTGATGTTTCACAAAAGTTACAAACCTTTCTATTCTCATAAATTCTACATTTTGTACATTTAAAATAAACATTTTTGCTGAGAGTATTATTATATTATTGATATACAACTTTTAAAATCACCCAGCAGTGCTATTTGCAGAGGGGGACATAACTTGGCAGGGTGTATGAGGGTCTCCCATTTTTTGCAGCATCTAAAGCACATTTCCTGGATTTCTGCACAATCTAATATGACCCATGGCCATTCAAGCTGTCCCTATTTAGAACAACGAAAAGTCAGCAAAAATGCTCACAGTCATCAAGTTAGGTAAGAGATTATAGTCTAGTCAATAACTCAACTCTCTCCCCAACACAACTTCCTTCCCATCTTTTTGTTTATGTCTCAAGGAAAAGGTTTCAAAAACAAAAGTTGAATGGAAACACATACACCTACACATTAACACACAGAAACAGCACACCCTCCATATCATTCATATCATAGGCCTAATAGTTCTTTAGAGCTCTTTTTACTTTCACACAATATAGATGGGTCACCCCGTCCTACCCCTAGGGGTCCACGGCCCTTGCAGCACCCCAACCCAACACACCCCACTCAGCTTTAGGATCTTAGGGAAACATTCATTATTGGTTTCAGGTGTGTTAGACCAAGGCCAGAGTAACAACAGTACAGCAGACCCCCAGGGGCAGGACTGAGCAGCCCAGCTGCTAGGGATTAAATAGGTATCTCCCCTGACGTGGGCAGGGAAGATACCTATTGTCGTACAGTATTCCATATAAGGCACCCAAACCTTATAAAAGTTGCACAGTATATCCTTAATCTTAAAACGAAGCAAGTGATACTGTATATAACTTGACATTTCTTCCATACATTGTGGGAGGATAACCAACCTTTCAGTTAATATCAATGCATTTATTAGCCACTATAAATGCTAGGTCACAGATTCTTCTGATAACAGTCTCCAGTATCAACATTTCTAAGCAAACAAAAACAGGGAGTAGGGAGAATCTGTAGACATGCTGAGATAAAAGAACCTACTCTTTGCCAGAATTCAGCCAGCCTTCACAAGACCACAACATATGCAAATATGTCCCCTTTACACCTCCAGTAGAATAATACAATTTCTGAGTGCCTGATATTCAGTTTCACTGGCATATAGTACTTTCTATGGATGGTCTTCAACTACAGTAGTATGTCTGAGATTATATGAACACGACTGGGCATTCTAACATCTGTATCCTTTCATCATCATCAATAGCGTATCCCAGGTCTTCCTCACATTTTTGTTTTACATGTTTTGGGTCATCGGGAAAAGCCTCTATCAACCCTTTATTCAGTTTAGAAATCAACTTTGGAGGTTTGTCAGACTGCCTTAAAATAGCATCTGGCTTGTCGTGTTTGCTGGAAAGAGAGAATGAAGTGTTGAATCTGCAAAAATTCACCTCACCTCACCTCTGTCACAGACTGGTCTTCCATGGCTGCCCGATTCTGCTGAGACCCCTGTCACCATCTGATCCTCCTAAAATGAGGCATGACAAATAATTACCTTGGCGTACATTTATACAGTGCCTTCAGAAAGTATTCAGACCCCTCAACTTTTTCCACGTTTTGTTATGTTACAGCCTTTTTTTTGCATAAAATTCTTCAAACCTGTTTTTGGTTTCTCATTATGGGGTATTGTGTGTAGATTGATGAGAGGGAAAAAACTATTTAATACATTTTAGAATAAGGCTGTAACGTAACAAAATGTGGAAAAAGTCAAGGGGTCTGAATACTTTCCGAAGGCACTGTACATTATATTATCCAATAATAGAATCAATGGTTCAGTAATTGAAATTACCATTATTCCCAGATCCCAGACTGTAGCTTTAAGCGACTTAAAGATGAAAATATTTTTGTTGTCCAACAGATTATTCTGAAACGGTCCTCTTTCTGCTTTTTCTGTGTTAGCCTACCTATTGTATTAAAAGCACATATTTTTCACATTATTCACACAGTCAGAATTCGATGCGTCAACTTCAGTAGCCTACCTCTCCTAGTTAGGCGTGAGAGTTCAAGTGTGCCTATCAGTGGCGACTCGTCATTCATTTTGAGCCACACATTTTTTGCAAATTTTTTTTAATTTTGGGCTTGCATGTTTTGCATGTTATTCTGGCATTAATACATGTCTCAGTTTGCAGACAATGTAAAAAAAAAATATATATATATATATATATATATATATATATATATCATTGAGTTAATAAAGCCGCATACATACAGTAGGAGAGGTAGAGAGAAGTAGTGGTTGTTTTCTCCAAAATGCAGGTGTTTCAACCTAGCTCAGTGCTTTCTGTGGCGGTGGGGCAAGCCAGCAGAAAATACGGAGCGTTGCGCCGTGATTGACTCAGTGTTCTGTCACTCATGGGGACACTATGTCACCGCCAAGTTAAGGGTAGACCTCAGAAATTCTAGCCCTTTGGGTGGTGCCATAGAGTTACATTGGAAGTGCCCATCCAAGAAGGATCAAGGTCGTTGGCCACAGATAAAATGACGTCAAATCACGTTATATGTACAGTAGCTTTGATTGGACTGATCATGTCAACATCATACTTTCAAAATCTTAGCTAGAGCAGTCATCATAATGAATCAAGTCGACAATCTACTGGCAAATCCTTTTTAATCCTTGTCATATGAAGAGAAATAATGAAGAGAAATTAGAGATAAAACATATCGGTGCTCATCGGCCATTGTACATAAACATTACACAGCAAGTTATGAAATCGCAAATTCAACAATGAGTGGTTCGGAAGGAATCAGTGACAGTGGCTGTGTGGTCCCAAATCTGGGATTAAGGGGCTCTTTTCCTAGTTATAAATGATAAACATTTAACATTGGCCATGTTGTCAATGAAGCACGATTTGTGCCGCGCTCAAAACAACTATTAACTCAGAACTGCGAAAACTTGACTTCAGTGAGTTCAAGACAACTGGGAAATCGGGACTAAACGAGCTCCGACTGTGAAAATACCTTTTGAACGGTCCAACTCGGAATTGTAAATCCGGCCTCTTTCTAGAGCTACAACATGAAGATCAATGACGTCATCATGATTCAACCTTGTTTTTCTTCAGAGTTCCCAGTTGTCTTGAAAGCACCATAAATCCAGACAATGCCAGACTTTGATGACAAAATTTGCCCACTAAGGACCGCCGCACCACCTTCCTGTTCAAGTGAGCACAGCACAACAAGGTGAATCTAAATATGTATTGTATGCTGCTGCATAAATTATGTAATATGCCAGGGAGATATGTATACTGTAGCTAAGAAAGTAATACTAAGTGTATGTTGTGTAGTAAGATGTTAGTAGCCCATGTGTCTATTTACCCCTCTTAATTTCGCCTACTGTTCTGACTTGGTGGTGCACATGTAGCCTATAACCTGTTTTGGAGAAATGTAATCATCGAATATTGTAAGAGTTTTCATTGTCTACTTATATGCCCCCTTCATTTATCCTACAGTTCTGACTTGGTGTACAGGGAGAACACTGTAAGAATGGCCCATGTTCTGAATTCTGTCGCTGTACATTTCAAAAGATCTAAACAAATAGTTATATTGACTACATCTGTCCAAGTTCGCTCATTAATGTCTTAATCGAGATTACGGATCGCCTCTTATCCGCTTGTCGTCCGCTTATGCTATAGTTTGTACATCTCAATTGTCATTAGAAACGACATTTGTCTAAGCAAGTCAGCCATATCAGCTATGTTTTTTTAAAAGGCAGTAAATGAGGCTGAATGAACTGTTTCGCTGCCAGACAAGGCTCTGCTGACAGCCAGGTGTGCCAGTGGTAAGATGTTGGGACTGCTGTTGGGACAGATTTATGTAGGCCATAACAGTTTGAGGGCACCATTTGTCACCGTTATAGTGCAATTAATGTATTGTTTAGTGTTGTGCTGTATAGTGGCTTTGCTGGTATGCATCCCACTTTTTTTTTGCCCCATCAAGATTTACATGCTAAAATTGCTACTGGTGCCTAGTATGTGTGGTCTCTAGGGTTGCAAAGGGAATTTTTCTGGAAATTTTCCATGGGAAGTTAAGCCCGGGAATTTTGGGAATTTTCTTAAATTCATCAAAAAAGTTAGCTTATAACAGTGAACCTTTTTTGTGGGATACACATAAGGCAATTCTAGGTCTTGTGGTATATTTTGGTTGATATTGCAACCCTCTGCATGCACAGTGCATTCTTCCATCACATGTACAGCTGATTCTCAAGATCTTGCACACTAATGAGATGCTATTGAGCCCACACTACTACACTGTTTGAGCCACGGACTACATGCTTTCTGGTAAGTTTTGATTACAATTTTTTATTTTGTCACGTCCTGTCCCTAGTAAGATGTCATTTTCTATAGTAGAGTAGGGCAGGGAGTGACAGGGGGTGTTTTTGGTTTATCTATGTTTTCTATTTCAATGTTTAGGTTCTAGTTTGTCTATTTCTATGTTTTGATTGTTTGGGGTTGATCTCTAATTGGAGGCAGCTGATCCTCATTGCCTCTGATTAGAGATCATATTTAAGTAGGGGTTTTTCTTCCTGGGTTTTGTGGGTAGTTGTTTTCTGTTTAGTGTAGTTCACCTGATGGAACTGTTGTCGGTCGTTTTGTTTAAAAGTATATTCATTAAAAGTAAATATGAGCACTCTACACGCTGCGCCTTGGTCCCCTTTATACGACCTGCGTTACAGAACTACCCACCACAACTGGATTAAGCAGCGTGCTCGGGAGGAGATGGACATCTGGTCACATCAGGAGTGGATAGAGAGGAGAGGCTGGACTTGGGGCCAGGTAATCGAGCGTTATCGGAGCCTACCTGGGAAGCACGAGAGGCTACAAAAACCCAAAGATTTTTTTTTGGGGGGGGCACATGGAGCAGTCGGCGGAGCTGAGGACAATCCGGGAGAAGAGAGAATTTGGAGAAGGGAGAAATGGGAGAGTTATTAAGTTGGTGGAGGACGCACGTGTTTTTCCCAAAGGAACGTGTCGTCAGTTTGGTGCCACCTGAGTCAGCTCCCCGTACTCAACCTGAGAAGTGTGTGGAAAATCCGGAACAAGTGATACCGGCGATACACACCAGGTCTCCAGTAAGTCTCAACAGCCCGGTATGTCCTATTCCTGCTCCTCGCACTCTCTCTCCAGTGCACCTCCAAAGCCCAGTATGTCCTGTGCCTGCTCCTCGCACTCTCCTTTCAGTGCGCATCCATAACCCGGTACAGCCAGTGCCTGCTGTGAGCACTCGGCCCTTAGTGCGTCTCCCCAGTCCGTTGAGACCGATTCCTGCTCCTCGCACTATTCCTACAGTGCGCATCCATAACCCGGTACAGCCAGTGCCTGCTGTGAGCACTCGGCCTTCAGTGTGTCTCCCCAGTCTGGTGAGACCGATTCCTCGTTCTCTCCCTCCAGTGCGCCACCATAGCCCAGTACGTCCTGTGCCTGCTCCCCGCACTCAACCTGAGGTGCGTGTTACCAGTCTGGCGCCACCTATGCCAGTCACACGCATCGAACCTCCAGCGAGCGACGCTCCTGAGCCTCCAGCGAGCGACGCTCCTGAGCCTCCAGCGACGCTCCTCAGCCCTGAGCCTCCAGCGACGCTCCTGAGCCTCCAGCGATGCTCCTCAACCCAGAGCCTCCAGCGACGCTCCTCAACCCAGAGCCTCCAGCGACGCTCCTCAACCCAGAGCCTCCAGCGGCGCTCCTCAACCCAGAGCCTCCAGCAGCGCTCCTCAACCCAGAGCCTCCAGCGGCGCTCCTCAACCTAGAGCCTTGAGCGGCGCTCCTCAACCCAGAGCCTTCAGCGGCGGTTGGCTGTCTGATGATCCATGGTCTGGTTCCTCCGGACATACAGAAGCGGGGGGATCAGCAGGCGGTGGGGGTACTACGCCCAGAACCGGAGCCGCCGCCATAGACATTAGTCACCCACCCTACCCTCCCTTTGTGTTTTGTGGATGTTTTGTTGGGGTTTTTGTTTTGTTTGCATTTGGAGTCTGCTCCTTTTGGGGGGGGGGGGGGGGGTACTGTCCTGTCCCTAGTAAGATGTCATTTTCTAGAGTAGGGCAGGGCGTGACAGGGGGTGTTTTTGGTTTATCTATCTTTTCTATTTCTATGTTTAGGTTTTAGTTTGTCTTTCTATGTTGGGATTGTTTGGGGTTGAGCTCTAATTGGAGGCAGCTGATCCTCATTGCCTCTGATTAGAGATCATATTTAAGTAGGGGTTTTTCTTCCTGGTTTTTGTGGGTAGTTTTCTGTTTAGTGTAGTTCACCTGACGGAACTGTCGGTTGTTTTGTATAAAAGTATATTCATTAAAAGGAAATATGAGCACTGTACACGCTGCGCCTTAGTCCCCTTTATACGACCTGCGTTACATATTTCAACCTTTATTTACCTAGGCAAGTCAGTTAAGAACAAATTCTTATTTACAATGATGGCCTAGGAACAGAACAAGAGATTTTTGTCAGCTCGGGGATTCAATCTAGCTACCTTTCGGTTACTGGCCCAACGATCTAACCACTAGGCTACCTGCCACCCTGGCAATACTAGGTGGGGTGAACAGATTTTATATGACATACAGGATTTTTTGTTAACTAGTAAATAGTAGCCTACAGCAAAGTGTGTTTAAATCATTTCTAACTTGTTAACAATTTCTGCTAGTTATTTTTTGCTACCATTTGGGTTTAAGCTCGCTTGAGCCTGCTGACTGAGGAGTGTTAATTCACATGTTTCATTTTAAAACATTTATCTTACAAAGGAGATGTTTAATCTAACTGCTTAACTATTTATCTGTACATGCAATTGTGTTTGTTTTTTACTCATTTTTTCTAACCTTTAGAGGAAAATGCCACGGGCACTATCTGATATGTGGAGACATTTCACTGCAGCTAATGTAGAAGGAAAAGCTGTGTACATTTGCAAATACTGTACCAAATCATATGTGAAGAATGCAACAAAGATGCAGAATCATCTGGCCAAGTGCATAAAGTTCCCTCAGCGCTCACAACAAGCAACCTCTGACAAAAGTCCCTCTTCTTCTATTCAAGGTGAAAATGATGAATCAGACACCTTATCGATAGCAACAGCTCATGGTCCTCCTGGAATCAGAAGTTTTTTTGACTCAATGGAGGAACGTAGTCAGAGAAATGCTGATGAATGTCTTGCTCGAGCTGTGTATGCAACTGGTTCACCTTTGATGCTCACATGCAATGTGTATTGGAAGAGATTTCTGAATGTTCTTTGCCCAGCATACACCCCTCCAACCATACATGCTTTATCTACTAATTTGCTGGATGCAGAGTTCAACAGAGTTCAAGTGAAGGTCAAGCAAATCATAGAGAAAGCAGACTGTATTGCAATCATCTCTGATCAGTGGTTGAATGTTCGTGGTCAAGGAAAAATTAACTACATCATCTCCACCCCTCAACCAGTATTCTACAAGAGCACAGACACAAGGGACAACAGACACACCGGTCTCTACATTGCAGATGAGCTGAAGGCAGTCATCAATGACCTTGGACCACAGAAGGTATTTGCACTGGTGACAGACAATGCTGCGAACATGAAGGCTGCTTGGTCTAAAGTGGAGGAGTCCTACCCTCACATCACACCCATTGGCTGTGCAGCTCATGCACTGAATCTGCTCCTCAAGGACATCATGGCACTGAAAACAATGGATACACTCTACAAGAGATCCAAGGAAATGGTTAGGTATGTGAAGGGTCATCAAGTTATAGCAGCAATCTACCTCACCAAGCAAAGTGAGAAGAATAAGAGCACCACGTACTACCCTGCCCACTTCACTGTTGCTCCAAGCAGAGGAAACTGCAGTTCTGAAATACATCAAAAAGCGGGAAGACTTCTGCCTGAAGCCCATACATGCCTTAGCGTACATGTTGAACCCCAAGTATGCTGGCAGCATCCTGTCTGGTGCAGAGATCAACGGGGCCTATGGTGTCATCACTACCGTGTCTCGCCACCTTGTCCTGGATGATGGCAAGGTTCTTGGCAGTCTGGCGAAGTACACTTCCAAGCAAGGGCTTTGGGATGGAGATGCAATATGGCAGTCGTACCAACATATCTCATCAGCCACCTGGTGGAAGGGACTTTGTGGATCTGAGGCTCTTTCCCCTGTTGCCTCCATCATCCTCCAAATCCCACCAACATCAGCCGCCTCAGAGAGCAACTGGTCCTTGTTTGGGAACATACACTCCAAAGCACGCAACAGGCTGACCAATACAAGGGTTGAGAAATTGGTGGCCCTCCGGGCAAATTTGAGGCATTTTGAGCCTGACAACGAGCCATCCTCAACAAGGTTGGAAAGTGACAGTGAGGATGAGGCCTCAGAGTCTGATGTTCAAGAGGTGGACATTGAGGAGGTCCAGGGAGAAGACATGGAAGCCTGAGAGGAAGACAACCAAAGCTTTAGTTTCTAGACTATCATTTTACAGATATACGTTGAAACGTTGAACGTTTTTGGGAGATGCAATCATTGGTAATCATTCAATATTCCCTTTCTTTTGTTGTTCAGTGAATTCCTCCCATGTGAAGAGTAAACTCATTTAATTAAAGTTCAATTCATAACTAAATCGTTTTTTTTATTTCTATTGGAAGGATTTAATCATTTGCAATTATGTCTACTTATGATAAGGTAAAATGTTTATGTTTCATATGGTAAATATACTGCTCAAAAAAATAAAAGGAACACTTAAACAACACATCCTAGATCTGAATGAAAGAAATAATCTTATTAAATTATTTTTTCTTTACATAGTTGAATGTGCTGACAACAAAATCACACAAAAATAATCAATGGAAATCCAATTTATCAACCCATGGAGGTCTGGATTTGGAGTCACACTCAAAATTAAAGTGGAAAACCACACTACGGCTGATCCAACTTTGATGTAATGTCCTTAAAACAAGTTAAAATGAGGCTCAGTAGTGTGTGTGGCCTCCATGTGCCTGTATGACCTCCCTACAATGCCTGGGCATGCTCCTGATGAGGTGGCGGATGGTCTCCTGAGGGATCTCCTCCCAGACCTGGACTAAAGCATCCGCCAACTCCTGGAGAGTCTGTGGTGCAACGTGACGTTGGTGGATGGAGCGGGACATGATGTCCCAGATGTGCTCAATTGGATTCAGGTCTGGGGAACGGGCGGGCCAGTCCATAGCATCAATGCCTTCCTCTTGCAGGAACTGCTGACACACTCCAGCCACATGAGGTCTAGCATTGTCTTGCATTAGGAGGAACCCAGGGCCAACCACACCAGCATATGGTCTCACAAGGGGTCTGAGGATCTCATCTCGGTACCTAATGGCAGTCAGGCTACCTCTGGCAGGCACATGGAGGGCTGAGCGGCCCCCCAAAGAAATGCCACCCCACACCATGACTGACCCACCGCCAAACCGATCATGCTGGAGGATGTTGCAGGCAGCAGAACGTTCTCCACGGCGTCTCCAGACTCTGTCACGTCTGTCACGTGCTCAGTGTGAACCTGCTTTCATCTGTGAAGAACACAGGGTGCCAGTGGCAAATTTGCCAATCTTGGTGTTCTCTGCCAAATGCCAAACGTCCTGCACGGTGTTGGGCTGTAAGCACAACCCCCACCTGTGGACGTCGGGCCCTCATACCACCCTCATGGAGTCTGTTTCTGACCGTTTGAGCAGACACAGGTCATTTTGCAGGGCTCTGGCAGTGCTTCTCCTGCTCCTCCTTGCACAAAGGCGGAGGTAGCGGTCCTGCTGCTGGGTTGTTGCCCTCCTACGGCCTCCTCCACGTCTCCTGATGTACTGGCCTGTCTCCTGGTAGCGCCTCCATGCTCTGGACACTACGCTGACAGACACAGCAAACCTTCTTGCCACAGCTCGCATTGATGTGCCATCCTGGATGAGCTCTACCTGAGCCACTTGTGTGGGTTGTAGACTCATGCTACCACTGCAGTGAAAGCACCGCCAGCATTCAAAAGTGACCAAAACATCAGCCAGGAAGCATAGGAACTGAGAAGTGGTCTGTGGTCCCCACCTGCAGAACCACTCCTTTATTGGGGGTGTCTTGCTAATTGCCTATAATTTCCACCTGTTGTCTATTCCATTTGCACAACAGCATGTGAAATGTATTGTCAATCAGTGTTGCTTCCTAAGTGGACAGTTTGATTTCACAGAAGTGTGATTGACTTGGAGTTACATTGTGTTGTTTAAGTGTTCCCTTTATTTTTTTGAGCAGTGTATATCCAATGCAAAAAAAATCTACATTTAAATGGTATTATTATTAATGTGCATATATTTCCGTTAATTCCCATATATTCCCGTTAATTCCCACAGAAAGTTTCCACCTCTGGATTTTCCCCCAAATGTGCAACCCTAGTGGTCTCATTGAAATAGAGAAGGTTGCCTACATGGGTGGAGAATCACGTGGCAGTTAACTTGAATATGTAATTAACTTAAATATGATTAGACTGTAGTTTGCTACAGTGTCTGTAAAGATATATTGATAATGAAAAGAAGTGGAGGGCGATCAACCAACGTGAGTTGAAGTGCAAATCCCAAAATATAATCATCATTGAAAAGGAAAAGGCACAATGCGCACATAGGTTAGGCTACTATGGTGAGCGAACATTGCACGTTTTAATTTTTCAAGGTATGGATTACCCATTTATTTGTCTCTGCATGCAAATCCTCCCCCTAAAAGGTAGGCTATATCCTATAGGACTATGCAAATGTAGCAAGTGTATCTGTCATCCTTCTTACTGCTTCCAGTTCAGAAGCCGTACCTGGTGCGTGTATGGTCTCAATTAAATAGAGTAGGCTATAGCCTATGTATACATGGGCGGAGAAGCACGGGGCAGTTATCTTTCCAAGGAAATGTACTTCCTAAATTGGCCTATGATTAGGCTATAGTTTACTACATTGCCTAGAAATAGGCTAAAATATTGATTACCCATATTTCTCCGTCTGAAAATCTTCCCACTCCTAAAATGTAGGCTATAAAAACTGCTCAAAAGAAAGTACAAGTCTCCCCATCTCTTCAAACAACATCTAGCATGTTGGCTGACATAGCCCAGTAATACAATGATAGGGCCATGTGAAAATCTCTGGTAATTTAACCTATTACTTAAGTTATTTTTATGCATTTGATATTGCCTATAGGACAAAAAATTGCTGGGACCATGGCTGGCAAGTGAGCTGCGTCACATACGCCTAAAATAACATGCTGGGACTGCGGTTGGGTTTGGGGACTGTAGTTGGGTTTGGGACCAGTTCTTGCAGGAGTGGGTGGGAGTCGGACAGAAAGCAGAGCGGTGCGGGCTGGAGCAGGATGAAGAAATCTGTCCGTGCAGACCTCTACTGTGCACCATGACAGTGTGCACCATGACAGTGTGCACCATGACAGTGTGCACCATGACAGTGAAGCCTGTAACCTTAGAGCTGTTTATTTCTGTGTCAGTGTGAAAAGTAGGGAATTAGGTAGGGAAACTGACAGATCAATAATGGTACATTGACATACTGACTAATACAACTCACATTGCACTGAAAAAATGTCAGAATCTTCAATTGTTTGGCTGAGAGTGTTTCATCGTTTGATTCAGCTCTAGTTTGATTGAGGCAAAAATAATAGCTAATGTAAGCCAACGTTTGGCCAGCTATCTCTCTAATGGTACATCAACTGGCGAAAGCTTGCCAAGTTCATTTACTTCTGAAACGTGACAAAACAAAGGCTACAAAACATTTCCATACAAACAACTGTGAGGAGGCTATTATAGTAATAATAGCCACCTAATATCGCTATCTGACACATAACTAGAGGCTAGAGCTGACCTGGCTGTGGTAGCTACTCACTAACGTAGCTTATGCATTCACCTCAATCGAGAGGGGATGAAACATTAGCTAACATTACATGTCAGTTACAATACTAGCTCAGCACTACGAATAAACACTAGTTTAGTTTTTTCTGTTAAGTTAAACAGCCGTTACCTTGCCAGCTACATCAGTCAACTAAAGAGTAGCCAGTTTCTGTTCTGCTACCTTTCACAACTCGGTGACAGAGCACAGCTGTACTCTTCCATGATGGTCCAGCCAGCCTTCCAGAAGCTTTGCCTTCACACAGCCTGTCAGCCCGTTCTGTGGTGTCCCGTGTGGTCCTAAATACGGTCTTATAAACACTCCAAACAGCCTACCTGACCGCTCAGAGGCATCCGCATGCCCCTAAAGCACACTCTTGCCTCGTTTTGTTTAACATTCCAATGGTAGAACTGGGCTGGGACAAAAATGCAATTTCAGAATGTGGGGGGAAATGTCCCCCGTCCTCAGTGAAAGTTGCGCCCCTGGTTGGTCATGAGAATACGTTTTATTCATAGTAAATCAGTAATGTATAGCCATCAGAGTGTACATGTTCAGGGTTAAGAGCTAGATTGGGTGACTTAATAACGGGTTGGTTTATTAATTGCTTTGTCTGCCACTGGAGCCTCTCTCTGCCCTGCATGTCATAGTAGAAACTAGTGATGTGTGGTTTGCGAAGAACAGCTCTTTTTGAACGGTTATTTTTGGTGAACGTCAGGAACCAAATCGCATCTGTGAAAGAGTCGTTCATTTGGCTCCATGATTTGTGTACTTCTGCTACTGCTTTATGGGCTCCTGACAATTATTATCTGCAAATAAGTTCTTAAAACGTTCTCTGAATATGGTATTTCTCACTGCAGGAACAACAGGTAGTGAGGAGAGAGCCTCATTCTGGTCCACACTCATTTTTGAAATATGTAAAAAATAAAAAATTACCAAAAAAAATAGAACCCTATATAATTACGTTCATTCCACGATCTGACATAATGGTAGGCAACTTGTTAGGCTTTACATTAGAAATTAGTATTTTTCATGTTTTTTTAAGCACTACTGAACGAAGAACTACTTGGTAGCCAAATGAACGTCTCGTTTATGTGAAAAGAGCCAAAAGATCTGGCTCACCGAAAAGACTCGAAATGCCCATCACTACACACAAATACACCAGAGATGGATGGGATTCGGTTCAATACCATTCAAGTCTAATAGTAATACACTGTTGTACATTGACGAGGTGCTATGGAATAGACAGTCACTAGATTGGGTGTGGGAGGAATGTTTGGCATCCTAATAATACATAGTGTGCTCTGTTATGACAAGGGTGTGTGTCCAGTTTTTAGTGAAGATATGAATAGGGACTGTATCTATCTATAGTGGGTGTGAGGGGTGAGTGAGTGGCCAGCGAACGAGTGGGACACACTGATAGTCAAAGGACAGAGAGTGCTATTTAAAGAAACACCCACATATAAAAAGAGAGAAGGGGAGATAGAGAGAAGGGGAGATAGAGAAAGAGAGAAGGGGAGATAGAGAAAGAGAGAAGGTGAGATAGAGAAAGAGAGAAGGGGAGATAGAGAAAGAGAGAAGGTGAGATAGAGAAAGAGAGAAGGGGAGATAGAGAATGGGAGACAGAGAAAGAGCGAGGGAGGGGTTATAATAAGAGATACAGTATCTACAGTGTCAAGCGAGGAAACGCAATCACAGGACAACAGTGTCAGTGTCCACAGGTCCTAAAAATACCCCCCTCCCCCCAGCCCAGAATAGTCGATACGCGCTGCTGCTGTGGCTGGGCAATGGCCGTGTGCGTCACTGCTCTGCTCCATATTTTCAGCATGACTGATTTCCCCAATCACTTCCCCCCAAAGGACATCGATCCAGCGCGGCTGCTGCCCGGCCCGGGCCAACACTAGCTGTCACCGCGCTAAGCCGCCGCTTCCAACCTCTCTATTCACCTCACTATTGTCCAGACCCAGAGCGCACCATGGAAACACAATTCAACCACAGTCTGTGCCTGTCTGTAAGAAGTTTTGCTAAATGCTTTATGTTATATACAGCTGTCTTTCAGTTTGTATTTACACCGTGTTGACTGAGGAATTGTTGTGTACAGGCAACAAGTTGTATTGTTTTGGGTCTTGTTTTGAAGATTGTAACGTGATTGGTTATACAACCTATTCAGATCGTTCCGTTGTAGCTGTTCTGTTCTCATATGGGAAGAGCTTGTTGCTGTGGGTGTTGTGAATGTATCTGGGCAGCAGGACCTGTTGTGACCACTAGAGGGAGGAAGTGTATTGGTTTTGCATGGAGACTGGCTGAGCAAGGGAACAATGGTTGGGATCAAACGGTGGATTATTCATCGTTTAGTAATCAAGCACACTTTCACGCTCACTCTCACACATAAAAATGCACAAAAATGGAAGCATACAAATGCTCAAACTTGGAAACACATACACACACTTTCAAATAAATGCACAAACACAGAAGCATCACATAACACACACTTTTAAACACATCCACATACTCAGCATACCACAGGCTGCTGCCAGTTCAAATCCCGGGTCCGATGGGGAAACATCTGAGGGTTGCTGGTATCAAATCCTAGATGCCATTGCCTGCTGTTGTGCCCTTGAGCAAGGCACTTAACACCCACAACAACAGCTTCCCGGGTGCCCAGTGTGGCAGCCCCCACACCTCTCCAAAACCTGTATATTTGTGTATGCATGTGTGTCTTTTGGGGTGGTTGGGTTAAAAGCGGAAGTCAAATTTCAATTGGACCTTGTGTGCAATTGACCAATAAAGTGATTGACAGGCTTATATAAATGGCTAGAATGTAATAAATTGAATGGTATCAAACACATGGTCCTACCCTCACCAGCCTCTTACACACACAGCCCACATGACTCCTTTACATACACCAAGCCAAGCCAGGGTGTGATCTCAGTGCATTAGCCTGCCTGGCTGTGCTCCAGAGGTGATACAGGGAAGTGGGGACTGTGACTGTGCATGCCTGGGCTTAGTTATCCCCCAGAAAGTTACCTAGAGGAGGGCTACAGACCAGGGTGGATTAGGTAATGTAGCCAGACAAGTCCTCAGCCCACTCTGAGACCCCCTATCACTGACAGATGGCAGTTTGTGATTCATACGGCGACACACTGATAGCCAACTACACTACATGCCGTAACATGACGTTTGACCTCCCTGAGCCATAGTTAAATATAGGCTTTGGCAAGCATCAGATTCAAGCCAATTTGTTCCTAGCTGGGTGACAACTGGTTTGGCTTCTTGTGTCAGGAATAATCCACTCAGAAACTATCTTTTGATATATGTTTCATTATTCCACTGTTGATATAGTCCCAAAATGTTTTGCATGTCAGCAATCACGTTTTCAAGATATAGAACTTTCAAAATGTTAATTGTCACTTGCCACATCATCAATGAGATAATTAGTGTTGTGATAAAACGTTCTCGTTTCTCTGGTGGTAATTTTATCTAGCATAGTGCAATTTGTCTCAATGTTTCCTTTGGCTGTGCATGTTAATAAATGCCTCCGCATGGCACCAAAATCACTTTTCAACTTGAGAAGGTCCATTAGTTGTGATGTATGGGGATGTTGTTGGCCCAGGTAGCCGGTGTTGCGGTGGCCACAGACAGACACATCATCATTAAGTCTGGTTCATGCGGGCCAATTGTTTCGTTCCCTAGGTTACGGTTTTCACTAGAAATAATACAGCTTTTGTCAGATTTGACTTTTCATAACAGGTTAGGAGAACTTACGCAACAGGTTAGGAGAATTAACATCAGGTTAGGAGAATAAGGTTAAGGAAGTCATTGCGCTAATGCTATTTAGCATTGGTTCGCGAAACTACCTCTAACTTAATTCATACTGGACACAGAGACATACCATTTTCATCAACGAGTTCATCTGACTCTGGGGAAGTAGATAAATGAGGATTTGACAATATTAGAATGACAAGGGAGAACAAGTCAATCACAATATGTGAGACTTGTTGCCCCTCTTGATGGATGCCTTCTGTACTCTGGCTCAGCTTATCAGAGCTTGTCAATAATAGTAAGACATTGATCTAGACCGGGATAATAGTCAACATAGTCTGTGCACATAGCACATGCAGGAATAGTGTAAGCAGGAAGCACACATGTGTACACATACACAGTCACCTACAAAGCAGAGGAGGCTGGTTAGGGGAGCCTGGCTCGTAATAATGAATGGAATGGAGTGAATGGATTGTGTTTGATGTGGTTTATACCGTAACAGCCATTACTATGAGCCCATCCTCCCCATTTAAAGTGCCACTAGCCACCACTGGTACAACGACATAGTGACATTTTAACCCAGCAACCCAGAATCTGTGTTGCTGGAAAGGAGCACCAGATTACCGTGCAGCACTCTGTCTGTTTCGGGTCCAATATTCTATTTTAGAACCATTGTCTCAGGACAAAATGGGAAGACGTTGACCAGACCTGAACACTGGTCTGGCTTTCCTCAGATGTCCACCAGCTTCCAGGATTGTGACTTGGAGCCCGAGTTCTCCCCAAACCCTTTATAATGGTCAGTGCTATCTGGAATCCTTGGGACGACGTCACTACCCTAAATCATAACCTTAACCTTAATCCCTACCCTTATACTTACCCTAACCCTAACCTTAACCATTTTACATTTCAACTTCAATGGGGTAGGGATGTCCCAAGGATCCCAGATAGCACGGACCCATTTAAAACACAACATATGGAGAGGAGGAGAGGACAGGAGCCAGTGTGTATTCACACCTCTAGAAGAGGTCAGAAATAATGTATTTGACCTGTCCAGTGTGTATTCACACCACTAGAAGAGGTCAGAAATAATGCATTTGACCTGTCCAGTGTGTATTCACACCACTAGAAGAGGTCAGAAATAATGCATTTGACCTGTCCGGTGTGTATTCACACCACTAGAAGAGGTCAGAAATAATGCATTTGACCTGTCCGGTGTGTATTCACACCACTAGAAGAGGTCAGAAATAATGCATTTGACCTGTCCGGTGTGTATTCACACCACTAGAAGAGGTCAGAAATAATGCATTTGACCTGTCCAGTGTGTATTCACACCACTAGAAGAGGTCAGAAATAATGCATTTGACCTGTCCAGTGTGTATTCACACCACTAGAAGAGGTCAGAAATAATGCATTTGACCTGTCCAGTGTGTATTCACACCACTAGAAGAGGTCAGAAATAATGCATTTGACCTGTCCAGTGTGTATTCACACCACTAGAAGAGGTCAGAAATAATGCATTTGACCTGTCCAGTGTGTATTCACACCACTAGAAGAGGTCAGAAATAATGCATTTGACCTTGCTCTTTTAGCTCATTATTCTTCTTCTTTGATTACATGATTTTTGCTCTGTGGTGAAATAAGTCCAGATATCTATATATTTTTCATTTATAGAATATTGCTCTGTGAAAAGACCATCTGGTACATATCACATTGGCATTCACTTTTTTGTTGTTGTCCATTAATATGCCAATAATAGACCGTCTGGATTGTTATGTACAGTGCCTTCAGAAAGTATTCACATCCCTTGACTTTTTCCACATTTTGTTGTCTTAGAGCCTGAATTTAAAATTGAGTAAATTGAGATTGTGTGTCGCTGGCCTACACACAATACCCCATAATGGCAAAGTGGAATTATGCTTTATAGGCACTGGTGTTGCTTACCAAGACAACATTGAATGTTCCTGATTGGCCTAGTTACAGTTTTGACTTAAATTGGCTTGGGAATCTATGGCAAGACTTGAAAATGGCTGTCTAGCAATGATCAACAACCAATTTGACAGAGCTTGAAGAGTTTAAAGAAGAATTATGTGAAAATATTGTACAATTCAGGAGTTCAAAGTTCTCCGACTAACCCAGAAAGACTCACAGCTGTAATCACTGCCAAAGGTGATTCTAACCTGTATTGACTCAGGAGTGTAAATACTGATGTAAATGAGATATTTCTGTATTTCATTTTCAGTCAATTTTAAAACAATTCTAAAAACATGTTTTCACTGTCATTATGGGGTATTGTGTGTAGATGGGTGAGAATACATTTTTTTTAAATCAATTTTGAATTCAGACTGTAACACAACAAAATGTGGAATAGGTCAAGGGGTATGGATACTTTCTGAAGGCACTGTATCTATGGGCCTGTTTCCTGTTGAGAAATGCCTGGTTCCTATTAGAACTGTCGACAGGATATCAACACCCTTCTGCAGTATAAATAATATCTTCTTTTTTATTTTACATATCTGATTTCCCATTATTCCAAGTTGTATTTTTGTTACCTCTGAAGACAATGCGATGTTTAATTGTGCTCCATTATTTGTGGCTTTTATATCTGTTTTATTCCATCCATTTCTGTGTTTTAGATCTGAATCACATTCATAGAATTGGACTTTAGGGCTCATATCTGGTCTCCTGTCAAATACTTCCCGCTGTTAATTCTCAGATTAAAAATAGAATGGGTCAGTCAGGTATGGTTTCATATTTACCTTTCAATGGTTTTGTCATCAGAAATACATTTCCTCTAGCCATTTCTGACCTTGGCCACTACATAGGCAAGCCTAATACACAAGGGATACGTGGGAGGAAGTCTGAGTCTAAACCATAAGACAAGGACCTGTACCCCAGAAGGTGTGCACTAACCCCATCATCATACTCCCCTCCTGAAATAAATCACTACCTGTCCTTTGGGCAACCAGGAAACAACCATCCTTCCCCACTTCACCAAACCCTCCGCTATACCGGGAAAAGATACGTTTACTATGCCCAATAGGAGAATATCGAGGAATATTGTCCTCAGATTTTATCTGCACAGTATGTTGTTCATATTACCGCCTTTATGAATTAGGAGCTAAACTAACCCATACTGCATGGTTGCACCTCCAGTAGCTTTGCAGTCCCATGGAAGTGTGACGAAGGGTTAATATGTCAGACATTCTGAGTGGGCTGGAACCATGCTGCTTGGGGCCACGCCCCCTTTCTTAGCTGTGACCTCACAGTAAAAGTTGCTCCAGTCTAGCACACACACACACACACGCACATGCACACGCACAGAGAGACACTCACCCTCGCTCTCTTATACAGGAAGAATAGGGTCAGAGTGGCAGGCTGGTACACAGGAGGCACTGCTTCCATTCCTGTAGGACTACACTGTGACAGGAGGCACTGCTTCCATTCCTGTAGGACTACACTGTGACAGGAGGCACTGCTTCCATTCCTGTAGGACTACACTGTGACAGGAGGCACTGCTTCCATTCCTGTAGGACTACACTGTGACAGGAGGCACTGCTTCCATTCCTGTAGGACTACACTGTGACAGGAGCCACTGCTTTCATTCCTGTAGGACTACACTGTGACAGGAGCCACTGCTTCCATTCCTGTAGGACTACACTGTGACAGGAGCCACTGCTTCCATTCCTGTAGGACAACACTGTGACAGGAGCCACTGCTTCCATTCCTGTAGGACTACACTGTGACAGGAGCCACTGCTTCCATTCCTGTAGGACTACACTGTGACAGGAGCCACTGCTTCCATTCCTGTAGGACTACACTGTGACAGGAGTCAGTGCTTCCATTCCTGTAGGACTACACTGTGACAGGAGCCACTGCTTCCATTCCTGTAGGACTACACTGTGACAGGAGCCACTGCTTCCATTCCTGTAGGACTACACTGTGACAGGAGTCAGTGCTTCCATTCCTGTAGGACTACACTGTGACAGGAGTCAGTGCTGAGGTGGAGTTCTAACAACCAGAGGGAAACAGATAACGGTGTTTTGTTTGTGAACCTCAAGAAATCTGAACCATGGACAGATGTATGGAGACGGAGAGCCACTGAGAACAAACAGAATGCAATGGACACCAGACAGAGTCTGCGGTTTTCTGCTTCTCTTCAAGAACTCATCCATCGGCTGTCTTCATTGATGTTTCACACCAACGCTGAAGAAATTAACTATAATGTTTTTTTTAAATCTTGACGCTTGAAGAACAGATAAAATGCATATTTCTATCATTTCCCCATGTTTTGGAGCCCGGGGCTTCTGCCTAAGAGGCGATGAGAACCGAAGGTGAATCCAGAAGCGCTGGCCCTCTTGACAGGAAAAAAAACTGTCCCTGAGTTGTACAGGGATGCCAACCTGAGAAGAGGCACGAAGAGCAAGAGAGAAAAGGAAGGTGAAAATGAGTGCGCCAACGAACTGTGGATTCTATTTTTCTGCAGATCGGTCTTTCCAAGTGCGGAACGGGAATATCTGTGGATCGCCCTGTTCCGTCAACAGGCCTATAGACATCATACAAAATAGCAGGCGGTAATATGCTCTACAAATCTAAATGTTGCCTTGCCGTTTGCATGCTATTGTAGAATGCAGTATCTTTGGAGTAGTGTCATTAAAATTGCTTCGATGACTCAAAGGAAAGCTATGATAATGGTTGTTGAGATGAGTCCAACTAAACTCTCATTCGCTCTTGTTAAATGTTTGCTGCGTAATTTAACATTTCCTCACACATTTTCCAGCATGCCTCTCAGCTACATTATTATATAGTATCCTCCATTATGAGCTTAACTTATTAGTTCATTCAAAAACGCATACTGTAGCCTACAGCCATATCACTTCAAGGATTGCCTCCTACATACAAACGGTAGCCTTGAGTATAGCAGTTGATTCGGGCAGCTGAGATAGAGAGCTGGTGAGGCAATTCAGTGATCCAGAAATAATCGCCAGGCAGGCAGTTCTGTAAACAGCACCTTAGAAGCTTCTCCCCTCTACTATCAGTTAGAATGTGTGGACTGTGGGAGAACAAGTCTCTCTCTCACACACACACACACACACACACACACACACACACACACACACACACACACACACACACACACACACACACACACACACACACACACACACACACACACACACACACACACATACACACACACACACACACACACACACTTAAACGAAGAGTGAAGAAGTGAAAACATCTATGTTCATACCACAAAGCTCTCCCTCGATTCCAATGAATCTTCTCACACTATAATCCTCAATGCCAGTGGAGAGGTTATTAGGGAGGACGTTGAGATAAAGACATTTTTGCATTGCATTCCTCTGTCCCTGTTCTCCTGCATGCTCGTTGTTAACTAGATTTAAAGTAGAACATTTGGGAGTATGGGAATTAGAGGGAAATCACTAGTCTTCTGTATCTCCTGAACAATATGACTTGGATTTTTTTCCCCTCAGTACTTGGATATAGAGAATAGATTTTGTTCCCAAAATGATGTAGGATTTGCCTGAACAATAACCAACAACCCTGCAAAATTTGGGAATATAAGTAATTGTATATTTGATTCAGTTGGA
This sequence comes from Salmo salar, assembly GCF_965601325.2. Lineage (NCBI taxonomy): Eukaryota > Metazoa > Chordata > Actinopteri > Salmoniformes > Salmonidae > Salmo > Salmo salar. The sequence goes on from NC_138293.1 coordinate 16,201,626, forward strand.
TGGCTTAGGCAAACAGTTTATTGGAAAAAACAATCACACTTGTACTGTACCAGAGCTTTTTCCTACCACCCTCCTGTGCTGTATCACCATGAGATCGGCCACTGATGGGCAGTGTTTCCCCTATATTAATTTAGCAGCGGCAGGCCTCAATTGCTAAATCGTGGCCGCCACTTCCAAGAATATGATGTAAAAATATCTATATTCATTTGTTGTAGAAAAGATAATGCAGCTATATATTTTTTAATAATATCATTTTTGAGAACTAACAACCACCAGAATAAAAACCAGACAGTCAGGGAGAATCAAAAATTCAAAAAATGTCTTGACATGGTGCCTCCATTGATTTTGTTATAATGTTTGAGTCATTCAGATAGCACAAGAACATGGGATAAGCCATGGCAAAATGTGTAGAATGGCAGAAAATTTGCTTTCAAACTACACATTTTCTCTCAGCCCCAAGGCAAAATGTGTAGAATTGCAGGAAATTAGGTTTAAAACAAAAACAAAATGATCTTGCCCCCATGACAAAATGTGTTGAATTGCAGGAAACTAGCTTTAAAACTGTAACATTTTCGCTCCGTCCCATGGCAAAATCTGTAGAATTGCAGGAAATTAGCATTAAAACAGCAACAGCTAAGAGGAGTGGCTCAAAAATGTTATGTCACACCCTAACCATAGAGAGCCATTGGTTCTCTATGGTGTTTAGGTCAGAGCGTGACTAGGGGGGTGTTCTAGTCATTGTATTTCTATGTTGGTGGTTTGTATAGTTCCCAATTAGAGGCAGCTGGTAATCGTTCCCTCTAATTGGGTATCATATTTAGGAAGCCCTTTCTCCCACCTGCTTTGTGGGATATTGTTTTGTTGAGTGCTGATGTGTGAGCTGTTACGTCACGGTCGTTTATTGTTTTGTTTAAGTTTCACTAATAAAAGATGTGGAACTCGAATCACGCTGCGCCGTTGTCCATCTATCCCAACAACCGTGACATTTTAGGCCGGAGACCGTACCATTGGCAACACCCACTATCACACCCCCTACGGTACCCGCTGCTGAAAAACATCCTAAGGGAAACACTGGATGTGAGTTCTAGAACAAGGGATGGGCAACTGATGGGGGTTCTAGAACAAGGGATGGGCAACTGATGGGGTCCTAGAACAAGGGGACTCCTGCGAGCTTATGAATAACTCCTCAACCCAGCCTCAGTCCCCAGAGAGCAAAATGGCCCCCCTGACTGTGAGAGGCTAACAGCTGGTCTGGTGCTCCATCATCAGTGGTTCAAGGGCAATCGATAACACAACCCAAATAAAGAAGCTCCTTGCTATTGTTGTAACCAGTTTCCTTGGGCTGCATGTTCACCACCCATTTTTTGCTGTCTGCTCTGGAGGACTAAGGCTTTAAAAGTGGCTTTCTGTATGTTGTTATTTGTGCACATGGACTTGATTTAAAATCAATTTTCTGTTGGAGAACCTAGGAGCAAATGATTTAAGAACTTTGTGTTATTTTCCCTGATCTTCAGCTGTTTTAAGTAAGAAAAATGACAATCCATCAAACGTCTAACTGGTAATCTAATCCTTCATCTGTAGGAGTGCCTATGTCCAATCACCAAGAGCTTTACCCTTTACATGGAGTGTTCCCCCCACTCTCCTCCTCTCCCGAGGGGCTATCTATTCTCAGAATAAAATGTAAGAAGCGTTGACACGGTTATTAAACTACCAGCTGGAGATGTAGGGGTCCGCACTACGGTCAGGCCTTGCCTGGCAACCCAGACTCCTTGCTCCGGCCAAACGCTATGTCACTTCCATGGACGTTAGTTTCTTCTCCACAATAAGTCTGGATCTGAGTACCTCCCCAACGATTTTTAGAATGCAAACACATTCTAACCATTCTAATTGGTCCAGAACCGATGGGTTGGGCCAGAGCCAGAACACACGTGGGTAAAGCAGCATTTAGAAAATTCGTAATTGGCTTTGATACTTTGGTTAGAGATGATCCAATTGCTGATGACTTTGTTTTGTACAACACCTCTGATTTTGACGTCACCACAAACGACTTCAACTATGGCAGGCTCAGACTGAAGTCTGTAGCGAACATAGAGCAGCGGAAAAATTCAGTTTGAGTCGTCAGGCAAGGTTAGGCCCTCTCTCATATATATTGTCTGCATGGGTGCACCTTCAGATATAAACAGATAGGTTTATGAGGGGTGGAATTGTATGGGGAGGATGGATACAAATTAGTCTGGCATCAGACACCGGTCTCGCACCCTACCGGCGGCATGTTACGATTCAACTATCTATGATTTATAGTAGAGACATTCCACTTTACTGCACAGAAATTAGATTCATATTGTTTTTCCCACTATATGTCATGTTATGCTATATTTTATGTTACATATGATGTTATGATTAGGCGAGTTCCGAGTAGGTAGGACATTTACACTAAACAAAAATATAAATGCAAATGCAACAATTTCTTTACTGAGTTACAGTTCATACAAGGAAATCAGTCAATTGAAATAAATAAATGATGCCCTAATCTATGGATTTCACATGACTGGGAATACAGATATGCATCTGTTGGTCAAAAATACCTTAAATGATTATGCTGAAACATGAAATGATGGTGGCGGATGAATGGCACGACAATGGGCCTCAGGATCTTGTTATGGTATCTCTGTGCATTCAAATTGCCCTCGATAAAATGCAATTGTGTTTGTTTTCCGTAACTTATCCCTGCACATACCATAACCCCACCGCCACCATGGGGCACTCTGTTCACAATGTTGACATCAGAAAACTGCTCGCTCACATGACACCATACATGCTGTCTGCCATCTGCCCGGTACAGTTGAAACCGGGATTAATTTGTGAAGAGCACACTTCTCCAGTGTGCCAGTGGCCATCGAAGGTTAGCATTTTCCCACTGAAGTCAGTTATGACACTGAATTGCAGTCAGATCAAGACCCTTGTGAGGACGACAAGCATGCAGATGAGCTTCCCTGAGATGGTTTTGGACAGTTTGTGCAGAAATTCTGCAGTTTGTGCAGAAATTCACAGTTTCATCAGCTGTCCGGGTGGCTGGTTTCAGACGATCCCGCAGGTGAAGAAGCCGGATGTGGAGGTCATGGACTGGCGTGGTTACACGTGGTCTGCGGCTGTGAGGCCGGTTGAACGTACTGCCAAATTCTCTAAAATTATGTTGGAGGCGGCTTATGGTCGAGAAATTAACATTAAATTATCTGGCAACAGCTCAGGTGGACACTCCTGCAGTCAGCATGCCAATTGCATGCTCCCTTAAAACTTGAGACATCTATGGCATTGTGTTGTGTGACTAACTGCACATTTTAGATTGGCCTTTTATTGTGCCCAGCACAAGGTGCACCTATGTAATGATCATTTTGTTTAATCCGCTTCTTGATATGCCACACCTTTCAGGTGAATGGATTATTTTAACAAAGAAAAAATGCTCACTAACATGGATGTAAACAAATTTGTGCACAAAATTTGAGAGAAATAGATATTTTATTTCAGCTCATGAAACACGGGACCAACAATTTACATGTCGCTTCCCTCCATTACACCAGTTTTTTTCTTGGGGGAGCTGTGATTGCATACTTCAGCTGACAGGGGATCTTTTGGGGTTATTCGTAGAACCTCACTGCCACTGTAAATGTACCACCTGTTTTTTAGAAGATTCCAGAGTGAATCATAGTGATTAACTGTCATGCTCTGTGAACATCCTATGTATGATACATGGATCAATCTCACTCTATTAATTGAAAAACCATTGCCCTTTAAAATCGTATTACCAGCTGCTGTAATATGTTTGAGGGAGGCAGACTAGAGTGGTCACAGTGTATCCTCACTTTAAATTGAATGCGAAAAACCAGTTGATTAAATCCATTTGTTTATTAAATCTGTTTTAGCTATGCTGTCCCACCTCTGTTTCCTCAACTGTTCAGATCCAGCTGTTATGGCACGAGGGGGAGTTGAAAAATTCAATGGAGCATTAGAATCATTTCTAAATGAGACATTGACAGCACACAAGTATGAGGTTTTTGTGTCTGGTCTGTCTTGGTTTCATGTGAGTAGTTTTGGGGCACAGACAGTTTTGGCTAGTGGTAAGTGAATGAGGTAATTGAGGTTGCTTTTGTCGTGATCTCCAGTATTCTACAGTATACTTCCTGGAACAGAGTAGAAAGAAATTAACTCCCTCATCCAACTCAACTTGAAGTGAGTGGAAAAGATCTTAATGCTTGATATGTCAAATTTAGATAATATGAATCCTGGGCCCGTTCTGACTTTTTTGTGGCCAAATGCAGACAGCAATTGTTTTTGTCAGAAAGTAAAAACACTTTCTCAGAAAAAGTGAAAGATTAGATTACACTTAAATATCGCTTTGGCGCCATAGGTCGACAATTGCTTAATTCCATGGAATGTTACATCAATGCGCTCTTGATAAAATAATTCAAGCCATTAGCTGGCATACGAAACACCTCACTTACACAGATTATAAAGTAATCAAGCCTCTTCCACAGAATATAGCTCTCATTCCTCTGGCAAGGGAAGTGCCGGTAACAGCCAAGAGAGGACTCGTTTTTATAAATGTGTCTAGAGGAACTTCCAAGCTTTTTTAAAAATCACCTCTGAGTAGGTTAGTAATGGTGGGTCTTGGAGATCCTCACAGGCATCCATCTATCTATTCACAGACTGAGGTCTTGGTGGTATTGGGTTGCACTCCTATGGTGTGCACCTGGGTAATTTGTTACAGGCTCACTGAGAGTTCTGTCATGATTGAATTACTCTCTTGACTCCCCAGAGTGGATGCTTTCCTAATACCTCCGGACTTAACTGTCCACTAAGGAGATCTCCAGATTCAAGAAGATGTGAAACGCTTTTACAGCCGTTCCTGAGAAACCGTGAATGTGTGCCATAGCAAATACTAGATCATTAGCGCATATGCTAATCGTTTCTGTGTAAATTCGTTGCTAATGCCACATAACGTAATGCTACATGTGTTAACGCCGAAGATAGTAATAACACCCCTATCCTAACTGTGTTTCCTCTGCTACTTTTCCTCACACCAGTCATCCGAGTTTAATTCCAGACCGCCTCCACTTCCCTTCACCTCAGCCCTGAAACACACACTGTAATAGTCAACCCTGAGACCCTTTCCCCTCTCAACTCGATGCGCCCCCATTTGCTCTGTTTTGGAGTTAGACTGCTCTTTTATGAATTATGTCTCTGAGGTTCTCAACTCGCCAGCTTCAGCCCTACCGAAGCAAACGTCCTCTTCACAATAAATACACTGTTATGCTAGAAGCGTACGTGAGAGCAGAATTGTGCTAATGTACTTTGTTTATGTGGGCCTCTTTATGTTTTAACCAGTATTAGTATCTTATTTATGTACATAATGACATATTTATGTGTTATGGCGTCGGTTAGGCTGGGCCTGTATTTGGTCAGAAACACTATCCGTCATTACACATTACATACTAATTCACAAAGGGGTCTGTACTGTAGGCCTGTGTAAAATGTCCTCACCGGTCCTCTCAGACTGTATGGGCTACGCTTCTCTTCCAGGCGTCCCAGTGCCGTATGTCTTGTTTTTATTTGCGGGTTAAGTAAAAGGCTTGTGCTTGGAGACGGTGATTAAAACAATCAGAGAACTTGGAGTACACATCCTCTGTGCTCATCGCATCCCCATAACATGACCCAGCACAGCCGTGGATTTACCCGTCTAGGAACATCAGATGGCTATCTCACATGTGTTTATAGAGTCATACGGAGGTATTGTGCAGCAAGGAGTGTGTGCCTGCGTGTGTGCGCGTGTATAGCCCAAACACAACAGTTAATTAGCTGTCTTTGGAGATGGGACTGTATCTTAATGGGAAGTCCTGTAATGTCTTGCTCTGTGGTTAATGCTCTGGTCCTTGGCATGCCAAATTTGATTTGACTTGAGTTCGATTCAGTTAATGAGCTCTATAATGTTGTGTAACCAGACTAAGACTATGGTGCATGGACATTAGCAACAATACAGGGAACGTACAGTATATTGCGGCCCAGTAAAGTAATATAAACTGAGTGAAAGTGAGTGCAGACAGAAATCTATGCAAAACCATTCAAAGGGTGAGCCAAAATGCACAAGTGCTGATTATACAGACCCAGATTGTGATTTTTCATATTTTTTGGCTGCTTCTCCTCTTGGCTGCTCCTGCAATAAGACGTGCAAAATCAAATGAACAAATACGTGATATGTCTTTATTTGAGGGTAAATTGCTCATAAACCATTATTAAATCATTTATTAGCCATTCATTAATACTTAGTAATTATTCACCATTACATGTTTATGTACTAATGAATATTTACAAAATCATGAACAGGTCTAATACATGTTTTTACTTGACTTACTAGTAAACAAACTAAGTAATAATGTTTATAAGCAGTTTATTTATTTTTTATTTAACTAGGCAAGTCAGTTGAGAACAATTCTTATTTACAATGACGGCCTACCCCGGCCAAACCCTAACCCGGACGACGCTGGGCCAATTATGCGCCGCCCTATGGGACTCCCAAACACGACCGGTTGTGATACAGCCTGGAATCGAACCAGGGTCTGTAGTGACACCTCTAGCACTGAGATGCAGTGCCTTAGACCGATACGCCACTCGGGAGCCCAGATCTAATTAAGTGCTACAAATACTTTAACTATCCATGCACAATTCTCAGTTACGTATTGTATAGTCCATTAAATAAATAGTCAGTGAACTGAGTATGTTCTCTGAGCCTATACTTAGACTCTCCTGGCCCAAGCCCATTCCCCATGCGAGGGTCACGACCTCTCGAATGTCTGATTAGGAACAATGAAGACTAGGCAGCACACTCACAGCGGACAGGCTGAACCAGGAACTGTGTCCCAGTAGACCTCTCATTCAACCTCAGCAGCCAGGGAGTGTCCTAACCCAACAGGCCTATAGTTTCATCTCAGTACCCCTCGCTACCTCCCCTCCTCACCCTGCCTGCAGCCTAACATCTAATGCCACATCGAATTATTTTGTCTTGGCCTTACAAGTGATGATGCAGTCAATCCTGTGTACAACTCTGTTGCTCGCCATCTGTGTTGGTGTATTGGCAGTGTCGCTCTTTAGTACCGTTGCAGGTGCGATGGAGTTAATAACAAGACAATGCTCATTTCTGTCTACGAACCTTTGTCAGAGTCAGCACTTCTCATTTAAAAAAGGGAGACACTGGGTTCGGCTTTAATTTACAGCCTTCTGTTTACCAGATATTGACATAGAAAATGGTATGGTGCTGACCAGCAGGTCTGGTGTAACTAACTGTACGGTGCTGACCAGCAGGTCTGGTGTAACTAACTGTATGGTGCTGACCAGCCGGTCTGGTGTAACTAACTGTACGGTGCTGACCAGCCGGTCTGGTGTAACTAACTGTACGGTGCTGACCAGCCGGTCTGGTGTAACTAACTGTACGGTGCTGACCAGCCGGTCTGGTGTAACTAACTGTACGGTGCTGACCAGCCGGTCTGGTGTAACTAACTGTACGGTGCTGACCAGCCGGTCTGGTGTAACTAACTGTACGGTGCTGACCAGCCAGTCTGGTGTAACTAACTGTACGGTGCTGACCAGCCGGTCTGGTGTAACTAACTGTACGGTGCTGACCAGCCGGTCTGGTGTAACTAACTGTACGGTGCTGACCAGCCGGTCTGGTGTAACTAACTGTACGGTGCTGACCAGCCTGTCTGGTGTAACTAACTGTACGGTGCTGACGGTGCTGACCAGCCGGTCTGGTGTAACTAACTGTACGGTGCTGACCAGCCAGTCTGGTGTAATGGTGTATGTCTGGAGAGTTCTGTGGATGAGTATGATGGATGAGGAGTCAGATGAGGAGTAGTAGGATGACAGGCCAGGTTTTACAGGGATACTCTTACTCACCTCTGCCTCTCATATAATACTGTGCCTCAGAGGGACGAGCTAGACCTTCCACAGTGCATGCAGGGTGCTCCTGTGCTCTAATGTTCCCCAGCTGGAATTGATGCAGCTGTGACATGCAGTGACGCAGGCGGGGTGTCAGGTAACCGACCTACTGACAGGCTGAAATCAATCATGCTTACTTACCAAGCTGCTTGTTAAGTAACACACCTCCTTTTCTTTCATGAAACGTTTCACCTGGAATGTGGGCTTTTGAACAGAGGAGAATCAGGTGTGTTTCAGAGAAACATTATATTTTCTCCTGCGGGTCTGCCTTTATGTCTGTCTGTCTGGCCCCCGGACTAATGCCTTTCTATACACAAAAGCTCTTGGATTGCACAGTAACTTACTTTAATTCTAGATGAGAATGAATGACTATACACTCACCAGACAGTTTATTAGGTACACCCATCTAGTACCGGGTCGGACCCCCCTTTGCATGAATTCTTCGGGGCATGGATTCTACAAGTCAGAAACGTTCCACAGGGATGTTGGTCCATGCTGACGCAATGGCATTAGATTGGACGGCGGTACACCACCGCCACCAGCCTGTACTGTTGACACCAGGAGGATGGGTCCATGGACTTATGCTGCTTACGCCAAATCCTGACTCTGCCATCAGAATGACGCAACAGGAACGGGGATTCGTCGGACGTTTTTCCACTCATCAATTGTCCAGTGTTGCTGATCGCCTGCCCACTAAAGATGCTTCTTGTTGTTTTTAGCTGATAGGAGTGGAACCCGGTGTGGTCGTCTGCTGCAATAGCCCATCTGTGACAAGGATCGATGAGTTGTGCGTTCCGAGATGTCGTTCTGCACACCACTGTTGTACTGCACCGTTATTTGTCTGTTTGTGGCCCGCCTGTTAGCTTGCACGATTCTTGCCATTCTACTTCAACCTTTCTTATTAACGAGCTGTTTGCACCCACAGGACTGCCGGTGACTGGATGTTTTTTGTTTTTTCGCACCATTCTTGGTAAACCCTAGACACTGTCGTGAGTGAAAATCCCAGGAGGGCAGCCGTTTCTGAGATACTGGATCTGGCATGCAGGGCACCAACGTTCATACCACACTCAAAGTCGCTTAGGTCACTTGTTTTGCCCATTCTAACATTCAATCAAACAGTAACTGAATGCCTCGATGCCTGTCTGCCTGCTTTATATAGCAAGCCATGGCCACGTGACTTACTGTCTGTAGGAGTGATACATTTTAGTAAATGGGATGTGTACCTAATAAACTGGATGCTGAGTGCATGGTATTGATTCCCAGAGGGGAAAATGTGTGTTTAGCACTACTGCAGTATCACGTAATCTTCTTCAATGTGAAGGCCTATCATGAGAATATCAATAGCTGTTTTTACTACCATCTCTCCGTTGTTCTAGGGAACTCGGTTGAGTTAATTCAAGACTTGTGATTTCAACAAAGCCCTGTAGAGGGACCCTATCCCAAGAAGAAAAAACAGTCTCTCTAATACTACAGCTCTCAGATCACTCACTATGCCCATATAGTGTTGAACACCCACTCCCCAGGGTTATTCTGGACTGTTTCCCTTCCCTTTCTTTTCATTTCTGTTCACACGTGTGTTTGTTCCTGAGGGTGTGACTGGTGAGCATGGGAATGAGAAGACAATGGAGGCCAGAAGCACAAAGAGCCATGGTGGTGCTGTAGGGGAGCTTCCTCTGCTCTGAACTTGACCCTGAACACCAAACAAATACGCATCTGATATATTCAGCATTTCATTATGGTGTCACGCCTCCATGTAGAAGCCTGTAACGAATGACGTTGTAATGATGGTCGGACCAAGATGCAGCGTGGGGTAGGTTAATCATTTTTATTAATGATAACCAGCAACAAAACAAGAACGAGAAACCAACGAAACGTACAGCCTTGTAGGGCTCAACAGCAACAATACAAAAACAAGATCCCACAAACAACAGGTGGGAAAAGGATGCCTAAATATGATCCCCAATCAGAGACAACGATAGACAGCTGCCTCTGATTGGGAACCATACCAGGCCAACATAGAAATACAAAAAACTAGAGTACCCACCCTAGTCACACCCTAACCTAACCAAAATAGAGAATAAAAAGGCTCTCTAAGGTCAGGGCGTGACAAAGCCTGAGGTTGTACGTGTAGACTTGTGGTCTTGTGTCTATAAGTGTATGAGCACCATTTGAAATGTACGTATGCATACAAACACACAAATGATTGCATGTGTCCAGCAGTATTTGTTGTCACACAGCAATTGTCATGACTACACACTCTTAGAAAAAAAGCGTTCCAAAAGGGTTTTTCGGGTGTCCCGATAGAAGAATCCTTTTTGGGTCCAGGTAGAACCCGTGTTGGTTCCAGGTAGAATTATTTTGGGTTCCATGTAGAATCCTCTGTGAAAAGAGTCCTACATGGAACCAAAAGTGTTATACCTGGAACCAAAAATGGTTCTTCAAAGGGTTTTCCTATGGTGACAGGCAAAGAACCCTTTTTTGTTCTAGATAGCAAAAACTACGTTCTAAGATTGCAGTCATGTTTGTTGATATGGCCAAAATTGGCCCATGCAGCACTTCCACTGCGTCAAGTGTAATGGCAATCAAGTTTCATCTCAACATACTGCTTGAACATTTCCAAAATCGTTTTTTTACTTTCAATACTTATCGAACAAGATTATTAGCTCGGCAGTGCACTAAGGAAACACTGTGTACTCTCGTAGAGCATGGTTTCCACTAAACAACTAGGCAAGTTAACCGTAGTACGCTGTCACTGTGTAGTACTCAAGTCAAAGGTAAACAAAGTCCAACCTGATGATTAAGTCAGAAGGCCCACTCAGAAGACTTTGAGCCGGGCCTCCGAAGGGAAAGCTCTGTAAGTGGCAGCGAGGGAATGACAGGGGCAGAAATTTGTTTATGGAGACTAAATTTAACCTGACATCTGCTTCAAATAGAAACCCGCCATAAATATTAATGAATGGAGGGAAGAATATGGTCTCGTCGATGCAGAGGGAGCGGGGGACAGAGAGAGAGAGGGAACCCGCTCCACCTGAAAACCTATTTTTAGATTCTCTGATTCTATTTCCCGCACGAAGAGGCTATTTTTAGCAGATGCAGAAGCAAGCGGAGTCAGAGACAGCTAGAGCGTGTGGAATCAGCCAGAGGAGGGAGAGATGCACCATTAGGGAGGAGGGAGAGATGCACCATTAGGGAGGAGGGAGAGACAGCGACAGCACAAGCTCCTGGCACAGGTATCTTTAGAATACCTTCTTCTCATTCTCACACTCTCACTCTCACATACACACACAGCTCCCCTCGCAATGCCACGTCATTCTTGCCAATGTAGAATCCTCTCTCTATCTCTCTCTCCCACTCTCTCTCCCACTCTCTCTCCCTTTCTCTCATTATCTCTCTCTGCTTGTCTCAGGGTTGAACAGTTACTCTCCCCTTCCGCCCCTGTCTCTCTCTGTGTATTCTGTCTCTCTCTGTGTATTCTGTCTCTCTCTGTGTATTCTGTCTTTCTCTGTGTATTATGTCTCTCTCTGTGTATTCTGTCTCTCTCTGTGTATTCCGTCTCGCTTTGTGTTTTCTGTCTTTCTCTGTGTATTCTGTCTTTCTCTGTGTATTCTGTCTCTCTCTGTGTATTCTGTCTTTCTCTGTGTATTATGTCTCTCTCTGTGTATTCTGTCTCTCTCTGTGTATTCCGTCTCGCTTTGTGTATTCTGTCTTTCTCTGTGTATTTTGTCTTTCTCTGTGTATTATGTCTCTCTCTGTGTATTCTGTCTCTCTCTGTGTATTCCGTCTCGCTTTGTGTATTCTGTCTTTCTCTGTGTATTCTGTCTTTCTCTGTGTATTCTGTCTCTCTCTGTGTATTCTGTCTTTCTCTGTGTATTATGTCTCTCTCTGTGTATTCTGTCTCTCTCTGTGTATTCCGTCTCGCTTTGTGTATTCTGTCTTTCTCTGTGTATTCTGTCTTTCTCTGTGTATTCTGTCTCTCTCTGTGTATTCAGTCTCTCTCTGTGGCTATGTATAGTGTTTTGTCACATGACACAATGTAACAGACCAGCGTCTTGTCTTAATGCAACATCCCAGGGAATGAAGTGGGTGGAAAAATGTATGGAGTGCCTACAGTAGCCATTTTTAGATTGTAAATTTGACATGGGTAAAATCTACATGGGTATAGTTCCCACAATTTGACTTGCATGTGTTTGGTGTTAAAATGTGAAAATTAGTTTAAAATATAAACAATTTCAACAAGTATGTGAAGATACACTCAGTGGCCAGTTTATTAGGGTATACCCATCTAGTACCGGGTCGGACCTCCCTTTGCCTCCATAACAGCCTGAATTCTTTGGGGAATGGAAACGCTGCTCAATTGGTATCAAGGGACCTAACGTGTGCCAGGAAAATATTCCCCACACCATTAAACCTCTGCCACCAGCCTCTACCGTTGACACCAGGAAGGACGGGCCATGGACTCATGCTACTTACTCTAAATCCTGACTCTGCCATCAGCATGACACACCAGGAAGGATGGGCCATGGACTCATGCTACTTACTCTAAATCCTGACTCTGCCATCAGCATGACGCAACAGGAACCGGGATTCATCAGACCAGGCAATGTTTTTCCACTCCTCAATTTGCCAGTGTTGGTGATCGCGTTCCCACTGTAGCCACTTCTTCTTGTTTTTAGCTGATAGGAGCGGAACCCAGTGTGGTCGTCTGCTGCAATAACCCATCTGTGACAAGTACTGACAAGTTGTGCATTCCAATTTACTGTTCTGCACACCACTGTTGTACTGCGCAGTTATTTGCCTGTTTGTGGCCCGCCTGTTAGCTTGCACGATTCTTTTCATTCTCCTTCCACCTCTCATCAAACAAGTTGTTTTCACCCACAGGACTGCCGCTGACTGGAAGTTTTTTGTTTGTCGCACCATTCTCTGTAAACCCTAGACACTGTCGTGCGTGGAAAGCCCGGAGGCCGGCCGTTTCTGAGATACTGGAACCAGCGCGCCTGGCACCCACGATCATACCACGTTCAAAGTCGCTTAGGTCACTCGTTTTGCCCATTCTAACGTGCAATCCAACAGTAACTGAATGCCTTGATGCCTGTCTTCCTGCTTTATATAGCAAGCCATGGCCACATGATTCACTGTCTGTGTGTCACGTCCTGACCATAGTAAGTTGTTATCTTCTATGGTAGAGTAGGTCAGGGCGTGACAGGGGGGTTTTCTAGTTTAGATTTCTATGTTGTTATGTTCTAGTTTTCTATTTCTATATTGGGTTGTTCTAGTTTTTGTATTTCTATGTTGGGCTTTGTTTGAGATGATCTCCAATTAGAGGCAGCTGGTCATCGTTGTCTCTAATTGGAGGTCATATTTAAGTTGGTGTTTGTCCCACCTGGGTTTGTGGGAGATTAATTTTGAGTAGTGTATGTTTCACCTCTGGGTCACGGTTTGTTGTTTTTTGTCATTCAGTTTATTTATGTATTGCATAGTTTCACAGTATAAATAAAATGTGGAACGACACACACGCTGCACTCTGGTCCACTCCTCCTTATGACAACCGTGACACTGTGGGAGCAAACCATTTTCGTACAAACGGAAAATAAATCAAATATACAGTATAAATCGTGGTCCTGCATATAGACATAGTACCTTACAATGTGATGTATTTAATATAACAGGTGTTTCAGTAATCCAATGTACTATGACCACATCCCTTGCACAGTCTTCACATTTTGCTGCTTTAAAATTACATCTCAAAAGTGAATAAATGGAAATGTTTTCCTACCGATCTACACAACCTCCTCCGTATTTTAAAACTCAAAGAACAATTATAGAAAATGTTCCTAATGAATAAAAAATAAGAATATTAAAAAGTCTTTATTGTATGTCTTCACAGCCCAGAGTTAATACTTGGGGGAAGCACCTTCGGCAGCCATTACAGCTGTGAATCCTTTTGAATCAGATTCTGCCAACTTTTCACAACTCTTAGGGCAACATTTATCCATTGTTTTTGTCAAAATTACTCAAGCTCAGTAAATTTGGTTGGGACTTGAGTGTCATTGATGGACAGCAATATTCAAACTTTGTCTCTGATGTTCAAGCAAATCAGGACTGAGGCTGGAACACTCAGGAACACTCAACACCTCTTGGAAAACCATTTTTTTTCTATATTCATATATTTTTTATCTCAAACAGTTACAAACATTCACAAACGAACAACAACTTACAGAAACACTATACTATCTAAATATTTTTATTAAAAAAACATTTCATTTTTCCATTGTGTTAATGATGGCAGATTGATTTCAAGGTTTTTTGTATACGTTTTTTCAAGATGAGTGATGAAAAGAGAATCGTCCAGCCCATTGGGTATTTCACTACACCCCAATATGCCATATTTTGAAATATGTAGATAGACAGATTGAAAGTAAGTTTATATTGAAATACTTCTGATAGCCCACTTTCTAGCTCCGCCCATAAGTTTGGACCTTTTAGCATTCCGTGTAAGCATGGATTATTGCTCCAACAGTCCCTCCATCTTGTGCCAACATCTGCATTGTGTTGTGTAATGGATTTGACCCAAGACTTCGTTTTTAATTTAGTTGTTTAATTTAGGCCGACTATCTGTTGTTCCACGTAAGGAATCTGTTATTCAATGCATTTGTATGGGCTAATAGCAGTAAGGCCCCAAATATTTTTTAATCGGCTTAGACAGGGCTTAGGCTCTAATGGAATAACTGGTAGCAAAAAAAAATGGTGGTGGAGATGTTGAGGAGGCGTGTGTAGAAATTCACTAGGCACTGTATCTATCAGTTCCATGTCTGCACCTGACAGGTAGCAAAAATACCTCCAGTGGGGTTCCCAATTAGGTTCAGTTGAACCAGAGCCGAGAGTTTGACTTTGCCATTATTAAAGCACTGGATGCCAGTTTTATTGCTGTGTAATAGCGCATCTGACAGACGAGAGACGTTAATGTTGTGTAATTGCCTCATATCATTGAGAGACATCTCCGGGGACAGTTCTGGCTCGGTTAGTTTCAATTCCATATCTGTTTTAGCATGAGGGTTTTATTTTTTCATATCACTTTGCACTATTTATTTGCAAAGGGCTCAGGCTACATCCAGTTTCTGTCCAAAAACAGCCACAGTTACCGCAATGGTTGTTTGCTAAAGTACCGATTTTTCGGCTCTGGAGTTCATCAGAACCTGCATACAAAGTGGAGCTAAGCTTGGATGTTAGCGGAGGTTGTCGGAATGTGGATGTGGATCAAGGTGGAACCGCGCCGAGAATGAGAAATGCCTTTATTTGGCCGAAGATGGACCATCATCATGACCCTCTGCTGTAGGCAGTGCAGTGCAGACTCTTGGCTGCGTCTCAACAGTGGCTTCCTTATCTTGTCTCCTTCCCTTTGTACAGATCTGAAAATGCTGGTAGATGTGATGAGGTAGATATGTAGTGTAGAATTCATTTGGGAATCTCCTTGGGTTTCATCTGTGTTTTTAAGATCTGTTGCAGATGAAGGGAAGGAGACGAGGAGACTAAACCCCTTTAGACTAGTGAGATGCATTATTATCAAAGAGAACTGTTTACGCATGTCAACCTGGGCTAGGCGGTGCAGAGCTGCACTAATCTTAATGTATATGGATCCGTTCCTATCCATTTGAATGGCCTTAAAGATGGTTTCTAGATCTGTGAATCTGTGCAGCAGGTGCCTCAGGCCGACCCTCGTCATCAAACAGCCAGTTCCCGTAGTCTGACCAGCCAACACCATTCAGTTACACTTTTCTGACGTAGTCAACTCCACAACGTATTATTATACGGTTTTTCACCCTCTCAACCACTCATCCTACATATGGAGGTTTATTGGTGTGACTCAGAACAAAGATGGGCCTTTTTTTGTGTTCGTCCATTTCCTGTGCTTTTGATAAATCACCTTCGTTGTTGAAAGGGTTTGTGCTATTATTGTCGCCATTGATATTTTTAGTTTGGGCTTCTCAAATGCACTCAATTTGTTTAGAGGGGGGAAAGGAGGGGTTTGATTCCTTTGTCCCGTTGGTGATGTCTGACTTGACGTCAGTCTCGAAGAAAAGTGCCTTGTTGCGAATGATTCAAATCTGTTGTGTATTGTGCTTTAACTGAGTGTGTGTTTGTGCTGTGTGCACAAGGTGATGGAGCATCATTTGTGACGTGGATGATTTTTGGAGAATGGTTATTACAATTTTAAATGATGGTGATGACGATAATAAGCGGCTTTCATTGAAAGACGTGCTAAATCATGATACATGTTGAGAGCCACTGTGGCCTATTCTCGATCACTCTCCCATCTCAGGTTACTCTTCACTATACTCTCCTCACTCTCATTAAAGGGTGATACCCTTAGGGTGTTGCATGTAAAATTCATATTTACAGTAATTTGAACAGTTCTTACATTTTTATTGTTGATTTGGAGCTTTGATTTAGGCTACAAGTTTGAAACGGTGAATTGTTTTCTCATCTGCTCTCTCCCTCTTTCTCTTTCCCCATAGTTTTGATGCTGAGAATGGCTTGTCGGTGGGGCGCAGCCCCCTGGACCCGCCGGCCAGTCCAGGCTCCGGCCTGGTGCTCCAGGCCAACTACCACAGCCAGCGCCGTGAGTCCTTCCTCTACCGCTCCGACTCAGACTTTGACCTCTCACCTAAGGCCCCCTCGAGGAACTCGTCCACTGCCAGTGATCTGTAAGTGCCCCCCCTCCCCCATATTGTCTCCCTCTGTGACCTTTCACCTTCCACTCACATCTATTGAAGCGTCATGGCAGAGATGTCTCAATGTAGGCCTTGATGCTGCAAGGTCTCCACTTTTTGTAATGTCCAAGGTCATATACAGATATGGTTTTGTGGAACAGATACAATTATATGTGGAAGGGAATTGCTTCTTGGATCACTTTCCAAAAGGGAATTCCGATAGCAAAACATGGGGAATACGTTAGGCCCATTTGTAAGCTTTCCCTTTTACTGTATAATCACAGTAAGGAATGGAAAGAAATGTACAGAATGGTTATCTGGAGGAAAGTGGGGAAGGGTCATGCTTTTTCAATTTCAGTCAAGAGGAGGGTTTAGTATTTCTTTTTATCTAGTCCAGGGGAGAGTAATATCATTTGTAATTGATGAAATGTCTATATTTCTCAGTGTTTTAGAATTAGTTGCTTATTAGGATATATATATCAATGTGTGCCCGATGCCGCCCCTCATCTCTGATTCTCTGCTGATCGTGCACTATCATGTGCGCCTATAGGCCATTTAGTGTAGTCTCAATCAAATGATCCATAGCCTATAGGCTACGAAGTGCATGGTCGTAGAAGCACAGAGCAAAGTTGTATTTCTAAGATAGCTGCTGGGATGGTGTAAATAAAACTAGGCTGCATTACAAACTGCAATGGATATTCCAACCTTGAGCCCCGGCCTGCCCTGCTCTTGCTGATCAAAAACATGTTTGTGTGCTGCTTAACCAATGGCTGTGTAGGCCTACGGTGACAGTTCAGGAGGAGAGTCAAAGGCTTCTGCCGAAAATAATTTAATCTTGCGCGGGGACTAGCCTACAGCCTATGTTCTGTTCCTTTTGAGAAGAAGAGTGGGAAGATGAGAAGGAGGACCGGAAGTCAACTTTGATAGCTTGCTTCTACTACAATTGATTTAATTAAAAACAATATGTTTTTTGCCCATTATGTACAGTACCAGTCAAAAGTTTGGACAACCCTACTCATTCAAGGGTTTTTCTTTATTTTGACTATTTTCTACATTGTAGAATAATAGTGAAGACATCAACACTATTAAATAACACATGTAGTAACCAAAAAAGTGTAAAACAAATCAAAATATATTTTAGATTTTAGATTCTTCAAAGTAGCCACCCTTTGCCTTGATGACAGCTTTGCACACTCTTGGCATTCTCTCAACCAGCTTCACCTGGAATGCTTTTCCAACAGTCTTGAAGGAGTTCTCACATATGCTGAGCACTTGTTGGCTGCTTTTCCTTCACTCTGTGGTCCAACTCATTCCAAACCATCTCAATTGGGTTGAGGTCAGGTGATTGTGGAGGCCAGGTCATCTGATGCAGCACTCCATCACTCTCCTTCTAGGTCAAATAGCCTGGAGGTGTGTTGGTTCATTGTCCAAATGATAGTCCCACCCGCAAACCAGATGGGATGGCGTATCGCTGCAGAATGCTGTGGGAGCCATGCTGGTTAAGTGTGCCTTGAATTCTAAATAAATCACAGACAGTGTCACCAGCAAAGCACCCCCATACCATCACACCTCCTCCATGCTTCATGGTGGGAACCACACATTCAGAGATCATCCATTCACCTACTCTGCGTCCCACAAAGACACAGCTGTTGAAACCAAAAATCTCAAATTGTCAGACAGAAGGATAGATTTCCACCAGTCTAATGTCCATTGCTCGTGTTTCTTGGCCCAAGCAAGTCTCTTCTTATTATTGGTGTCCCTTAGTTGTGGTTTCTTTGCAGCAATTCAACCATGAAGGCCTGATTCACGCAGTCTCCTCTGAACAGTTGATGTTGAGATGAGTCTGTTTACTTGAACTCTGTGAAGCATTTATTTGGGCTGCAATTTCTGAGGCTGGTAACTCTAATGAACTTATCCTCTGCAGCAGAGGTAACTCTGGTTCTTCCTTTCCTGTGGTGGTCCTCATGAGAGCCAGTTTCATCACAGCGCTTGATTGTTTTTACAACTGCACTTGACGAAACTTTAAAAGTTATTGAAATGTTCCGGATTGACTGACCTTCATGTCTTAAAGTAATGATGGAGCCAGTTTCATCATAGTGCTTGATGGTTTTTGTGACTGCACTTGAAGAAACGTTTAAAGTTCTTGACATTTTCTGCATGTCTTAAGGTAATGATGAACTGGTTCTCTTTGCTTATTTGAGTTGTTCTTGCCTTAACATGGACTTGGTCTTTTACCAAATAGGGCTATCTTCTGTATAGCACCCCTACCTTGTCGCAACACAACTGATTGGCATAATCGCATTAAGAAGGAAAGAAATTCCACAATTTAACTTTTAACAAGGCACACCTGTTAATTGAAATGCATTCCAGATGACTACCTCATGAAGCAGGTTGAGAGAATGCCAAGAGTGTGCAAAGCTGTCATCAAATATATTTGATTTGTTTAACACTTGTTTGGTTACTACATGATTCGATATGTGTTATTTCATAGTTTTGATGTCTTCACTATTATTCTACAATGTAGAAAATAGTTAAAATAAAGAAAAACCCTTGAATGAGTAGGTGTGTCCAAACTTTTGACTAGTACTGTATTTATCAGAGTTATTCTCCTCACAATAAGCCAGATTCGAGTAACTTACATTGTGGTGCTGAAACTTGAAGGTAGTAGCTGCGGCACAATCAATCGGAAATAGACAGCTCATGGTGCTGAAAGTAGGCAAATTCAAGTAGGCATTATTCATTTCCATCTTCATTTTAATTACACTTTATTAACAACAAGAGCCCTGTTTCCATTGGCACTTTAAAGTCAACCCAGTTTGGGTTGGCCTTGGTGGGCAAGCTCAAATTGTGTTTCCACTGCCTCCAGAAATGAGAAATTATGTAATGTTGCTAGGTAGCCAATATGTGACTTCTGCTGGCTTCGCTAATGTTGCTAGCTAGCTAGCTAGCTACCAAGATGTTGAAGAATTTAATTCACCCTTACCATGCTGTAACTAACGTTTCCCCATACTCTTACCCAGTGGCGATTTTAGCATGTAAATCTTCGTGGAGCAAAAAAAAATATGTTTTAGATGCATGTCAGCAAAGCCACTACACAACACGACACTAAACAATACATTAAGTGCATTATAATGGTCACAAAAGGTGCCCACAAAATGTTAGGGCCTACATAAAGCCATCCCACAGCAGTCGCAACACCTTACCAATGCTACACCGGGCTACCAGCGAGCCTTGTCTGGCAGTGAAACAGTTCATTCAGCCTCATTTACTGCCTTTTAAAAAACCATAGCTGATATGGCTGACTGGATTAAACAAATGTGGTTTCTACTGACAATTGAGATGTGCAAAGGGGACAACGACGGGATAAGAAGCAATCTGTAATTTCGATTAAGACATTAATGAGCGAGCTTGGACAGACGTAGTCAATATAACTATTTGTTCAGCACTTTTGAAATGTACAGCAACAGAATTCCGAACATGAGCCGTTTTTACAATATTCTCCCTGTACACTAAGTCAGAACTGTAGGATAAATGAAGGGGGCATATAAGCAGACAATGAAAGCTCTTACAATATTAGATGATTACATTTATCTATAACAGGCTATAGGCTACATGTGCACCACTAAGTCAGTAGGCAAAATTATGAGGGGAAAAGGGACCAAATGATTAGGGTGAGACCAAGTTTGTATGCAGCTTTATTAAGTCAATTATTTTTTGGTATATTTTTTTACATTGTTTGCAAACTGTTATGTGACATGTATTAATGCCAAAATAACATGCAAAACAGGCCCAAAACATTATTATTTTGGCAGGGGCTCAAAACAGGTGGGGCTCCTGCCAATTCCAGCCTGACTCAGAGCCATCTATTTAGCTTGCTGATGTTAGCTAGCTAAATAGTTAGCATCATGTTTAGCATAACAGGCTAGCTAGCTAGCTTAATTCCTACCTTGCTAACCAAGCAAACCAGATGACAGGTTTGATATGATGTAGCTAGCTACAGAGGTGGGACCAAGTCACTATTATTCGAGTCACAAGCAAGTCTCAAGTCACAAGGCCCGAGTCTCAAGTCGAGTCCCAAGTATAACAGGTCAAGACTCAAGTCGTGCAATCTAAGAACAAGTCGAGTCGAGTCACAAGTTTTTTCAAGTCAAGTAAAAAACAAATCTATACATGCAACAACGATTTTGAAAAAGCCATATCTCAGACTGGATAATAAAAATAAAAGATCAAGATGGGCAAAAGAACATACACTGGACAGAGATATGGCTTTTTCTTTGCAACTCTGCCTAGAAGGTCAACATCCCGGAGTCGCCTCTTCACTGTTGACGTTGAGACTGGTACTATTTAATGAAGCTGCCAGTTGAGGACATGTGAGGCATATGTTTCACAAACTAAACACTCTAATGTACTTGTCCTCTTGCTCAGTTGTGACCCGGGGTCTTTCAGAAGAAAGTGTTTTGTTTCTGGCTATTTTAAGCCTGTAATCAAACCCACAAATGCTGATGCTCCAGATACTCAACGAGTTTAAAGAAGGCCAGTTTTATTGCTAAAATAATTGCAATAGGGTTTTCTAATGATCAATTAGCCTTTTAAAATGATAAACTTGGATTAGCTAACACAACGTGCCTTTGGAACACAGGAGTGATGGTTGCGGATAATGGGCCTCTGTACGCCTATGTAGATATTCCATAAAAAAATCAGCCATTTCCAGCTGCAATAGTCATTTACAACATTAACAATGTCTACACTGTATTTCTGATCAATTTGATGTTATTTTAATGGACAAAAAATGTGCTTTTCTTAAAAAAACAAGGATGTAGATGGCGCAGACAGACATGGCAGCTCTGTGTCTAGCTCCTAAGCAACTTTGATAGTATTTTGTTATTTGGTGTGTTATTTCTTATATTATAAGCACAGAATTTTTTGAGTGTTATTACATACAGCCGGAAATAACTTTTGGATATCAGAGCGGCGGTAACTCACCAGCGTTATGAACAGGAATACGACACACCATCCACTGCTTCCAAGTATATTACTCGCAAATGTTCAGTCTCTGGATAATAACGTAGACGAGCTCAGGGCGAGGATCTCCTTCCAGTGAGACATCAGGGATTGTAACATACTCTGTTTCACGGAAACATGGCTCTCTCAAGATATATATCCATTCAGCCATCTGGGTTCTCAGTACATTGCGCAGGCAAGAATAAAGAACTCTCTGGGAAGAAGAAAGGCGGGGGTGTATGTTTCATGATTATCCACTCATGGTGTGATTGTGATAACATACAGAAACTCAAGTCCATTTGTTCACCCGACCTAGAATAACTCACAATCAAATGCCGACCGTATTACCTCCCAAGAGAATTCTCTTTGGTTATAGTCACAGGCGTGTATATTCCCCCTCAAGCAGATACCACGACGGCCCTCAAATAACTACACTAGACTTTTTGCAAACTGGAAACCACATATCCTGAGGCCGCATTTATTGTAGCTGTGGATTTTAACAAAGCAAATTTGAGGAAAACGCTACCAAAGTTCTACCAACACATTGACTGTAGTACTCGCACTGGTAAAACATTGGACCACTGCTACTCAAGTTTTCGAAATGCCTACAAGGCCCTCCTCCGCCCTCCCTTCAGCAAATCTGATCACAACTCCATTTTGCACCTCCCTTCCTATAGGCAGAAACTCAAACAGGAAATACCCGTGCTAAGGTCTATTCAACACTGGTCTGACAAATCGGAATCCATGCTTCAAGATTGTTTTGATCAGGCGGACTGGGATATGTTCCGGGTAGCCTCTGAGAATAACATTGACAAATACACAGATACGGTGACTGAGTTCATCAGGAAGTGTATAGGAGATGTTGTACCCACTGTGACTATTAAAATGTACCCAATCCAGAAACAGTGGATAGATGGCCGCATTCAAGCAAAATTGAAAGCGCGAACCACAGCATTTAACCATGGCAAGGTGACTATGGCCGAATACAATCAAACAGGCAAAACAATCAAAGTGGAGTTGCAATTTAACGGCTCAGACACGAGACATATGTGGCAGGGTCTACAGACAATCATGGACTAGGGAAAACCAGCCACGTCGTGGACACTGATGTCTTGCTTCCTTCTTTGCCCACTTTGAGGACAACCCGGTGTCACCGATGTGGCCCACTACCAAGGACTTTGGGCTCTTCTTCTCCGTGACCAATGTGAGGAAGACATTTAAGGGTGTTAACCCTCGCAGGGCTGTCGGCCCAGACGGCATCCCTAGCCGTGTCCTCAGAGCATGCGCAGACCAGCTGTCTGGAGTGTTTGCGGACATATTAAATCTCTCCCTATCCCAGTCTGTTGTCCCCACTTGCTTCAAGATGTCCACCGTTGTTCCTGTACCCAAGAAAGCAAAGGTAACTGAACTAAATTACTATCGCCCCATAGCACTCACTTCTGTCATCATGAAGTGCTTTGAGAGGCTAGTTAAGGATCATATCACCTCTACGTTACCTGACACCCTAGACCCACTTCAATTTGCTTACCGCCCCAATAGATCCACAGACGATGCAATAGCCATGGCACTGCACACTGCCCTATCCCATCTGGACAAGAGGAATACCTATGTAAGAATGCTGTTCATTGACTATAGTGCAGCATTCAACACCACAGACAACACCTCCACTTCGCTGATTGTCAACACAGAAGGCCCACAAGGGTGCGTGCTCAGCCCCCTCCTGTACTCCCTGTTCACCCATGACTGCGCGGCCACGCACACCTCCAACTCAATCATCAAGTTTGCAGACGACACAACGGTAGTAGGCCTGATTACCAACACTGACAAGACAGCCTACAGGGAGGAGGTAAGGGCCCTGGGAGAGTGGTGCCAGGAAAATAACCTCTCACTCAACGTTAACAAAACAAAGGAGTTGATCGTGGACTTCAGGAAACAGCAGAGGGAGCACACCCCTATCCATATCGACGGGACCGCAGTTGAGAAGGTGGAAAGCTTCAAGTTCCTCAGCGTACACATTACTGACGATCTGGAATGGTCCACCCACACAGACAGTGTGGTGAAGAAGGCACAACAGCGCCTCTTCAACCTCAGGAGGCTGAAGAAATTTGTCTTGGCCACTACAACTCTCAAATTTTTACAGTTGCGCAATTGAGAGCATCCTGTCAGGCTGTATCACCGCCTGGTACGGCAACTGCACTGCCTGCAACCGCAGGGCTCTCCAGAGGGTGGTGCGGTCTGCACAACGCATCACCGGGGGCAAACTACCTCCCCTCCAGGACACCTACAGCACCTGATGTTACAGGAAGGCCAAAAAGATCATCAAGGACATCAACCACCCGACCCACAGCCTGTTCACCCCGCTATCATCCAGAAGGCAAGGTCAGTACAGGTACATCAAAGCTGGGACTGAGAGACTGAAAAATAGCTTCAATCTCAAGGCCATCAGACTGTTAAATAGCCATCACTGGCCGGCTTCCACCCGGTTACACAACACTGCACCTCAGAGGCTCCTGCCGTATATACATAGACTTGGAATCACTGGCCACTTTAATAATGGAACACTAGTCACTTTAATACTGTTTACATTTTGTTTACATACTGCTTTACTCATCTCATATGTATATACTTTATTCTACTCTACTGTATTTTAGTCAATGCCACTCTTAATTCCATTCTTTTACTTTCAGATTTGTGTGTATTGTTGTGAATCATTTTAAGATACTACTGCACTGTTGGAGCTAGAAACACAAGCATTTCGCTACACCTGCAATAACATCTGCTGATTATGTATATGTGACCAATAAAATGTTATTTTATTTATATATTTTTTAGCTGGTGTCAACATTTTGTCTGACATGCCAAAAATGCAGCCGTGTTGACTTTATTTAAAACTTCGCAGCCACCGGAGTTTGACAAATGATTACAGTTTGCATTGATTTGTGGATCATATCAACCCCACAAGTGATCAAAGTTCTTCACTCACTCCCCTGAGGGAGAGTGGCTAGCGCGAGGGCTGAGGGGGTAAAAATAAGGTGTTTTGACTGCAGCCAAAGTTGGAAAAATTAGCGACTTTCTTGTTTTTTTACTTGTGCTGTTTATTTTTCCAGCCTACATCAGCCTAAGACAGTTTCCCTGTCTCTAAACACCTTAGTTTGTGATTAATTCGGTTGCAGGTCACCAACTCTTGCCTCTGTTTTTAAAGGGAAGAAAGCTTGAAGCACTGGGAAGTCAACTGGTTGTCTCGGTGAGAAGAACTTGACAAAACGCTGATTTGTCCCCTCAAAGGCCTGTCCCGCATTCTCCATTACAGGTTTCAGAGCCATCATCCTCCCCATGGCACCAGTGACAGAAAATGTACCCCTCCCCCATGTTTTTCCTGTGACCCCAAGAAAAGCCTTTTTCTTTTGCATGTGAAGCTTCAAGAAAAAGACCCTAGCATAACCCCAACCCTGTAACTTTACCAGTTGGACTTTAATTTCTCCCTACCTCACGGTTCCTATAATGTACAGTGCATGGCATCCTTTGTTTGACCTTAATTTCACCCTGTCTGGTCTACCTTTTTTCGTTGCGTTCTTTGATTTGATGTCGGTCTGCAGGTTGTTGAAGTGTTTTTTCACAGACACTGATCAACTGTCTTGATTTATGATTAAATGCAAATGTGTAAAGTGCACAGTAGACATTAGTACCATAGTAGTCATGTTGGATTTAACCTAAATATTGTATACACACTAAATCGTAGCAATTTTGTTTAACCTTTTCACTGATTATGTTAATGTATTAAAAAAATGTAAGACCAGAGCCTAAACCAATATCTGGATTTAACCTCAATTTCATCGTTTTTGCCCCATTATAGACATGGAGAAGACATGATTGTGACACCATTTGCACAGGTTAGTTTTGGAAATATTCTGTCCTGTTTTTTTCAGCTGAACAAATGGTTAATGAATTGGCCTGGTATGGACTAGTGGTGTAGGCTACTGCCTCTGGAGCACATGTACAATGTATCGCTGCCAGCATGGGTTAGAATCTATCCCACTGCTTTTAAGCACGCTCTGGTTTGCCAAGCCAAATTCTCCCTGTAATTTGGAATGTGACCTCTAATCTGCCCAGTGGTTATGTAACTTCACCTTCATTATGCACACCAACACAACAAGGAAATAAATAACGTAACTGAACACTGACTGATTCTGAGTAATGTTAGGCTTAAAAAAAAGAGAACTACAAAAGGTTGTTGTCAGTGAAGTCACAGCTGTCACTATGGGTGCCAGTGACACTAGTAGACGGCCACCAGAACAGCCTTTGGCATGCGGCTGGCACATTGCGGCAGCCAGGCCCGTGACGGAGGACGTGCTTCACAACCGCACTCACTTTACTAAACAAGCGAGGAATCCAACATGGCGTTCCTCGATACGGCTGTTGACTGATAAGAAACCCACCACGGCCGGGAAACCAGATACGGTCTTTTTTAACGTGCCGACTCATGATTTAGATTGGTGCCCAGACTCTGACATGTGTGACGTATGGGAGGGTGGGGGCTAGCGAGGGGGCACACTCTTCATCAGCCTATAATTATGATGGCTCAGGGGCACTGCTAGTGCTTGGTTATTTTGTAAAGTGTTGAAAATGAACTATTGCAAGTCACTATTTAACACTAACGCCTCGATCACACTGACAGCGTCAACGCATTTTGGTACACCAGAAGTACATACATTTCCAATGGAACGCTGCGTTTGACTTGCAGCATTACGTTGCAGAGGCAGTTGTAGTGCGTTTTGTGTGGTACATACGTTGGATTTATCGAACGTATGCATCAAACTGTATGTGTAGACGGCTTGACAGAAACGGTAACAGAAGGTGAATGTTGAACTTTTGTTGCACACATATCCAGATGATGCTGCGTACCATTTTGCGCAACAACACTGTCGGTGTGATCAAGGCGTAAGAGAGTTTAAATGTATTCCATTGCAGTGTATGCTTAGCCCTTTTGTGGTGTAAAATGTTCAATTGTAACACTTCACGGAGTATGCATATAATATCTTCTAAATGTTTTTATTCATACATGAAGTACCTCGACTATCACAATGAGGTAGTAGAGAGGATGTACAGTACCAGGCAAAAGTTTGGACACACGTACTCATTCAAGGGTTTTTCTTTATTTTTACTATTTTCTACAATGTAGAATAATAGTGAAGACATCAAAACGATGAAATAACACATATGAAATCATGTAGTAACCAAAAAAGTGTTAAACAAATCTAAATATATTTTAGATTTTAGATTCCTCAAAGTAGCCACCCTTTGCCTTGATGACAGCTTTGCACACTCTTGGCATTCTCTCAACCAGCTTCACCTGGAATGCTTTTCCAACAGTCTTGAAGGAGTTCCCACATATGCTGAGCACTTGTTGGCTGCTTTTCCTTCACTCTGTGGTACAACTCATCCCAAACCATCTCATTTGGGTTGAGGTCGAGTGATTGTGGAGGCCAGGTCATCTGATGCAGCACTCCATCACTCTCCTTCTTGGTCAAATAGCCCTTACACAGCTTGGAGGTGTGTTGGGTCATTGTCCTGTTGAAAAACAAATGATAGTCCCACTATGCGCAAACCAGATGGGATGGCATATCGCTGCAGAATGCTGTGGTAGCCATGCTGGTTAATTGTGTCTAGAATACTAAATAAATCACAGACAGTGTCACCAGCAAAGCACCCCCACACCATCCCACCTCCTCTTCCATGCTTCACGGTGGGAACATGCGGCGATCATTCATTCACTGAAAAGACACGTCAGTTGGAACCAAAAATATCAAATCTGGACTCATCAGACCAAAAGACAGATTTACACCGGTCTAATTTCCATTGCTCATGTTTCTTGGCCCAAGCAAGTCTCTTCTTATTATTGGTGTCCTTTAGTAGTGATTTCTTTATAGCAATTTGACCATGAAGGCCTGATTCACGCAGTCTCCTCTGAACAGTTGATGTTGAGATGTGTCTGTTACTTGAACTCTGTGAAGCATTAATTTGGGCTGCAATTTCTGAGGCTGGTAACTCTAATGAACTTATCCTCTGCAGCAGAGGTAACTCTGGGTCTTCCTTTCCTGTTGCGGTCCTCATGAGAACCAGTTTCATCATAGCACTTGACGGTTTTTGTGACTGCACTTGAATAATTTTTTTACGTTTTTTAAATGTTCCGGATTGACTGACCGTCATTTCTCTTTGCTTATTTGAGCTGTTCTTGCCATAATATGGACATGGTCTTTTATTAAATAGGGCTATCTTCTGTGTACCACCCCTACCTTGTCACAACACAACTGATTGGCTCAAACGCATTAAGAAGGAAAGAAATTCCACAAATTAACTTTTAACAAGGCACACCTGTTAATTTAAATGCATTCCAGGTGACTACCTCATGAATCTGGTTGAGAGAATGCCAAGTGTGTGCAACACTATCATCAAGGCAAAGGGTAGCTACTTTGAGGTATCTCAAATACAAAATATATTTTGATTTGTTTAACAATTTTTGGTTACTACATGATTCCATATGTGTTATTTCATAGTTGTGATGTCTTCACTATTATTCTACAATGTAGAAAACAGTAAAAATAAAGAAAACCCTTGAATGAGTAGGTGTGTCCAAACTTTTGCCTGGTACTGTATATTAATCTTGTCCGTTCTTGTAGGTACTTGCCAGTTTGAGGACGGTAAGAAGCAACTTCGGCGTTTTGACCCATCAGCAAGATCGTCAACCCAGCAAGTAAGTTCAGTCTACAAATCAAATCAAATCAAACTTTATTTGTCACATGCGCCGAATACAATGTAGACCTAGTGTAGACCTTACTGTGAAATGCTTACTTACAAGCCCTTAACCAACAGTGCAGTTCAAGAAGAGTTAAGAAAATATTTACCAAATAAACTAAAGTTTTAAAAAAATGATAGAGTAACACAATAACATAACAATAACGAGGCTATATACAGGGGGTGTCGGTTCCGAGTCAGTGTGCAGGGGTACAGGTTAGTTGAGGTAATTTGTGCATGTAGGTGGGGATGAAGTGACTATGCATAGATAATAAATAGCGAGTAGCAGCAGTGTACAAAACAAATGGGTGGGGGTCAATGTAACAGTCCATTTGATTAATTGCTGGCTTGGGGGTAGAAGCTGTTAAGGAGCCTCTTGGTCCTAGACTTGGCGCTCCGGTACCGCTTGCCGTGCGGCAGCAGAGAAAACAGTTTGTGACTTGGGTGACTGGAGTCTCTGACAATTTTATGGGCTTTCCTCTGACACCGCCTATTATATAGGTCCTGGATGGCAGGAAACTTGGCCCCAGTGATGTACTGGGCCGTTCGCATTACCCTCTGTAGCGCCTTACGGTCAGATGCCGAGCAGTTGCCATACCAGGCGGTGATGCAACCGGTCAGGATGCTCTCAATTGTGCAGCTGCAGAAGTTTTTGAGGATCTGGGGACCCATGCCAAATCTTTTCAGTCTCCTGAGGGGGAAAAGGTTTTGTCTTGCACTCTTCACGACTGTCTTGGTGTGTTTGGACCATGATAGTTCGTTGGTGATGTCTACACCAAGGAACTTGAAACTCTCGATCCGCTCCACTACAGCCCCGTTGATGTTAATGGGGGCGTGCTCGGTCCTCCTTTTCCTGTAGTCCACGATCAGCTCCTTTGTCTTGCTCACATTGAGTGAGAGGTTGTTGTCCTGGCACCACACTGCCAGTTCTCTGACCTCCTCCTTATAGGCTGTCTCATTGTTGTAGGTAATCAGGCCTACCACTGTTGTGTCATCAGCAAAGTTAATGATAGTATTATAGTCGTGTTTGGCCACACACCCCTGAGGGGCCCCTGTGTTGAGGATCAGCGTGGCAGACGTGTTGTTCCCTACCCTTACCACCTGGGGGGGGCCTGTCAGGAAGTCCAGGATCCAGTTGCAGAGGGAGGTGTTTAGTCCCAGGGTCCTTAGCTTAGTGATGAGCTTCATGGGCACTATGGTGTTGAACGCTGAGCTGTAGTCGATGAACAGCATTCTCACATAGGTTTTCCTTTTGTCCAGGTGGGAAAGGGCAGTGTGGAGCGCGATTGAGATTGCATCATCTGTGGATTTGTTGGGGCGGTATGTGAATTGGAGTGGGTCTAGGGTATCGGGGAGGATGCTGTTGATGTGAGCCATGACCAGCCTTTCAAAGAACTTCATGGCTACTGATGTGAGTGCTACGGGGCGGTAATCATTTAGGCTAGTTACCTTCGCTTCCTTGGGCACAGGGACTATGGTGGTCTGCTTGAAACATGTAGGTATTACAGACTCAGTCAGGTAGAGGTTGAAAATGTCAGTGAAGACACTTGCAAGTAGCTCCGCGCATGCTTTGAGTACACGTCCTGGTAATCCATCTTGCCCCGCGGCTTTGTGAATGTTGACCTGTTTAAAGGTCTTGCTCACATCGGCTACCGAGAGCGTTATCACACAGTCGTCCAGAACAGCTGGTGCTCTCATGCATGCGTCAGTGTTGCTTGCCTCGAAGCGAGCATAAAAGGCATTTAGCTCATCTGGTAGGTTCGCGTCACTGGGCAGCTCTTTGTAGTCCATAATAGTTTTCAAGCCCTGCCACATCCGACGAGCATCAGAGCTGGTGCAGTAGGATTCAATATAATCCTGTGTTGACGCTTTGCTTGTTTGAGGTTCGTCTGAGGGCATAGCGGAATTTCTTATTAGCATCTGGATTAGTGTCCCGCTCCTTGAAAGCAGCAGCTCTAGCCTTTAGCTCGATACGGATGTTGCCTGTAATCCATGGCTTCTGGTTGGGATATGTACATACAGTCACTGTGGGGACGAAGTCGTCGATGCACTTATTGATGAAGCCGATGACTGAGGTTGTATACTCCTCATTGCCATTGGATGAATCCCGGAACATATTCCAGTCTGTGCTAGCAAAACAGTCCTGTAACTTAGCATCCGCGTCATCTGACCACTGTATTAAGTAGGTCACTGGTACTTCCTGCTTTAGTTTTTGATTGTAAGCAGGAATCAGGATGATAGAATTATGGTCAGATTTTCCAAATGGATGGTGGGGGAGAGCTTTGTCTGCATCTCTGTGTGTGGAGTAAAGGAGATCTTGAGTTTTTTTTCCTCTGGTTGCACATGACATGCTGGTAAAAATTTGGTAAAACTGATTTAAGTTTGCCTGCATCAAAGTCCCCGGCCACTAGGAGCGGCGCTTCTGGGTGAGCATTTTCTTGTTTGATAAGGCCTTATAGAGTTGGTTGAGTGCGGTCTTAGTGCTAGCATCGGTCTGTGGTGCTAAATAGACGGCTACAAAAAATATAGATGAGACCTCTCTTGGTAGATAGTGTGGTCCACAGCTTATCATAAGGTACTCTATCTCAGGCAAGCGATACCTCGAGACTGCTTCAACAATAAACATTGCGCACCAGCTGTTATTGACAAAAAGACACACACCCCCACTCCTCGTCTTACCAGACGTAGCATCTCTGTTCTGCCGGTGCATGGAAAATCCCTCCAGCTCTATATTATCCATGTCGTCAATTCAGCCACGACTCTGTGAAACATAAGATATTATAGTTCTTAATGTTCCATTGGTAGGATAATCGTAATTGTAGGTCATTCATTTTATTTTCCAATGATTGCATGTTAGCAAGTAGGACGGAAGGCAGTCGGAGTTTACTCGCTCGCCTACGGATTCTCAGAAGGCAACACGATCTGCGTCCTCTTTTCCTCCGTCTTTTCTTCATGCAAATGACGGGGATTTGAGCCTGTTCCCGGAAGAGCAGTATATCCTTCTCGTCGGACTCGTTAAAGGAAAAAGCTTCTTCCAGTTCGTGGTGAGTAATCACTGTTCTGATGTCCAGAAGTTATTTTCGGTCATAAGAGACGATAGCAGCAACATTATGTACAAAATAAGTAAAAAAATAAGTTACAAACATCGCAAAAAAACTAACAAAATAGCACAGTTGGTCAGGAACATGTAAAACGTCAGCCATCCTCTTCGGCGCCTCTTAAACCCAAACCCACGTGCCCCCTGTTGATTCTAATGATGACGTGAACAATACATAGACACAGTACATAGATATCAACTTTACTCAAAACTGGGATGTCTGTGTGTCCACAGGAGAATTGGCAGTAATCCACCGTCCATGTTAAATACAAGCTTAGCAGGTGAGTCTTTGAAAAGGTTTTGCCTGGTTGAGTTCTACACTCCATAAAAAATACAGACATTTCATTCAGCCATTTAGCAATTAGGGTAAGATTAGGATTAGATTCAATCTGATATTAAACCAAACTGATGATTTAACATTTACCCATTGATATAAACAGCAAAGGGGACATTGAGATTGAATCATTGATTCTTGAATGAATGTTGAAGGTTAAAAGAAGGTTAAATCACGTGCTCATCTCGTTGTGTGTTGTCCTTGTGTGGGTGTGACAGAGGAGCCGTTTCAGCAGCTGGCCGTGGAGACTCTGGACGAGCTGGACTGGTGTCTGGAGCAGCTGGATACTCTGAAGACACGCCACTCCGTCAGTGAGATGGCCTCCAACAAGGTACACACATACACACACACACTCATAACCCAGGGAGCTTTCATTACTTACTTGTACCCTCGACTTTAATGGTAAGGCTGAAGCTACTAATGTCTTACATCAGTATTTGGTTCGGGTTTGAGTTAATTCACTATGATGGACTTAAACGAGGTACAATACAAAAGCACAAAGCTCACCATTGAGTCAGCGCCATCTTGGCTTTATGAAGATTTGTCATGAATGACTGCGAATTAGAACCCTGTATGGATCAAGACTTGGCCAAATTAATCTACAGGGAATTTTTATCAAATTTTCTGTAGCTGCACAATATCTATTAAGACTCTCTTTCAGACTTTGATTGAATCTAATTTCCTTATTGTTTAGCCAAAATAAGGGACCTTTCCCCTCTCCATTAAAACAAAAGGGATATTATTATTTCACTCTTACGTCAAAGTAAGCAATAAATTAAAAAAATATGTATATATTTTGGCCAATGCACTTTTGGTGGCCTCCCAAATTAATAAGAGCCCACTAAGCCAGCGACCATGTCACTCTGCAAATGCATTTTGTGCTGATCCTGATTGGACAAATGTGAAAGGCCACTAATACAATGAATTCCATCAGAGTTTAGGAAATGTGAATGAAATCGCCAATGCCTTCTGACGTTTGGAGTTCGTTCCATGAATCAAATCAAATCCAACCAAATGTTATTTGTCACATTTTATATATTTATTTTACTTTTATTTCACCTTTATTTAATCAGGTAGGCAAGTTGAGAACAAGTTCGCATTTACAATTGCGACCTGGCCAAGATAAAGCAAAGCAGTTCGAAACATACAACAACACAGAGTTACACATGGAGTAAAACAAACATACAGTCAATAATACAGTAGAAAAATAAGTCTATATACAATGTGAGCAAATGAGGTGCGATAAGGGAGGTAAAGGCAAAAAAGGCCATGGTGGCAAGTAAATACAATATAGCAAGTAAAACACTGGAATGGTTGATTTGTAGTGGAAGAAAGTGCAAAGTAGAAATAGAAATAATGGGGTGCAAAGGAGCAAAATAAATAAATAAATAAATACAGTAGGGGAAGAGGTAGTTCTTTGGGCTAAATTATAGATGGGCTATGTACAGGTGCAGTGATCTGTGAGCTGCTCTGACAGCTGGTGCTTAAAGCTAGTGAGGGAGATAAGTGTTTCCAGTTTCAGAGATTTTTGTAGTTCGTTCCAGTCATTGGCAGCAGAGAACTGGAAGCAGAGACGGCCAAAGGAGGATGCGCCGAATACAGGTGTAGACCTTACAGTGAAATACTTACTTACAAGCCCTTAACGAACAATGCAGTTTTAAGAAAAATAAGTGTTAAGTAAAAAATGTATAACTAAAAAATTCAAATAACACATAATTAAAGAGCAGCAGTAAAATAACAGTAGCGAGGCTATGTACAGGGGGTACCGGTACAGAGTCAATGTGAGGGGGCACAGGTTAGTCGAGGTAATTGAGGTAATATGTACATGTAGGTAGAGTTAAAGTGACTATGCATAGATAATAAACAGAGAGCAGCAGCGTAAAAGGGGAGGGGACAATGCAAATAGTCTGGGTAGCCATTTGATTAGCTGTTCAGGAGTCTTATGGCTTGGGGGTAGAAGCTGTTTAGAAGCCATTTGGACCTAGACTTGGTGCTCCGGTCCCGCTTGCCATGCGGTAGCAGAGAGAAAAGTCTATGACTAGGGTGGCTGGAGTCTTTGAGAGTTTTTAGGGCCTTCCTCTGACACCGACTGGTATAGAGGTCCTGGATGGCAGGAAGCTTGGCCCCAGTGATGTGCTGGCCCGTCCGCACTACCCTCTGTAGTGCCTTGCGGTCGGAGGCCGAGCAGTTGCCATACCAGGGTGTGATGCAACCAGTCAGGATGCTCTCGATGGTGCAGCTGTAGAACTTTTTGAGGATCTGAGGACCCATGCCAAATCTATAGGCTTTGTCGTGCACTCTTCACGACTGTCTTGGTGTGTTTGAACATCGATAGTTTGTTGGTGATATGGACATGGGGGCGTGCTCGGTCCTCCTTTTCCTGTAGTCCACAATCATCTCCTTTGTCTTGATCACATTGAGGGAGTGGTTGTTATCCTGGCACCACACGGCCAGGTCTCTGACTTCCTCCCTATAGGCTGTCTCATCGTTGTCTGTGATCAGGCCTACCTGAATGAATGGGATGGTCGGTATGCATCAGTAGACACACACCCCCAACTCCCAGTATTTCATGTGCAGAAAAAATGTGAAGAACAGAGTTGGAGCTGTGGATAAAATGCCATCCCCCTCCATCCATCCATCCTCATCCCTCTCCTCTCCTCTCCTTCCTTCTCCAAACTGGAGTTTATAGCTTGTGTGATTCCATGATTAGCCTCCCCACGCAAGAGCCATGTGCACTGGGTACACACACCCACACACATACCCACCACACACAGACTCTCCCTGGATACCCGCCACACACAGGCTCTCCCTGGATACCCACCACACACAGGCTCTCCCTGGATACCCGCCACACACAGGCTCTCCCTGGATACTCGCCACACACAGGCTCTCCCTGGATACCCGCCACACACAGGCTCTCTCTGGATACCCACCACACACAGGCTCTCCCTGGATACCCAACACACACAGGCTCTCCCTGGATACCCACCACACACAGGCTCTCCCTGGATACCCACCACACACAGGCTCTCCCTGGATACCCAACACACACAGGCTATCCCTGGATACCCACCACACACAGGCTCTCCCTGGATACCCGCCACACACAGGCTCTCCCTGGATACCCACCACACACAGGCTCTCCCTGGATACCCGCCACACACAGGCTCTCCCTGGATACCCACCACACACAGGCTCTCCCTGGATACCCACCACACACAGGCTCTCCCTGGATACCCACCACACACAGGCTCTCCCTGGATACCCGCCACACACAGGCTCTCCCTGGATACTCGCCACACACATACATGCCAGGCACACATGTGGTGGTGCGTTTCATGTGCTGCACCCCCACATTGCTGCCGATCGTCAATGAAAAGGGAGTCAGTGGGGAGGAATCATCCATGCTGGCACTTGATTTTTCCCATCAAACTTTTATGTTCGTCTTTCTAAACATTTCACTCTTTGTCGTTGCTCTTTGTGTGGTTTATCTGACCAACTTTGCATATTTACCATCTTCACTACATTGTATCGTATGGGAAAATATAATGTGCAATGGATTTTTCTGAAATTCTCTCCTTCTATAATGTATTTTCTATTCTGCTTTCTTCAATCGTTTGTGTGATTTACATTCATAAAAGGATAATGATATGTTGCCTATCATGCCAAATCATCCTATCGTCCCCTTTCTTCTCTTTCCTCATAGCTCAAATCTACAGATACTTGTTTCATCGTCATTCATGTAATTTAAAGCAACACATTCATGTGTTCACATAAATTGTATTTTTATGTGGCTAAACCAGCTAAGCTTGTAATTTAACAATTTTATTCGTATTTACAGATGACATACAAGTTTGATATTAAGGCACAAGTTCACATGTTCGAGAAGGCATTTCTGCCAAAAAACGCATTTTGATGAAAAAGTATTTTTTACGTTCAAAAGGCTGTGCTGTGAAGTCGTGACTTACGACATACACCTAGTATCCTGAATCGGATCACATACAGTATATGAATGAAATACCTCAGCCATTCAAGGCATAAGATTTCCTCATCATCTTTAACCTGGTGCACATGGTGAAGCCTCGAACACAACCAGCCCCTGTCTACTCTCCCCCCACCGTGGGCCAATCAGATCCATTTCCCTGTCCCAGCCTCTGATACAGCAGGCTGCTAATTTGTTCCTTCCTTTAGGCATACAGTATGGGGGGGTGGTAGTTGGGAGTAGCGTGTGCTGCTCTCCTCTGTTTACACGCGGAGCAGCAGGCAGAATAGTGCTGCTGAGGGAGAGAGGAGAGTAAGCGGCAGGAGTCGCTTCTCTGCCATGCTCCCCACACCCTGCATCCTCAGCCTGGCTTCCACACTTCTTCCATCAAGGCAATCCTCTTACTTGCCCATTCCCGCTAGAGTGTGTGGATAAACCTTCCCAGTGCACTGTGTGTGTAGACTGTCTGCTTGCAGTGGAATTAAGGAGCTCAGACAAGCAGGACAGGAGCACAGGACAGGAGCACAGCCCAGTACAGCAGCTACAGGAAGGACCCTGCTTTTTTTCCCGCCCCATGCAATATTTAGTGCTGAAATGCCCGAAGTCAATGACTTGTTCTCTGTGTCGAGGATGTACCTTCAGGTAAGACGGGATGGGATGGGATACACGTGTTGCTTGGTGAATGAATGTGTAGTACAGGTGTCCATCCTTGTTTGCAGAGTTCTTTGCAATTAGTTGGGAAGTGATGCTGTTTTTGCAGCATGTGTGTCTGGGTGTGTGTGTCAGGAGTGCTTGTGCATGTGTGTATGAGTGAGTCCATAACGTGTATGTGCAGGTACGTGTGTGCAAGAAGTATGTGTGAACATATGTACAGTACATGCAGCATTCACAGTGTGTGTCTTTTTCTGTGTGTACATGCTCGGTTGGCATCTTCAGAGCAGACTTTTGGTGTTTCAGAGGGGGGGGGGGGGATGTATTATCCTTGTGTATGATGATTATACAGTATAATCACTGGTGCAGCACACCCTCCTGCAGCTTTGGGGAGCCAGGCTCAGCCAATCAGAATGAGTTTTTGAAGAAGCCAGATGTGGAGGTCCTGGGCTGGTGTGGTTGCATGTGGTAGTATGGCCAGTTGGGCGTACTGCCAAATTCTCTAAAACAACGTTGGAGGCGGCTTATGGTAGAGAAATGAACATTCAATTATCTGGCAACAGCTCTGGTGGTAATTCCTGCAGTCAGCAGCCCTCAGAATTTGAGACATCTGTGGCATTGTGTTGTGTGATAAAACTACACATTTCTACACATTGGCCTTTTAATGCCCCCAACACAAGGTGCACCTGTGTAATGATCATGCTATTTAATCAGCTTCTTGACATGCCACATCTGGTAGTTGGATGGATTATCTTGGCAAAGGAGAAATTCTCACTAACAGGGATGTAAACACATTTGTGCAGAAAATATTAGAGAAATACGCTTTTTGTGCGTATGGAACAGTTCTGGGATCTTTTATTTGAGCTCATGAAACATGGGGCCAACACTTTACATGTTGTGTTTATATTGTTCTTCAGTATATTTATAATTTTAATACATTTATACATTCCAGAGTCCCCCTGGAGGTTGGGCCCCCCAGATAGCACATGATCACGTCATAAGTCATGAAAGAAATGTTTAGCATTACATGAAATTAGCTCCGAAATTATTGAAAGTCTGGACAATCCTTGTCCAGCAGGGAAACTTTTTTTAGTATAAAAAAAAAAGATTTTGTTCCATTACTTGTGGTAAAAATTTACATTTAGGGGAATATTTTGTTAACTGGTTAGATTTGGTCAAATTGTTTATGTCAAAATGAATCAGGAATGAGCAGGGTAAGCTATACCATAAGGACTCCTTATTCATGTCCTCATTACATGTAGTGCTACAAGATCGCTCATGGTCTGTAAAGTTCTCTACTTTTGTTAGATTTTAAACAATCATTATTGGAATCACCACGGTCACAAGCATAAACTGTCCGCTCCATCTATCTGATAGATTAAGATGGAATATGAATGTTGGTTAAAATATGTTACATTTAACTAGGTTTCACAGTCATAAAGCAACTGAGGAAAAACTAAAATGCTACTGTATTTACCACTTGAATAAAGAAGAAAAATTATATTTTTGTAAACTCTATAGACATCAATTCTGTCAGATTATTGTCTAACATCAACTCCATCAGAGTACTGAAAGATTTGATAAAATGGTTATGTTTTTAGTGGGAATTTTCAAATGAATAATTTTCCATATTTTACAAATGTTTGTATTGAACTTTTATTTTTAGAGGCCAAAATGTCTGTTTTGAGTATCTGTTGTCAACTCCGTCAGTGGGTTGTCAACACCATCACTGATGGAGTCTATATTATTTTGTCAATATCTTAAAAAATATTTGAATCAGTGTCCTATAGCATATGCTTAAACAATTGAAGTATTTGCTGTGTTAGACTTAAGGGATAATGTTTGAGATATAAATGTTTTATGTTCTAAATCTAGAAAGACATGGCAAAATGTTAACGAAATTAGCACAAGAGCTTTTAATAGTGCATTAAAAGAAAACTTTTGTTAATATTAAAAAAAATATTTGTCCAGTCTTTAAAGAATTGCTGAGCTCTAAAACGTTTAACATTTGAGTCATTTAGCGGACGCTCTTATCCAGAGAGAGTTATAGTTAGTTGCATTCATCTTAAGAAAGCTAGCTGGGACAACCCCATATGCATCACAGTCATAGTAAGCACATTTTTCCTCAATGAAGAAGTTACCAGACACACACATGCAAACTACCAAATGTCTCACAGTGTAGATGTGCCTGTCATGTGTATGTCCACAGTCTACAGTAGAGACTATATTGTGACAGTCTGAGTGATGCAGTGTGTTGTTGTTCGTCTCCCCAGTTCAAGAGGATGCTGAACAGAGAGCTCACTCAGCTATCAGAGACCAGCAGATCAGGGAACCAGGTGTCAGAGTTCATCTCCAGCACCTTCCTAGGTACGTCTTTCTCTCCACCCCCTTTCACTGTCTGACTGTCTTAGTAGAGACATCTACCGTATGTACTGTAATGTGAATCTAATAGTTACTAATGTATACTTATTGTATAGTTACTGTTATGTTCCCCAGCACGAAAATCAAAAATTGTCGCTCAAACAGAAAGGGGAACTCACAAAGGGTCACTGACAACAACCAAAACGAAACAGGCAGGGTTTAAGGAGGGGTTCTGAAAGACCCTCATGGGGGAGTCCACTGAAACCCAAACCAAACTTAGACAGGAAGCAAACCAAAAAGTGGGGCAAAACGAAAACAGGGCAGATAAGATAAAGGATTGTTTGTCTGGAAATCAAATAGGGCGAGCCAACTAAAGGTGTTAACTCTCCACATCTCTCAAGACCATCGGAGCACTGGGCCAGCCACTCTTAAATAGCACCTGGGCCAGCACAGGTGAAACACCTTCCCCCCCAACGAGATGACCAACCAACACAGGTGTAGTACATACTGACTAACGAGGTGACACCAATCGGTGCGCCCCACGTGCTAACGTCCAACCTCGAAATATAAATTGAAAAACCAAAGCCTGTAACATTACATGTGATTACGCCAAGACAATACGAATCCAGGCAACTACATGATATCTGTGCAACTTCAACTCAGTGTAAAGTGTAACCAGCCCTGGTTTCAATAGACAACTCTTCTGAACTCTATTATTATTGCTGTGGAATAACTGTGGAATAACTGTGCACCGCAGAAAAGCAACATGACATGGAGATCATGTCTCCACACATCAAGGAGAAGAAGGAGAAAACGGACAAGAAGAAGCGTCCCATGTCCCAGATCGTGGGGGTGAAGAAGCCCAGAATCATCCCCAGTGTGGCCCCCTCCAGCATCCCCCGCTTCGGGGTCGCTTCCACTCAGGAGGGCCTTCTCGCCAAGGTAGTCTACACAACCCTTCTTTTTCTGACGATTTAACTAATAGAAAATACCTCACTTTTAGGGTTCTGTTCTGCCACAAGTTCTGTCACTCTTAGGATTGAATAGTCCCTAGCACGTTTTGGAGTTAAAGGATCTGCAGTTTTTTTCTAACAATTTTTTTTCCATCTGGCAGCAGTTGGAAGATATAAACCGATGGGGTGTGGATATTTTCAAAATATCTGAATATTCTGGGAATCGTCCGCTGACGGTGGCGATTTATTCAATTTTCCAGGTATGTCATCCTCATGTTTCCAAACGAGTCCTCTTCTAAATGGGCCCTCTTACATGGCTAAACAATTTACAAAGTCACAAATAAAAAATTATGAAAATCATATATGTATTCCATATAGGAGCGAGAGCTTCTGAAGTCATTCAAGATCCCTGCAGACACCTTCATCACCTTCATGATGACCCTGGAGGACCACTACCACCACGATGTGGCCTACCACAACAACATCCACGCTGCAGACGTGGTCCAGTCCACCCATGTCC
This sequence comes from Salmo salar, assembly GCF_965601325.2. NCBI lineage: Eukaryota > Metazoa > Chordata > Actinopteri > Salmoniformes > Salmonidae > Salmo > Salmo salar. The sequence continues at coordinate 16,242,011 of NC_138293.1, forward strand.
TCCTCTCTACTCCCGCCCTGGAGGTATGACAACTTTTTAGCTAAAAACACTAATATATATATATACATTTTATTTTTTTACTACACATTTCAAATGTTACATGTCATTTTTTTGTTGTTGACAATACTGTTTTGTGTTTAGTTTAGTTGTTTACTGTTAGAAAATTTAAAGTATATCACAATGCATTGTAATGTTCAAAACTGTACACCTTCTGTAGGGCTATACACTACATCGTATAACTTCAAAATTATGGACATTAGAAAAAAGGTGTTTTGAAAATTGGGGCAGACATGTGTCCCACCTATCCCATATTGTTGTTGCGCCTATACACAAGTCCCATACACATTCTCACACACATACTGTACAGCAGTGGTGACCAACCCGTTCTGAGTGAAGATCACTTTCTGAGTCAAAAAGCAAGCCCAGATTGACCACTCAGATTTTTTTTAACAGGACTTAAAAAAAATGGAAGCTAAAGCAACATTAACCTATTGAAAACAGCACTGTAGCAATGAGGTTTGTGCAGTAGGCAATAGGCCCAATACATTATTACCACATATTGTCTTTGCTTGAATTGCCCTGCCAATGCATTGTTGTTCGAAACATAAAAAAATATATCAAAATTTGAGGTAGGTTATATGATCATACCGGTAATAGATCAGTTGCACACCGGTAATAACTGATCAGTAGATGTTGTTGTATTACTTGTGAGGCAAAGCTGAGTGAGCATACTGTATGTTTAAAAATGTACTGGGCTGATTGTGCCTGCATCTGATGGTCAGTCTCAGCAGAGGGAGAGAGCAAGATACTGAGGCTCTGCCTATCAGCATCCTGCCTATCTGCCTATCAGCATCTCCCTTTCCTCCATTGACACTGACCAAAAAGTGACACCGTCTTCCAGCTGATGGTGAAACTCGAGTCGCACCGCATTATTTCTGCCTCATGCACAAATTCAGGTTGTTACTCCTATGAACAGAGAAAGTGAAATATTTCTCGATATTAAAAAAGACCCAATCTGCTAATAATAATGCAAGCCTATCAATACACTTTCCTAGTCATTCATTACAGCGGCAGTGTTGGTTGTAGCGTGAGTGGAAGTTTGAAGAGTGCGCATTTTAATAGCCTCTAAAAGTGTTGAATAAAAAGTGTTGACAGTGCTGAGTAAGAACTTAAACATGAACTCACTCATAAAAATAGCAGCTCTTTGCTGTATTCTTTGACATTCTCTCTCTGGTCATGATTTTAAACGTTTTGAAATATCACAGTATCAACATTGCTGCTGCTTTCTTTTCCGCCTGGTACGTTACTGTAGACAGGGTAATCTGAGCCATCCGATTGGCCAGCGGTAAACCTATAGTGCACTTGATTTGCTCTCCAGGCCCACCGGGAAGGCAGAGTTTGTACCTTCAGACACATTAAATGGTTAAAAATGGGAACATTTCACCTACCTGACGTGCAGGGCAGCTGAATCTCGTGCACCTATGGCCAACAGCGCAAGACAAAATAAAGGAATGCAAGGCTTTATCATTGGTTTTTTTACAGACATGTTTTCCGATCGACTAGAAATGCCATGGAGATTGCCCAGTCGATCGACCGGTTGGTAACCCCTGCTGTACAGTATTTACCTGCATTAACATCCCTGTGTTCCTCCAATCTCTACAGGCGGTGTTCACTGACTTGGAGATCCTAGCTGCTCTGTTTGCCAGTGCTATACATGATGTGGACCACCCGGGGGTGTCTAACCAGTTCCTCATCAACACCAGTGAGTTCACATATCCCCCTGGGCACTAGGCACAGAGATGTTTCAAATCTTGGAATCCTTTGTGATTGTGTGTCCACATTAAATCGTCTCATTGGCCGCATATGTCCCACACGCCGCCAGTTTGAGACCCCTGCTGTAGAATGTGTGTTTGCACTGTTCCTCTCCTGTGTGTCCGTCCAGACTCCGAGCTGGCCCTGATGTACAACGACGTGTCGGTCCTGGAAAACCACCATCTGGCCGTGGGCTTCAAGCTGCTGCAGGAGGACAACTGTGACATCTTCCAGAACCTCAGCAAGAAACAGAGGCAGTCCCTACGCAAGATGGTCATAGACATGGTGTTAGCCACAGACATGTCCAAACACATGAACCTGCTGGCTGACCTGAAGACTATGGTGGAGACCAAGAAGGTGACCAGTCTAGGAGTACTTCTACTAGACAACTATGGAGATCGTATCCAGGTAAGACTCACAGAATGATCAAATTAACTCTCTTAAAAGGGATTCATATTCAGCATAACCAATGTGAATTAGATGATGATATGGCCGTTTGGCTGACACTGTCATCCAAAGCTTCTTACAATTAACACATTAATTCAGTGTATGTGGCATATTTAGGTATTGAACCCAAAACACTTGTTTTGACTGACAGCACCCTGCTCCAGCCAACTGAACCATTGGGATCGTATTATTGTCAATATGATTGTATGGTCATTTAATTTCCTTGATGCTCAATAAGAAGTGTTTTTGGTTTCTCCAGGTCCTCCAGAACATGGTTCACTGTGCTGACCTCAGTAACCCCACCAAGCCCCTGGAGGTCTACCGCCAGTGGACTGACCGCATCATGGTGGAGTTCTTCACCCAGGGGGACAGGGAGAGGGACAAGGGCATGGAGATCAGCCCCATGTGTGACAAACACAACGCCTCCATCGAGAAGAACCAGGTACAGTTATTATACACACAGGCACTGAGACACATACAGTACAGTATACACACACTATGTTCACATGCAGAAGAGAGACACACACACAATTACAATTATAATAGTTAGGTATATTCTTACATTTGTCCTATTTCACACATGTACAAGTGTGCATTATACACTTATGTGAATTGGAAATGTGTTTTTTGCATATCCCACTCCCCCTGAGACAGACCACATCGACAGATTCTTCACCTGCTCTACACACACACAGTCTGGGCTAAAAAGTCTGCTTCTTTTACTAATATGCCAATGACTATAATCATTTTCCTCTACAGGTGGGCTTCATAGACTACATCGTCCACCCTCTGTGGGAGACGTGGGCAGACCTGGTCCACCCTGATGCCCAGGACATCCTAGACACGCTGGAGGACAATCGCGAGTGGTACCAGAGCATGATCCCCCACAGCCCCTCGCCCACACCCGAGGCCCAGGACAAGACGGGCCTGCCTGGGGGAGCCATGGGGGCCGGAGGGGGTGGAGGTGGATCCTCCACAGGAGATAAGTTCCAGTTTGAGCTGACCCTAGAGGAGGAGGAGGGCGAGTCTGACACAGAGAGCCCTCCGGCAGAGGAGGAGGGGTACAGTAGCACTGGGATGGAGCCTTCTAGGACTGACCCGGACAGCAGACTCCATTCCATGTCTGCCACTGCTCACGCACACACACAAGTACTCTCCAAAATGGCTACCTCTGTCCTCAATCTTGGTGGCAGGACTTTGTCCACAGACTCTGACCCAGAAAGGGAGGCCACCGAAGACAGAGAACATGACCAAGAAGGTAACGCCGGTGTGAGGCGCTTCAGGCTAGGTACATAACATCAGTGCAATGTTCTTTCTTTTTATTTTTTTTAATTTTTTTAATTTCTGCGCCTCTACCCTGAACCCTTCAACCCCCATCTCTGGCTTACTTGGACTGAATGGCAGGACAAAGCTGGGGTAAAGAATGTAGAGGGGGTGCGTTCAGGAAGTCTGCACTTACACAGCAGTCACCTCGTACTGGAGAAAGGAGAGCCCCACTGTTCCTTCTTGTTTGGTTGCAGAGAACAGGAAACCGTGTTTTTGAGCTGATCTTTTGTGTTTTACCGATACGTCTCTGAGTTGGACGTGTCGCCGTATTCAGCTTATGTTTCTCAGAGACACTGAGAAAACCAACCTTCCTGTTTTGCCAGTCAAGCCAAGGTCTACGACAAAAGAGCAAGGAATTTTGTGGAACACGTCTTCCTTTTGACTACTTATGACCGCTAGAAACAATTGACGAAGCGACGAACTTAGTAACAACAAACACCACAAAGGCTTTTGAGACATTATGCCAAACAGATTAATAAACATGGACTTGGCCAATAGCTACATTTGCCTGCCTTTTCAACTGTTGGTCATTTTTTCTTTAATTTAAGTCCTTTTAAACTAGTGCAGAAAGTGGTTTAAACCGGTAAACTGCAGACTTACCAAATATGTGCTACAAAGGACAAAGTACAGAGCAGGACGTCAAAATTGAGATTGTTTCAATGTAGCACAATACTTTTTGGGTACCTTGTTGTAACAGCTACTCTGTGCATCGCTAGGGGTCTCTCATCAGCCACACTCTTAACAACTGGTTTAGGGTCAGTTCTTCCTCCCACAGTCCTAACCTGAACTGTTATGTGTAAACCAACAAAACCAACCCTGAGCCAGTCGTTATAGTGGCATATAAGTAACCCAAAGCTATGCGGTGTGCATCTGGCACCTCCCAGTGTTGAATATCAGAATTAAAGTCTGAACATGTACTGCAATTCAAGGCATTCAAAATGCCCATACCTACAGTAAATTGACTATAGGTATGTTAAATGGATTGGTTTTAGCTGTGTTGCTGTTGTAGGCAGGGGTATCCAAAACAAGCACTTCAGTTAAGATTCACCACTTGTCTGTATGATTTTATTTGATTTCGTTTTTTTTCTATTTGGAGTCCCTCAAAGTGTATACATACGGCTTTATACTGTAATTGTGTGTATCCTTAACCTTTTTATGGCATCAGTTTGCCTCCACTTTTAGCACTTTACAATTTTACTCACAGCCAATCCCCATCCTGCTTGGAATGGCTTGAGCCAATCCATAAACACATTGGAGGCAGGTGACTGAGAATTCTTGTTTGCCACTGGCAACATGGTAGCCAACACTTACATACCCTAGCACATTACGATAACTAGTTGCTTTGAGGGAACCTGGATAAAGTAAAGTTAACCGTTTGACAGTACAGTAGGGCTGTGGGATTTTTTTTTACATTTACATTTTAGTCATTTAACAGATGCTCTTATCGAGAGCGACTTACGACTTGAGTGCATACATTTTCATACTGGTCCCCGTGGGAATCGAACTCACAACCCTGGCGTTGCAAGTGCCATGCTCTACCAAATGAGTCAAACAATGTCCTTTCAAGTCGATTATTGTTGTTACAGTAAAGGTCTCAAGTTTCCTACTTACTTCAGGTACCATCATCTGGTCACACTGTCAACCAGTTGAACTAGTAAAAAAAAGATACATTGGTAGCGTTTACATATGTTATCACAGTTTGTGAAGCGCATGGTGTAATATTTGCCAAACTATTTCAGAAATGTATGAAAGATGTGCCGCTCAAGGCAATTGTAACTGTAAAAAAAAAAGATTGTTGGCCATAGACCAGTTTTCTGTGATGAAATTTTCCCACCCTTTTCCTTTTGTCATTGGTCAATATTCTGCTCTTCACAGGGACATCACCAATGACAGTACAAGTGCCAAGCAAGCATGACACAACTCGTACTGTAATTTCCATTTTGCCCCTGGCTAATTTCCATCAATGACTAATGTTGATCATGTCGCCCTCCCTGTGTACCCTTTCTGCCCCATAGGTTTTCTGTTTTAGAACAATAATCCACTGACAACTGCACCTTTCTTAATGTTTGAATGGTTGGACATTTAGATTCATTGAATTTGTAAAGAAACCAAAGCACTTTGTATAGTAATTTTTACAAGTCTGTGCTTAAAGTACAGTCGAGTGTGATGTAACTCTGTTGACTAATCCACATTAGTATTCCGTATTCTGGTATTATGTGGCTTGATTATTACAATTGATGCATAGCACAGGCTGGACCACTGAAGCTAAATTGGGGGACTTGTGCTATGGAATTAAAATGTTTTTGTATCTATAATATGTTTTGAAAGATGCATGACATTGGCTGCAAGATTCATAAGGAGAGTATTCAAGTATCTAAAATAAGCTCATCTGTGAACGAAACAGAAACTTTTGAACCTACACCGTGGAGTAAATTGATGTTGTGTTTTTACGAAAGATCCAGAAATGTGACTTTCTGGAGCCTTATATTTGCGTAAGTTTTCTTTCCTCATAGATTGTATACTAGATATGGTGGGGAGACACCAGTGCCATGCACACAGTAGTTAAGGAGCACAAACAGTTCAGAACTCAAGCAAGCCTTTCTGTCTTTCTCAGCTGTCATGAAAAATGTCTTCACCAGCCATTGTTATGACAGTATTTTCACGAGGATTCAGTTATACTCTCTGTCTACCATTGATTGTTTTGTATATTTTCCTCACAATGCTTTGTGTACAGTTTATTTATTATTTCAATATATGTCCGGAAATTAAGAACTATAGACTTTGTCGGAGGCTAAGTATTTATTTGTATCTACCTTCCTAGCTTTGGGAGAAGAAACGGGACAGATTTCAACTACAGTGCTCAACCATGGAGGCCAGTGGGAGGAGCTATAGAAGGACGGGCTCATTGTAATGGCTGGAATGGAATTAATGGAACAGAGTAAAACATGTGGTTTCCATATGTTTGATGTGTTTAATACCGTTCCATTTATTCCATTCCAGCCATTACAATGAGACGTCCTCCCATAGATCTTGCCACCAGCCTCCTCTGGCACTCAACCAAATGTTTTTGTTTCCTTATGTCTGCTATAAAAGAAAGCAAAAATAATCCAACTTTCCGGTTTCCTTTCAGTCGGTCACTCGGTATAACATACTATGTAGGGTCAACGACCAATCCTATTCACCTGAAGCAAATTGAAATCACTCCCAACGGGCCAATGGATGCCGAGCCTGCCCTCGGATGCCCCGCCTTCCTGACTATAATACTGAGGCTCGCATACATTTCCTAAATTTTTGCATTTTCTAAAAGCAAACTACTTTCTGCTCTGCTTGTGTAGCTAATACTTCCTTGCTTATGTAGGATTTGTGTTTGCTTAACACCCATTACTTTCTGCTCTGCTTGTGTAGCTAGTGCTCTGTTGCTTGAGTAAGATGGCCAGTGGAAGGAGGAAGTTCAAAAAGGCTAACCAGCCGAGTTTGAACCTCCGACCATGACCTAGGGCATGTGGTTTCACAATAAAATATTAAGAAAAGAGTGCTATCCTGCTTGCTTGGGGTGGAAACACACTCAGGAGTCCTTGGCTCGGGCCAGTTTGCGTGACCATTGTCTCCGGCTGGGTTCAACCTCTATTGGGTGTAGGGCTTACTTTGTAAGGAAGATTGAGGCTGCTGGCGAAGGTTCTTCCAGTGAAAATGAGGGTTTGTGAATGGGGTTGTTTGAGGCCGGCGTAGGGCAGCAGCGGGGGTCTGAGTTGAAAGGGGTGTAATCCCAGCCGAGTGAGGCTCATTCTGGTTTCTCTGGCAGTATTCAGAGTCTGGATTCCAGGGATGATATACTATCCCTGGTTGGCTCTGGAGGGTTTCCAGAGTGTCAATCGGTTGACATAAGTCCGGGGAAGCCTGAAGCCCCGGCTTTGGATTTGGTGGGGGAGAGTGAACCATTGGTGGTTAATGCACCTTTGTTGGAGCTGTGTCGTAGGGCGGCAGATCACCTAGGGGTGGATTGTCCTTCTTCTCCCCTGCAGTGGAGTTCCTCCAGGTTACCTCCCGTCCCTACAGCAGTGATGAGTGATGAGCTAAAGGCAACCTGCGATTCCCCTCATTCAGCCAGGCTGGTGCTACCAGGTTATAGCGAGTTCATTAATAGAGGGTATGGAGGAGGCGGGGCTTGTTTGCACACCACCGATGGATAGAAAGCTGGCGAGTTACTTAACTTCAGAGGCTAACAAGGGGGCAAATCCTAGCATGGTGCTTCCGAATAAACAGTGCTGGTCCTTGGCGGATCAACTGAACAAAGTTACATCTGTCCCGCTGTACTATCCTGGCTGTGGGGGAAAGTATGGGGGCGATGGTGGTGGCTCAGTGCCACCTCTGGTTGATGTTGTCCCGGATTCCTGAGAGGGACAGGCGGATGTATTTGGATGAGACAGTTTAGTCAAAAAGGTTGTTTTGTTCGGCTATGGAGTTCTTACAGGCCAGGTTTCGAGGTGAAAAAAAAGCAGGACGTAGCTCTATGGGTCCTTTTCCCAGTAAAATCCTTTGCGGTGGCGGCCCTGCAGTTCCGAGGCGTGAAGGAAAGGGTGCAGGCCAAAGGCGGGTTGCCGCCTTGGTGCTTCTGGGCAGCGGCGGACGTCTTGGCACAGATGGCGTGCTGGTTTGAAGGAACGCAGGGTGCAAGCAGATTATTCTGTGGCGCTGGGGAAGAAGCAGACCTCTCAACCCTAGCTGGAGGCCGGGAGTGTTCTCTGGGCCCTCCTTCCCAAGCATTTACTGTGGCAACAGTGCTCCCAAGTGGCTCGGTCAATAAGGGGCAAGTTACTGGTTGCCGAAGTCCCCGAACCCGGTGTGGGCATAATAAACACAGTTCCTTCCTCACATTCAGACACACGGTTGTCAAAAGTGGTGGAAATGAAAAACAAGTATACATTTTATTAAAATAAATTAACCTAAATTATCCTAGTAGATAATGTGGCACTCCACACTGCCACGCTGGTTTCCCATATGGTGTTCATAATGAATCACAAGAGAAATTGTTGACTCCGGCTCAGCGCATTCAGTTTCTGGACCTTGTTCTGGACTCGGTGCTGAATCACGCGTTTTTGTCCCAACAGTGGAGGGTCACATTCCGGCTGGGGCCCTCGGTGCCTTTTCGCTTGTGCCTGTGGTTATTGGGTCTAATGGCCTCTATGATGCCTGTGGTGCCTCTGGGACGTCTGTTGATGCGTCTATTTCAGCGCTAGGTAATTGCTAGTGTCTGGACGCATCTCGCCACTGCCATTGGTTGCTTAGGGTTTCCCCGTCGTTGCTATCAATGAGGCGTTTCCTTCCAATATTTTAGGGCCAGCATGTGTTGGTAAGGTCTGACAACAGGGCGATGGTGGCGTACATCAACAGGCAGGGGGGGACGAGGTCTCTCTCCTAAACCTGGCACGTTATCTCCTCGTATGGCGCAGTACGGATTTCCTGTCGCTCAGGGCAAAGTATCTTCCCGGATCTCTCCACGTGGGTGCAGATCTACTTGCCAGGGGTGGTCCTATCTCTAAGGAGTGGAGACTGCACCCCTCAGTGGTTGCCCAGATATGGGACCGGTTCGGCAGGGACGACTTAAAGCTAGACACATTGCGAGAAAACGCACATTGTCAACTTCTTGTCAATGAGAGATCTGGGTGCTTTGTTGTGAGTGGATGCTTGGCATATCAGTGACCTCGGACCCTGCTCTATGCGTTCCTCCGGTGGACCTGATTCAGGCCACTGTGGAGAGGGTCCGTCAGGAAGGTCTGTTGTTGATTCTGGTGGCTCCCTGTTGGCCAAGACAACCCTGATTCCTGGAGATCCTCTGCCTGTTAGGTGGGGACCCTGTTAAAGGAGTTTCTGATGTTCTTGCAAGAGCTTTTTGAGCAGGGCCTTTCTTTTTCCATATTTAAGTTTATGTAGGGACCCATGGAGGGGTTCGTCAGGATCTATTGTCTATTGAAACCCAAGGCCGTAGATATGGCTCTGCAGGTTTGGCCCCTGGAAGGTTGAATTTGATGACAAGGGGTTTATCCTCAAACGTGATTATGACTGTATAGTTGGGCGTGTGCACCCTCTACGAGAGGGTTGTATATAAGTGGCACGAGTTTGAGGTTTGGTGTCAGGTTAAATGAGTTTCTGATGTTCTTGCAAGAGCTTTTTGAGTAGGGCCTTTCTTTTTCCATATTCAAGTGTATATGCCAGCCACCTCGGCGTGTCATGTAGCGATTGACGGCTCTACCCAGGGGTCCTATCCACTGGTGGTGCGGTTCCACATTGAGTGAGCCTCCATTGGAACAATTGGAGTCTGTAGACCTGAAGGTCCTTTCCTACAAGACTGCCCTGCTAATGGCCTTGGCGTCAGCCAAGCTTGTTGGGGATATCCACATGCTATTAGTACACCCCTGCGACTCCAAAGTGTCACAGCAGGTGCCCTGTTGTTTTGGACTTGCGGTTCCTTGTGTGAGTTCTGGCATTCCAGACTCCTTGGGTCTCTGTGTGAAAAAAATTTGAACAGCGAGGGCATAGCTGCGGGAAGTAGTGGTGCTAAGGTTGCTGCAGCACCCCCTGAAAAATCAGAATAATAAGATGTATTTTTTTTATCTTCACAAAAGTAGTGGACTGGGCCTTTACCAGTCCTCTATTAGCTGACTGATATAGCAATCTGTAGGGTAGGCCAAAAAATTATTGTATTTATTAATTTCACCTTTATTTAACCAGGTAGGCAAGTTGAGAACAGGTTCTCACTTACAATTGCGACCTGGCCAAGATAAAGCAAGCAGTTTGACACATACAACAACACAGAGTTACACATGGAGTAAAACAAACATACAGTCAATAATATAGTAGAAAAATAAGTCTATATACAAAGTGAGCAAATGAGGTGAGATAAGGGAGGTAAAGGCAAAAAAGGCCATGGTGGCGAAGTAAATACAATATAGCAAGTAAAACACTGGAATGGTAGATTTGCAGTGGAAGAAGGAATAATAATTATGCAGCCCCCTCCCCCGTCGGTGAAAGAATAGCAGCACCCCCAAACATGTTTCCCGCAGCTATGTGCAAGTTTCTATATCCCCAACAAGCTTGGCTGACACCAAGGCCATTAGCAGGGCAGTCTTGTAGGAAAGGACCTTCAGGTCTACAGACTCCAATTGTTCCAATGGAGGCTCACTCAATGTGGAACCGCACCACCAGTGGATAGGACCCCTGGGTAGAGCCGTCAATCGCTTCTATGGACTTGGGCCAATGTTAGGCCACAGTTTCCCTGTGGGTTTGAGCCTTGAGCTGCCATGGCAATGCGCGGGCTGCCTTGGTTCATTGTGCGTGTGCGCTTTACCAAGTCACGACAGGTGTTCTGTTGTTTTGGACTTGCGGTTCCTTGTACAAGTTCTGACATGTCAGGCTCTTAAGGTTCTAGGTCCCTATATGGGGTTCTGACAGTTCAAAATTCTTGGGTAAGTATCAGGGTAAGTATCAGAGAAAAAAACCATTTTGGAGCCGGTGGAGCCGGTGGAACCTGTGTGTGTGCTTGGGCTGTCGTTTGGTACCCTCTGAGCTGGCTTGGAGCATGATTGAAAGTACCCATAGTGTGTTATACCTAGTGACCAACTGAAAGGGAATGTACAGTTATGAATATAACTACTGTTCCCTGAAGGAGGGAACGAGGTATAACATATTTTGACCCCACACCATCGGGGGGTTTGGGCTCGCTGAAGAGCAGTACTGAATTTAAGAAATGTATGCGAGCCCTCATATTATAGCCAGGGAGGCGGGGCTTCTGAGGGCGGGCTCGGCATTAATTGGCCCGTTGGGCTTGATTTCAGTTTGCTTCAGGTGAATAGGATTGGTTGACCCCCTATAGTATGTTATACCCTGTTCCCTCCTTCAGGGAACAGTAGTTATATTCATAACTGTACGTTTTCTAGATAGCATCAGTAGAGTAGGAGATTCCTCCTTGTTTCAGGCACATTGTTCCTATGTTTTTCTCCGGACCAGAACTATACAGTCTGCAGTCTCGACAATCCAAACACAACTGTTTACTATGGGTTTCAACACTCTTACTGTAACTGTACGCCTGTCCACCTTGCCAATAAAGAAGTCTTCATGCTTTTGACATCATGGATGCTTATTGGGAATAACGTTGACCATGGAATGCTGCAATGATATGCATGTTTTTTTCAACACAAATCAGATGACATATTGTTATCTGAACGTATTTCAATAAGACAATCATTCTAAATCAAAACATACTTATTCTAAATACAGTCATACTAGCAAAGGGATAGAAGGCAACATGTTTTTTTTTAATCATGAGAAAATTATTGTACAGTTTGATGACAATCGATTTGTACCTTTATCCATATCTAGTCCCCTCAAGAATGGATTACCTATCAGAGAGGTGTTGGGGGTGGGTCCTAAAACTCTCAGCGACCTTAAACAGTCTCGATTGGTTTAAAAGACTGTCAGTCATCCTCTAGCTCTACTCTGAGCCCGCCCCTTCGGTGACAGGCAATCAAGTGACGCCCAAGGTTCTGCAGGTGCAACACTGGGTACTGCTGCAATAGCGCTGCAGATAAAAAAGGCTTTTCACGGTAAGCCGCATTATTTTGCGAGTCATTTAAAGAAATGATAGCACTAGAAAGGGTTAGATTATGTTTCCAGTTGTAAATCAAAGGATGGAGAGGACTAATTTAGTCGCGAAATAAGTAAGAGTAACCTTCATTTGACATATAGCGAGGCTGGAATGCTTCGCTAGCCTAGTATGCTAGCTAAGCCTAATTGCAGGGAGCCGTGTATTTTTATTGGGTGAACTGATGATTATGCTGTCAATGCGGCTGTTTAAAATAATGTAGCGTAGGTTTTCTGCCATTACAACAGCAATCATATTGAATGACCAGGAGCAACTGTTATTTGGGAAATAAACATATTTCGAAATGTTTTTCCCCCCCATTGAATGGTGCGTGAGCCATTCGAGCCCACTAACGAGCTTGAGGAAAGCAGTAGCAACTGGCTGGCTAGCTAGATAGGCGTCAAACTAGTCAGATAGCTAGCTGAACAGTGGTGACCCAATGGGATGGTCTTAGCCTAATTCATCTCCCAGTTACCAAGACCGCTTACCCATGTAAATACAAGTATCTACATACATTGTATAGCAAATGTCAAGTTACACCGCCTGGTGTAACTGCATGTCCCTGTCCATTCAATTATACAACATGCGCTAAAATCTATTTTCAAAACACTCAGCCATTGATGGGTTAGCCGATGCTTAGCCTAAGCCCTGCGGTTTCCGCCTTCTTTATCTTGGTCAGGGTGCGCATAGGCGATTTTACTGTCTGAAATGTCCAGGCAATGTAAGCAATGACTATCTACATTTTATTTATAACAAAATGTTGTTTTCATTACATTGCTTTACTATGCATGATATAAAGATTATTACGGTATCGTTTATTTATGTTTAAACCTTATACGCGCACTAGAATGTGCAGGAGCTGACTATACAGTGCCACAGGACACATTGGATGTTTCCAAGACTCCCACCGCTCAAGATAATGTTATGGAGGTCAATCAGTTTTGATCCTGTACTTTAGTGGAAACATTTATTTGAAAGCAGGCGAGGCTTGTCCTCACCACCGTTAGGATCAATCAAAGATGCCTGTAGTATCAAATGACTGAAAGAGATCTGGGAGGAGTCCAAATGTTAAGTGTCAAAATCACATTTTTATTATTATTATTATTATTATTATGGTATTAATCAATTAAATCTAGTTGCAAGGATACACAATGACATTCAAGCCATCACAAGCACACTGATGTGGATATGGGTCCTTGATACTGTAATAGGCCATACAATCAAAGCATATGCCGATTTTAAAATTCAACTGTATTTTGGTTTTAATTCAATATGTTGTACCATATCATAGCATTTCACAAAAATATTTTTAAAACATCCTTCTCTTTAGTTGATGAAATACATTTGAAGGGTGTGACTGTAATCTCAAATCAATCATTTACTAAAAGGCTTTACGGCTCATTGAAAATAGTCAGCATCAATCAGTATGATTTGACGCAATGCCGTTTTTATTGATAGTTGTCTGTCCCTTTCCCAGAGAGGTGTTAGATTATGATTCTCATTCTATTGACCACTGCCGTTGGAAGCGTTTAGAAAAAATTCTCCATAGTTATTGGTTTGATGTCAAAACATGCTGTCTTATTTCGATGTAGCAATTTTTCATAGAGAAAGTATATGTTGGATATGGGTGAGCATGAGTGAAAATAATTTGGTAGGTCTACTTGCCTGCCCATTTCCTCAGACATTTACCAAAGAGATGCTCATGGATTTCTCTGAAAAACGATCCTCTGATTGTTGACAAAGCAAATGGATAAATCTGCCATTTTGACAGAATTTTTTTTAAATATATTTTTTAAATGGGCAACAAAAGCATTAATTCAATTTGTTGTCATTCTATCCCTCCAAAGATGGCTTCCGCAACAGCCACTTATGGACAGAAGGAGTCCTCAGACCAGAACTTTGACTACATGTTCAAGATCCTGATCATTGGCAACAGCAGTGTGGGTAAGACCTCCTTCCTGTTTCGCTACGCAGACGACTCATTCACGCCGGCCTTCGTCAGCACGGTGGGCATCGACTTCAAGGTGAAGACCATCTACAGAAACGACAAGAGGATCAAGCTGCAGATCTGGGTAAGACACTGACCTTAACTAATTATATTATTCCTCTGTTGAACACAAATTGGCTCATGTATGTTATTAGGGGTATTCTTGCTTTAAAGGGATCGCTCCACCAAATTACACATTTACCTCATCTAACGGATATGTAGTTGGCTAGTTTGGGTGAAGTACAGACATTGACAGATTCAACCATTGCGGTATCTAATCCCCAACACTGGTCCTGGAGAGCTACTATACAAGGTGTGCAGGCTTTTGTTTCAACCAAGCACTTAACACACCTAATCCAACGAATAAACTGCTCGACAAGAGCATGATCGGGTGTATTAGAGCTGGACTGGAACAAAACGTACGTAGCGTTCCAGGACCAGGGTTGGTGAGTACTATTTTACCTTGTGAAATATGAATGAGCACAAAAGTCTTGGCAAGTAGGCTAGTTCTCCAAGTTTGTTGGCTATAAAGTAATGGGGGGGAAAACTGTATGGGAAATATCCCATGACAATAGGCTAGACTTGAAAGTTAGGCTTTTTATAGAGGGTGTGTTTGTTTTTGATTTTGGCCAGTCAGACCCCTATACTTCACTGCATGACAGCAGAGAGGAGCAGTATTGGTACACTAGCAGGAGGTTTGTGTCTCTCTCTCTGTCTCTGGCTCCTGTAAGAAATATGTTTAGTTCTGAAGAAGATTGGTTGTGACACTCCGTGCGTCATGGTGGGTCATCGTATCCACCCCTTTTAGCAGAGTAGACCTCACTGTGGAACAGCGCACACAGCTCAAATCTAGGGTGCTACCTTCATACATACACAAGAAGGATATTATTATTATAAGGATTATGATTACTGTATCTTGAAAAATATGATTTGATGACACATGCTCACCTAGATCTACATGTTTTTATTGAAATTTGAACGGTTTTCTCAGTTGCCAGATCCCAGGCGCATTTTATTAATGGGAGCAAATCCCCTCTCCCAAGATATTATCTTGATTTATATCCTGCTTGGCATGTATGGAATAAATCAAGATTATATGCTGTCAGTGTGGGTTTACTCTATTCATATGATCCTGTGAACATGATCATGTCTCGACGTTATAAGATCGCTGAAGCCAAAAAACAAACATGTATGCTGATAAATGTCTAGTTTTCCTAAATCTACCTCGATTCATTTTCTAAGGTGTCTATCGTTGCTGTCTCTCCTATGTGCAGCATCATTATGGCCTGGTGACGCCCATAAAACCTGCTTAAACACATCAGAAAATGGCTTTGAGGGCTATTGCATCTGTCTGTGTTATGTTACTGGAGTATCTATCGCACTGCCATCTCAGTGCTTGTTTAAAACAGAACCGTACACTGATATACTGCACTGCTGCATGTTCTGGCTATAAATTGATACTATAACTACACTTCTGACATACTAACTTTAATATTCCGTATCTTTTTTTTTTAAATCCACAACTACATTGTTATATGCAGCTACAATGTTTAAAGATGGATGTGAGGTTAAACTTAGTGCATTATTTTATGTGGTAGTACATTGTAGGGCTATTTTTGTGCCTGAGTATACATGTGTGTATGATATAATGACTGATTGTGTGATATGACATGTGCTTCTCTCAGGACACTGCTGGCCAGGAGCGGTACAGGACTATCACCACAGCCTACTACAGAGGAGCCATGGGCTTCCTGCTCATGTATGACATAACCAACGAGGACTCTTTCAATGCTGTGCAGGACTGGTACGGGACCACTGGGAAATAGCGCGTTTGTGTGTGTGTGTACAACGACTGTACTTTTGTCCGTGTATTGTGTTTATGTTCTGCAAAAGTTAAATAAATAATTTGATGACTGGGTGAAAAATGACAGCACCAATCAAGCATCAGTTGCTTTGCCTGCTTGGATGAGGGTCCATGCACGCAACTAAACATGTTCAGTATCTGGGAAGTTATAACATCCTTAATATAACTCAGTTTTTAATGTGTGTGTCAGGTCCACCCAGATTAAGACGTACTCGTGGGACAACGCCCAGGTCCTGCTGGTGGGAAACAAGTGTGACATGGAGGATGAGAGGGTGGTGGCAGCAGACCGGGGCAGGCAGCTCTCTGACCAACTGGGTGAGTTGGAACACTGGACTTAATTACCCAGTAAAATAACAACTTATCAGTTTCCTTTCACTACAAAATGAGTTTTATGTTCCTAACCTGCAGTAGTCTCTAAAAGCCGACCGTAGGCAATAGGGACTAGGCTCTTGTTTGACAACTCGACCAACAAATCACGAGGCAGACATGCCAGAATGTGGCGATTCAAAACCAAAGTTTGCAGGCTAAACCGTTGCAGTTGTTTTAGTGAAGGTAGTTGATGTAAACTAGCCACTTGTGAAATGCACTCTAAAAATAACCTCTGTGATCTCAATCTTGCTAGCTACTATTTAGTATTTTATTTAAGCGGATAAAGTAGCGATGTAGGCAGTGATGTAGTTCATCTATGTCATAAAGAGTCCATCATTGAAACCAGATCCTAGTCGCTGTTGCCTAGGTCGGGTTTTCAAGGCTAAATCTGTTACTGTGTACAGTAGAGTAATAACATTCCATTAGTTCTGGGGCAACAATATATGGACAAATTAATGTCAAGTGTTGATGATTACAACAAGTACACATCACTCGTTAGATTTCAACGTCTCTTAATTAATCAGACATCTGTCTTTCCTCTCCTCTGCAGGCTTTGAGTACTTTGAGTGCAGTGCCAAGGACAACATCAACGTGAAGCAGACGTTTGAGCGGCTGGTGGACATCATCTGTGAGAAGATGTCGGAGAGCCTGGACAACGCCGACCCCGCCGTCACAGGGGCCAAACAGGGGCCCCAGCTCACCGAGCAGCCCGAACGCCCCCACCAGGACTGTGCTTGCTAAACACACCATACGCACACACACACACACACACACCTGACCTCTCACACACCCCCTTCCTACAACCTCCTCAGCTGGTGGAAGAGGTCTGTGATGGGTTTGTGTTTCAATGGAAAAGCCGAAAAACTCCATTATTCTGTATTTCAGTCCCCCCGTCTATCTATAGGTGTTCTACTGTAAGTCCAAAGTTCACATTCCTCTGACTCCCCTTACTGCGGCCTCGAACCTGAAAGGATTTCATGGCTTTTTTCGAAGGGCCACATTGCTGATTATCTGTTTACTGTTGATAGCTTTGCTGTTTTTTGTATATGTCCCCGATTTGGCTGGTGACAGAACATATTAAGCCACCACATCCATTGGTGTGAGTGAGGTATGGTCAATATGTGATAACAAAAATTGGATGAGATTGTGTTTTCGAACATTTCTGACCAAAATCCCATGCATATTGGTTACCAGTCATGGTCATTTTCTAATATTTTTTCATTGCGGAATTTAAGAAAAAGAAAACATGATGTGTTAAGTACTGGTCCCTGTCCCTGTTTTTATTATTGTTTATTTTTTTATTTTTTTACTTTTGTTCATTTTTTTTCTTCTCACAAACCTTGATAGAGAGAGTATTGATTGATGGAGAAAGGTGTCTAAGTATAAGAGAAGAGTATGTATAAATGTTCAAAGTAAAATGAATATGCATTTTAAAATGTAAAAATATATAAACAAATAGTAAACAATTACAATATTTATGTATACATATCTGTGCATTGTGAGAGGTGCATGTTTTATTTTTATTTATTTTTTCATGGAATTTCTGTAAGCTGTTGTGGGCCACGCCCCTCTGAATCAAACTGGTTTGTTTTGCTTTAAGAACGTAGCATGCGTGAAGAATAGTTGAAAATGAAGCTTCTAATTTCTTGTCAGTGTATAACACTGCTTCTCTACAGCACAATTACCTCTTATTCATGTGTACAACACACACACACAGTCAGAACGACACTGGGTACTGCACCCATATACTACATCACTTCCCGATGTCTGGCAGTGAGTGTGGTTTGTTTTTGATTTTGTGAGGAGGACATTTTTTTATTTTTTTTTGAAGCATGTTCAACGTCGTGATTTTGCTGTTTCAGTGTAGAGAGAATTGCTTGTTGGCATATACATGAGGAAAACATAACTAGCTAGAGCCAAACGAAATGCACTCAGGCACATGAAGACATTTTGTCACTTGTCACGGCCATCTATATTTACACACAGTATATTATTTATTTATTTATTAATGAATTGGGTTTTTTGTAGATTGTTGTTTGCGGGCTGCACTATCACAGTTTAAAAAAGACGGTTATATCAGTATTGAAAAAAGATTGGTTCAAAACCAGGATGTCCTTTGAAATTAAAGTGTTGACATACTCCTGCCGGAGACACTTCCATTCCACTGTATGTTCTCCTGATCATGTACGAGCTGTTTCAATGGGGAATACTTTGTCCATGTTTTTAAACCAACCATGAAGCCGTTAGTGTGGGTGTAGTAATGCTAGTGTAAATACTGTATTCCTCTCAGAGCACTACTGTGTCAATATCCAGTCTCCTGGTTCTCCTGGATGGAAAATATTAACAGCCAACAAACCTGCTAAAGGGCATGTCTTTAACAAATACTGTTTGCTTGAAGGATTTAGGCAGAGTTCGTGCTATCCGGGATCCTTGGGACGTCCCTGCACTAAACTTTAGCTTAACCTGCACCCTGACCTTTTAACCATAACACTTACCTAACCATGAACGTAACCATTTTAAATGTCAACTTCAATGGGGGGTAGGGATGTCCCAAGGATCCCACATAGCAAAGACCCTTTAGACAGCTTTGCTTAGTCTTTCCAAAAATGACACCCGCTAGGACAAGACTTATTAGACATTTTTAGAGCTGAATAAAAGGCTTGTCATATTGTAGTAATGATAGAGAAGCATTTGGCATGTATGTCTACACTGTGGCAATTTTCAAAAAGGGAAAAGTGTTCGAAGTAGGATCAGTACTTATCACGTCCTATTATTTTTACTGCATTGTTTAACTTTAGTTTTGTTGGTTGTGTTTTGCTACAGCTGTAAACTTGCCTCTGACTTAGGTATCTGTTCAATTCAGCTATCTCTCTCTTAGCTCTCCTCCATCCTCCTCCATCCTATCTTCCCCCTGTAAATAATGTTTCTTTCTTGGGTTTTAGTCATGTGAATTGTGCTGTAACACTAACTCCAGGGAAACAAGGAATTAATAAACAAAACATAAAAGCATTGTGTGAAAAATGAGTCAACATTTATTCAAATCTGTCTTTGAGGCACATTTTTGTGTTGGGTGTACAGTAGCCTCTTGGTCCAAACTGACAATGGTATTACCCTCATCAAGCCAATAGGTGGCATAATAGTGTAGGACTCCCACTGCTACCTACCTGAAATACATTGAGGGATGCAGTTCAGTTCAAGCATTATTTTACCCCTTTTTATTTCAATGTAACAAAGCCTGTAATACAACAGGATAGAGAAAAAAAACTATAATAACTATAATATGCACCTATTCTACCCTAATCCAGAGGCTATAATAAATAGCTGACCCAATGTGTAATAGGACAGGAACTGAAATAAAGTACAGTCGGTCCACAATAACATTTGACAACAGAATAAACAATTCATAGAATTTAATAAAACAGCTTTGAGAGGTAAAATCCCGTTCAAAATGGCTACATAGGGCCAACAACGACAGCTACATTCATGGAAAGTGACAGATACAGAGTTGCACAACATTAAATTACTGTAGCCAACACGAGCTTACAAGACATGCACAATTCATATTTGCAGAAAATATAAAGACAGTATGCAAAATAAGACATGTTTTAGTAAATAAAATATACATTTGTCATTGGTAAATAAGTGCTTGTAAACAAGTAAGGCATTATATATTACACAGTAGATGACATGCGCACAATGACATCCTGGTGTTTAGTTGCACTCATTGAGATTGTCCAGTTTACATGCAGATAATGCTACCCTTGTTGGCTATGTATTATTGTCCATTGGAGAGCAGATAGTGCATTTTCCTCTGAAGAGGGCAGCAAAATTAGCCTGTTAACAACAAAATTATAGCCACATTTTTTAAGAGAGACCCATAGTGTTCCAGTTCTAATGGATTTTCAGCAATGAATTTGTATTCTATTAGAACAGGCAAATAGCCTACTGGGTTTCAGTTAGTCCATATCCCCAGAGGATAACTCTGGGGATATGGTGGGTGCATCATAGGCCTACACTATCCTCTAGTAATCTTGATCTTGGTTTGGGAGAAGTTGACATCCATTACTGACATGGTTCATAACCTTTTGTTTCAACTGGGCCACTTGCTCTCTAAGCACACTGGCTGTGGAGGCCAGTTCAGTGTTCTGTGTCTTAAGGTTTTTGACCTTGTCTTCAAGACGGGATATTCTCTCCAGCTTTCTTTTGCGGCACTTGGACGCCGCTATTCTGTTGCGCAGCTTTTTCCTCTCTGCCTTGATGCGCTCCTGGTTGTCCATGTCAATAGGAGACAAAGGCGGGCTGTCTCCAAAGCACTGCATGTCGGGGACCGTCTGCGGCTCGTCCTTCAACGCCTGGAGTCGTGACAGCGCCGCCGCAGCCGCCTGTTGATGCGCGCTCATCAGATGAGAAGGTGGTGGTGGGAATGGAATTGTATCCGTGGAATAATTCACTGTGCTGCCCAATGGGCTATTTCCATAGCCGTTCAACGTCGTGTACACTGGCAGATCTGACGGCAAGCCGATTGGGGCTGCGTTGGAGCCGATAAGGTCCAGTCTGTCCGGCGGTACGCACGTCCCCTCGCTCAGCTGGTTCTGCTTGTGAAGATCCTCAAGCGCCTTCACGAAGCCTTCGGCAAATTCCTGTTCGTCACTGGCTGACTTTGGGTAGAGGAACTGAGAGGTTGGGATCGTGGTAACCATTCCATTCGATTGGATAATCAATCGTTCAAGGTCCGGAGTCGCCAATTTCAAGAGTCCCAAGTCCGGGGAGTTCAGAATTCCCTCTGCGTCCCGAAGATTCGGTTTCAGAATCGAGCTTTGGTCATCTAGGTTTAGACTAATTTCTTTCTTCATCATGCTGTTGTAGGAATAGAGGCTTGAAATCCCTCGAGTATTCAACACATTACAAGGGTAGAGGGTTGTTTCCATTCTAACCCCTCACACGAGGGTATGTTGAGGTTTACGCATAAACTAAGGCGATTCAACCGCAATAAAACACACAGTTCAGGTTACAGTTTCCTGTATTTTTCCTATCTTCAAACTCTGGTTCCCCTTTACCTGTACCCCTGAGGCTAAAACAATAGTCGTGGCTTGGCTTTTTCTGTTCTTCTCGCCCGTATGAACTCTTTTCACAGATGGCACAACTGGTATGCGTACACCCAACCCTCTGCTTGTTTTTTACCCCTAAAAATTCCATTATGTCACTTTAGCGCGCTAAGATTGGCCCAAAATGACGTTTGTTTCCGGTCTGATTTAAATAAGGGGCCGAACCAGTCCATATTGCCATGGAGACTTTAGGTAAACTGCAAACAGTGCGGTGCATTGTGGTTTGATGTCATAAAATAGAACGCTCAGGGTCGCCAAAAGAAACTGAACAGGGAAGGAACTAGGGAGGGGCACAGAAGGTTTCTTCAGCTATCTTGACTAGTCCAGTCTTTAGAGAAACTTAGACAATGTTCCCACGCCAACTTGACAGCTGTATGTAAATGAACACACGTATATACTTTCATTTACCAGCCCCAAACGTGTGTGAGTGTCATTGTGACAGTCTATTCTTCATTGCAAGTGATCTATTTTGGTTCCAATTCCAAACATTCTCACAGCTCTGTCCAGTTTAGGATATATGATGACAAAGAAGTAGACTAAGCTACATCTGGGGATACATTGTAGCAAGTCAAGGCACATAAAAAACATGGGCTCAGGAATCATAGGTATGCAGTCAGTCACTGAATGGAAACATCTGACCTCATAAATTGCTGACATTAGTCTTTTAATACTGTCTTCCGATCCAAACACATTTCTAATAGAGATTGCACAGCTTGGTGCAAATAAACTAAGAGGTGGTTTATTTGGGAAGTAATTACCGATAGGTTTTAACAGAAATGAGGAAGGAGATACTGCAGAGGGATAAAGAAACCATTTTGTTTTTTTAGAAGCCAATGTTTGACAAAGAACTCAACTCAAAATTCTTAGAATGGTTAGTAGCCTATACACTGAGTACAAAACACCCATTCTTTCCATAACATAGACTGACCAGGTGAATTGAGGAAAGCTATGATCCCTTACTGATGTCACTTGTCAATCCACAGATGAAGGAGAGGAGACAGGATAAAGAAGTATTTTTAGACCTTGTGACAATTGAGACATGGATTTGTATGTGTGCCATTCACAGGGTGATTTAAGTGCCTTTGCATGGGGTATGGTAGTAGGTGCCAGGTCCACCGGTTTGAGTGTGTCAAGAACTGCAATGCCGCTGGGTTTTCCAGTGTGTATCAAGAATGGTCCACCACCGAAAGGACATCCAGCCAGTTTGACACAGCTGTGAGAAGCATTGGAGTCAACATAGGCCAGCATCCCTGTGGAATGCTTTTGACACCTTGTAGAATTGAGGATGTTCTGAGGGCCAAAGGGAGTGCAACTCAATATGGGGCAATTAGGCCTCTCACAGTCGGTGTTCCAAATCATCCCAAAGGTGTTCGATGGGGTTGAGGCCAGGGCTCTGTGCATGCCAGTCAAGTTCTCGCTTTGTGCATGGGGGCATTGTCATGCTGAAACAGGAAAGGGCCTTCCCCAAACTGTTGCCTCAAAGTTGGAAGCACAGAATCGTCCAGAATGTCATTGAATGCTGTAGCGTTAAGATTTCCCTTCACGTCTAGCCCGAACCATAAAAATCAACCCCAGACCATTATTCTTCCTCCACCAAACTTTATAGTTGGCACTTTGCATTTGGGCAGGTAGCGTTCTCCTGGCATCGACCAAACCCAGATTCATCCGTCACGCTGCCAGATGGTGAAGCGTGATTCATCACTCCAGAGAATACGTTTCCACTGCTCCAGAGTCCAATGGCGGCGAGCTTTACACCACTCCAGCCGACGCTTGGTAATCTTAGGCTTGTGTGCAGCTATTCGGCCATGGAAACCCATTTCATGAAGCTCCCGACAAACAGTTATTTTGCTGATGTTGCTTCCAGAGGCAGTTTGGAACTCAGTAGAGAGTGTTGCAACCGAGGAAAGACGATTTTTACGCGTTACGCGCTTCAGTACTCGGTGGTCCCGTTCTGTGAGCTTGTGTGGCCTACCACTTCGTGACTGAGCCGTTGTTGCTCCTAGTCATTTCCACTTCATAATAATAGCACTTACAGTTGACCTGGGCAGCTCTAGCAGTGCAGAAATTTAATGAACTGACTTGTTGGAAAGGTGGCATCCTATGACCGCGCCACACTGAAAGTCACTGAGCTCTTCAGTAAGGCCATTTTACTGAAATGTTTGTCTATGGAGATTGCATGGCTGTGTGCTCGATTTTATACAACTGTCAGCAACGGGTGTGGCTGAAATCGCCGAATCCACTAATTTGAAGAGGTGTCCACATACTTTCTATATATAGGGTATCTGCCCAGAAATATCAGACATCTGCTGGTTAAGGCATGAGAGATCTACCACCTTGGAACAGAAAGCCCCAAACGGTGATGGCTGTCTGCTATTGCTATGAATAGCCCAGCGCATTGGGTGGTACTAGTCAGCCATAATAGCCAATAACCCCCCGTAGGAAGGGAAGATGTACTGTCTGCATCAACACCACAGAATAGCAAGGGCATCATTTGTTTCTATGGCAACGTTGACATAGGCTGTGACGCAAGAGCAGGTGAATGATTGGGGGAAGGGGATTAAGGTTGTTGAAGACTGCAGTGCAGAATGCAAGGGTGGTGAATGGGGGATCGCACTGTGTGTGTGTGTGTGTGTGTGTGTGTGTGTGTGTGTGTGTGTGTGTGTGTGTTTATAGGTGGGCGTCAATATATTCAGATATACATCTTCCAGCATTCTGTATATGGTGTATTAAATAGCCTTTGATGGTTTGTTCAGGGAAAATCAGATTTTGTAGAATAGAATGAATTCAAAATACATATGGTTAGGATGTCATCAATTGAAAGATGTTCCGTTAGTGAAGTCATCTCCCTTTGATGTCTCTTTTTTGGAATAGATTGCACCTTCCTTCACAGCACATGAAAAACAAACCCCAACCAAAAGCTTCCTATTTTGACAGAAACAACTGCCTTTTATTTTCCATCCATATTCAGCATGGCATTTAGAATCAGGCATTCAGAAGGCAGTGGCTAGAACGTATGAGTCATGTCCTGAAACAGGGGTGTGGACTGAATACAAACCATAAGTTGTTGTGGTGAACAGATATCAAAATGGGAGTGCCTTTATGAAAACATAAACACCAACCCAGATGGTTTTAAAGAGTATTTCAACATAATACAAATGTATTTCATTATATATTTTTCCACTCAAATTCAATTTACTGATTCATTTCTTGCTTCACAGAAATGTGATAAAGCTAAGATGAGAGCTAAAGTGAGATGTAACAGCATTTACATGCTTGTACTGAAGTGTACAATAGCTGACACAATGAATACCCTACCAGGTGCTATGACTTTAAAGGCCTCTACAGCTGGGATTGCTAAATTCTGCTGAAGCTGTCCCAATTTTGCGAGTTGGGAAAACATTTGATTTTATTATAGGCAAATTGTCAATGTTACCAAATAAAGTGATTATAAATGCATGGGGGAAATAAATCTGATTCTGAACATAAGAATTGAAAGGCCAAATAAACAAAAATGTATAAGCCTTTAAAAATATATCAATATGTACTTCAAGGTCTCAAGAGAGAAGAAGACACCGATTGAACGCAACTAGTGGGCACCGCTAACTAGCTAGCCATTTCACATCAGTTACACTCACCCCTCTTTGACCTCCACCTTCTCCTGGGAGAAGAGAAAGGATTTACTCCGCCCAAAATCTGTCCTCATGAGATAAGCCATTTTTTGTATGGAGGTCTATGAGAGAGCGTTGAATTACATGAGGCTTATTTGATCTAATAGAGGTTTAGTAATGTGGGCCTCCTGAGTGGCGCAGAGTTCTAAGTCACTGCATTGTGGTGCTTAAAGCGTCACTATAGACCCGGGTTCAATCCTGGGCTGGGTCGGCACAGAATTGGCCCAGCATTGTTAGGGGAGGGTTTGGCCGTGGAGGCTTTACTGCAGGCTGACTTTGGTTGAACAGTGTTTTCTTTCGACACTAAACTTAACTTGTTTTATTTTGTTTCTTTACCCCATTTTCTCCCCAATTGCGATCCTGTCTCATCGCTGCAACTCCCCAACGGGTTCGAGTCATGCGTCCTCCAAAACACCAAAACACTTAAAGAAACAAAATTAAATAAGTTTAGTAATGTTTAGGCTGTTACAAATGTACTGAAATAAGTGGATGCATGTGGCATTGTGGCAACTTTGAGAAAAATTACTTAGTTGTGCCTGTTGTTCACATGCGTATCTGCCCTCTCATTGGCTAGAATGGTCCCACTTGATCTCGCCTGCCTTTAATCATAGAGCCCCACAGTGGAGGGGTCATAGTACCCATAAAATCTAGCGTTCAAACAGGGAAATGGTTCCAGTCATTTTTCCACCATAACTTTTTCAGGGCTATGTTTCGTGTAGGCTTACCCTGGCGTGACATTTTGATAACGATATAAATCTCTCTCGGAAAAGGTTACTTTTATCAATATATTCGGCTCTATTTACTCTCAGATTCAAAAATGCTAATTAGCATCAAAGTAGACATCATGCATAACTACAAATCCCTGCAAGCTCCTGCACGTCATTTCTAGCTGATACCTTCGCTAACAGTTATTGTGTCAATTTAAAACTTGCACTAGACAGTTCACAGAATTGTCAATTTAAAGAAATGTAGCCAATTTATTAATTACTACATTTATCTAACATTAGATAGTTAATCCAGAGATTCTTACCTTTGCCTCGATTCGGCAGTCTCGTCCAGATCGTCATGGCATTTGTAGTTCTTTATGGTAGCCACATTAGCAGCTAATTAGCATTTCATTTTGGGGGGGTAAATACAGACGAATATATTGATAAAAGTCACCTTGTCCTAGAGAACTGTATGTGGTTATCAAAATGTCACGCCAGGGAAAGCCTACACAAAACGCATCCCTTATTTTAAGTACTTCTAAAATCCCTATGGGGGAAAATTAATGGTGGACAAATTATTGGAACCATGTCCCTGTTTGACCGCTAGGCTTTATGGGTATTATGACTCATACTGTGGACTATTGAGGACATGTATTTCCACTGTTAGAGTGGTCACTGGGCTATAATATATCATCTTTGGCAGAGCCCAACAAATTTATCCTGATCAACAGCATCAATATAACAGAGATTTGCTTCCATCCCTCAACCTGGCCTCGAACCAGGAACCCTCGAAACACACAGATATCGGTCCCCACGAAGCATAGCTACCTATCGCTCCACAAAAGCCACGGCCCGTACGGAATTAAGGGAAACAACTACTTCAGTCTCAGAGCGAGTGACGTCGCCGATTAAACGCTACTAGCGTACACCGCTAACTAGCTAGACATTTCACATCGGTTATATTATGTCATTTCAACAAAAGGTTAAGCCAAATTGGTCAAATAATTGAGCTCATGCGCTGATCATGAATTCCATTGCAGTATGCGGCGATATGTGGCTGGATGTTGAGGTATAGAGTAGTGTTGTCAACAGTGTAGAAGGACTGGAAGAAACCGAGAACGCTCGCTCGAGCTCTTGCAAAAATAATGAATAGATAGCAGAATAGAATCGAGGAGGAATTCTCAACTCATCGAGGTTGAAAAAGAGTAGATTAACGTTACATTCTTGCAGAATTTACTATAATTCACAAATAATGGCGACTAAAAGGACGGTAATAGTGACAGGTAAGTGATTTATGTAGCCTATACGGTCTTATAGTTTGCTGTCAGTTCTCTATAAACTTTTGATTAAAATGAGTTGCCTAACTATTAAAGATTGGAATTACTTGTATATTGTGTCATCTTGAAAACGACATTGTTCCTCAACTACTGTACAACTACTGACCGTCTACTGTACAGTATTATGCATGTTCATCTTACATTCACAAAGCCTGTCTGTCAGGTTGAAATGTATGAATTGTAATGGTGAGGCAGACCAACCTATGACAGACAGATCAAGTCAGAGGCGATAATGTAGCCATTTATGGATCGTTGTAGCCATTCAGCCATTTATGGGTACATGTTTGCCTTGTCGTGATACTATTGTGAATGATGCTGGCTAAATTCGTGCTGACAAGAAGCATATTCTTACCCTACTCTTCTCCCCTGATATAACTTAAATGGAAATTGTAGTATAGTGTCATCTCATCTATAAAACCCATGCACTCATTGGCATATATTGTGTTACAATTGATTATACATGTCAGCTGTTGTAATAGATAATATTTAACTTGAGATAACCGTTAGACTTCGAACTAAGATTATTGTGACTTTCATTTAGATAGGGGTAGAGTGATAAGCAGCTATAAAAATAACAATGTAATGTGGCATTGGTGTATACTGGTGTTACTAGCCGAGGACTTAAAAGGCTATCAATATCATCTATCTTTTTTTTAGGGTTTGAACCTTTTGGCGATCACACCGTGAATGCTAGCTGGGTGGCAGTGCAGGTAAGTGAGTTTGTTGCGTGTTCTGTATGGTGCATTATTAAGAGGTCTATTCTTATTGGCAACACCTTACATTGATTTCCACATGACTTGTAACACAAAATTGTATCACATTACATGACATTTAAGAATAATGAGTTAATTGCATAATAGGGCCTAATGAATATGTGTTTCATGTTAATACACAAGTGGATATTAGCGTTTCATGTTAATACACAAGTGGAATAAGGAATGATCTGCTTTAGCACTTCTGTCGTAACAGCAAACGCTTAATGACTTAACAATGAATAAGTAATAACTTTTCACTATTTAACAATGTATGAATGCAATGTTGTTACTATAGTAATTAGTGTTACCACAACAGGTGTAAAAGCAACCGGTTTTTACAACCTTGAGGCACAACAAACGCCTCAAAAGGAACAATAAAGCTTTATCGAATTAAATATGGTTTGTGGTTCCTTACACACTTCCTGTTTCCTCTGTGTACAGGAACTGGAGCGGTTGGGCTTGGGTCAGAGTGTGGACCTATATGTCTGTGAGGTGCCAGTGGAGTACCAGGCAGTTCAGAGTCTACTGCCATCTCTATGGAAACAGCATCAGCCACAGGTAGCCACAGGAAATCACTGCAAATGTCAAGTGTTGTTCCTCACAATATATTTTTTTACTGCATGGTAAAAGGCATTAGTAATAGTGTTCGACAGGTGCACCCTTACTGTATGACACCTAGGCTACAGTTTGAAATATAATGACAAGATGTAGAGTCTCTATTGGTATAACTAATTTAACAGTGGCTACATTTAACACACATTCTCTTCTCCGTGGGTCAACAGTTGGTGGTCCATGTCGGGGTCTCTGGGATAGCCACCACAGTCACCCTGGAGAAATGTGGCCACAACCACGGCTACAAGCGGGTGGACAACTGCAGCTTCTGTCCAGACTCTCAGTGTTGCATGGACGGTGGTCCTGACTGCATCGATTCAGTCATAGACATGGACCTGGTCTGCAAGAGGGTCAACTCCTCAAGGCTTGGCGTGGCAGTGTCAGTATCAAAGGATGCAGGCCGGTGAGTGCTGTGCTCGACTCTACTCTCATTCAACCACTATTTATGATCTCGTACTTTTTTCAATGAAATTACATTAAAGGGAAAGTTCACCCAAATTACAAATGTATCCTATCTATGATCTTTAATTGTAGCATACATTCTAGGTATTGATAAGATGTTATATAATAATGTGGGTGGTCTGTCCCTTTGTAATCTGAAGTTGCCACTTCAGAAATCCCATTTACCTAAATGGCAAATCCATTGATTCTGATCAAAGCTAATGTCTTCTGTTGTCTCTTTAACTCTAACTTAACCTTTGATCTGGTCAGATACCTGTGTGACTACACCTACTACACGTCGCTGTACCTGGGGAAGGGCAGGTCAGCGTTTGTGCACGTTCCTCCACTAGAGAAACCGTACAGTGCCCAGGACCTTGGCAGAGCCTTGCAGGCCGTAGTGGGGGAGATGCTGGAGCTTGTGGGTCAATCTGAGGATGATGACCATGACCACCACCACTGCAGCCACCAGCACCATCAGCACGCTCACTAAAGAATGACTTCCGGTGACCTCTGTCCTCAACTCACTGCTCCTGTCCCCAATGGACAGATAAAGCACTTAAAGCTGGAATCCTTAATTGAAACAATAACAAAGTGGTGACCCCGCCTCTGTTTTGGTAAAAACCTGAGGGATGGGCCTGAAGAAATGTAACCACTCTCAAATTCATAGACAGAGCTATATGCTGACTGACCATCCATGATATCAAAATTATAGTTTTAACCATGTTTTGAGGATATACAGTGTTTGTTTACATTTAGTTTGCATACAAACATTGTAGTACAAGAAGCTTATCTTTTGGGTTCTGATGGGGTATGAAATTTGACCTAAGCTCATGAGGCATTCATAAGTTATATTCGTCAAGAATCAATGGTTATATAGCACAAGTCCAAAAATGGATGTAGCAACTAAAGATTCTAGCTTTAAGGACAGATACAACTGATACCCCACTAAGCAGTAGCTAAAGAGAGGGCTATCAGCACTCCCCCTGAACTAGAGAAAGGGAGAGTATGTGAATGAGAATAGGCAGAGCAATGGATGGATCCATCAGAGGAGGATGGTGGGAGGGGCTATAGGAGGACAGGTTCATTTTAATGGTTGAAATGGAATCAATTGAATGGTATCAAACACTTTGAAACAGCGTGTTTGACTCCGTTCCATTGATTCCATTCCAACCATTACAATGAGCCCATCCTCCTATGGCTCCTCACACCAGCCTCCTCTGGTATACACGTATATTATACCAATGGCTCTGGGTATGGATATTTGACTGTATTTCACAAAGAAACTCTTCTTTTTTATTTTATTTAATCTTTATTTAACAAGGCAAGTCAGTTAAGAACAAATTCTTATTTACAATGACAGCCTACCAAATGGCCTCCTGCGGAGATGGGTCTGGGAATAAAATAAAAATATAGGACAAAACACATCACGACGAGACAACACAACGCTACATAAAGAGAGGCCTAAAACAACAACATAGCATAGCAGCAACACAAGACGACACACTGTAATGGTCCAATAAATGATGCTGTAGATGAGATAACCATTGGCTGCGTTTTAAACTCATAAAAGACACACCCTAGTCCACTTATCCTCGCTTTATGCTATGCTCTTGGAGTAATCCCTGCGGCCATCTTGGCCGTCGGTCCAAACGATTAGCCAAAGCAAGGGAAGTTCGCAACGTAAATCCCTCAGCCCTCGTTTTTTATAGTTTGTAGTGTACAATTATGTTCACTTCGGGGCTTGAGACGCCCCATAATTCAATTCGCGTCTCGTAAAAGTAATTATGTTTTTGTTTGGTTAGCTTTTGGAAATTGTATAAATAAAAATGTTTCCTTCTTCAGAAGTTCCAGCTAGGCAGGCTAATGTTAGTTACATTTACATTTACATTTAAGTCATTTAGCAGACGCTCTTATCCAGAGCGACTTACAAAGTTAGCTAATAAATTTGCTAGCTATCATACAGTAAGCGTATATTAATAATTATATAGTTAATATAAGTAGACATGCGATCATAATTGACTGTAGCGCATATAAAGCACCCACAAGCTACCGGTGGCTGAAAACACAATATTCGTGGGACGAACGAGTGACGAAATTCCGGGCAAGGGCAGTCCATTTAACATTCCTTCCTCCCTTGCCCCTTGCCCGACAAGTGTAAACTCGTCAGACGTCATGGTACGTCATCAGACGTTTGAGGGCTGAGGGGAGAGGGTGTGTCTTTGAAGTGTTTGGAATGCAGCCATCTTTGGATATTCAGTGTGCACTGATGTGTGCTTTTAAGCCACATCGTCCTGACAGCTGTATGACTGGCTGCTTCTCACTATTTTAAATAGTTCCCTTTTTAGTTCCTTATTCCCCTCACAAATCACTCTCGCTTTGACATAATGGTCAACGTAGCGTGCCATTTCTTGTATCATCTCTACCCCCCCCCATCATGTGTTTAATATTTGTTGTGAAATTGTACAATATCAGTATATTGTATAGTGTACAATATAAGGACACAACAATATGTTTTCTTTGATTAATGTACTTCAACCATGTGTTATTATCTCAGGTAATTTATTGCATATACAATCAATATTTGCAATGTGATGAATAATGATATGGAAATGTTTATTTTGTCTTTGGTATCTGTATTCTCTACTTCAGAATATGGTCTAATGCTGTGATTAAACCACTTAAAGGAAAATTTAAGCCAATATGCTTAAGCCATACCAAGTAAAATAACTATTGGTAAACCTGTAGTAGGCCTGTAGTATGTGCTCTTCTTCCTATGAATTCATCATTTACATCTATTGCAATTGGAAAGAATTTGATTGAATGCCATCTTACTTACATAATATTACCAGGAAAGGGTAAGCATTTGCGAGGCCTCAGGTAGGCCAGCGGTTAAGAGAGTTGTGTTATTAACCAAAAGGTTGCTGGTTTGATTCCCTCAGCCAACTAGGTTAAAACAATCTGTCAGTGTGCCCCTTGAGCACAGTAACTACAGTAACTGCTCTGGATAACAGCATCTGCTAAATTACTGTACATGATAAATTCTGACTGTAGGCCTAATCACGGATTGTGAAAAAGATTCACCTTTTGTGTAAACGTTATGCCACGGACACTTTGAATGTGGTTGTGGCTAGAAGGGATCCAGCTTTTGTCACATGTGACGACCTTAGATGTGCTCTATGCATTTTGTGCTGTGTGCAAGGTGTTACGTCATTACTTCGAGTGGGAGTTGAGGCTCACGAGACGGTGTGTTCTCAGTTTATTCATGTGCTTAGGTTTTTCGATATTTGTTTAAGTTTAATTTTGGCAGGGATATCTACACTTTGCTTAGTTAGCGATTGAATTGAAAATAGAATTCTGAAATATCACTGTTGGGGGAGAAAATGAGTGTTGAGGCGTACGGGCCGAGCTCGCAGACTCTCACGTTCCTGGACACTGAGGAAGCGGAGTTGCTTGGAGCAGATACCCAGGGTTCGGAGTATGAGTTCACGGATTTTACCCTGCCGAGCCAGACTCAAACAGGCCAAACGCAGAGTCAGTTGGAAAATCAGGTTCGTGTAATTTTTGTTGTGTGGTTTCGAACTAGCAAATTAAAACTCGCTAACAAGCTACAGGGTATTGTACATACGGAACCTTGGAGATAGCTAGCCAGTGTGCTAACTAGATTAGCAGAAGCAGCTATGTTAGCACAGCTAGCACGCTGGTAGTTAGCTGTATAGTTACAAAGAAAACATGCATCTGTCCCAGAGGCCCCGCAGCTGGCTAACCAGGTAACTTAGCCAGCATGTTTACATATAATTTAGCGTGCTAGTATTAGCTAATCTGCTTGTACGCGTTGTGGGATGGACACCAGGATTGTCAAGCAGCTTGTCATTTTCTTGATAACGCCATGGCACTGAGTGTAACATTCCTAAATTCATTATCTGCCCGCGTTACATAGCAGGCATGCTAGCTAACTGCTGTGAGATTGCTACAAGTGCATTTGATAGTAAACTAACTTTAGTTAGCTAACTGTTAAATGCACTTGTAGTTATAACGTTATATGTGGTGGTGTCCATTTCCAGGTTATTTACATTATTTTGCCCGCTGCTATTGAAATTACATTTCCATGTTTTCTCCAGGTGAATGGGCCTGATGGAGTTCTGCAGAATGGGGATGACCCTGTTGTGAAAGCAAGTCAACTTCTTGCAGAGTTGAACTTTGAAGAAGACGAGGAAGACAGCTATTATACTAAAGACCTCCCAGTCCATGCATGCAGGTAATGTTCAGAAATATCTTTTGATTGATATTTTGGTGCTTTCTTGCAGAGTTCATAATAAATATTTGTTTTCCTCCCTGTAAAGTTTTGATGGTTGTGACATTATCCTTGTTTTGCTTTCCCAAGTTACTGTGGCATTCACGATCCTGCTTGCGTGGTGTATTGCAACACCAGCAAGAAGTGGTTTTGCAATGGACGTGGCAATACATCTGGCAGGTAAGCTTCAAAGACCAACCAACTTAGCTAAATGTAGTTGGCGTCTATGTGGAAGACTATACACACACATAAAGTAGAATGTGAACCACATGAGTCCCAAAGGACATTTTATAAATGTCTATCAGAAATGTTGCTAAATTTGTTCATATTTTCCTCTCTCAGCCACATTGTGAACCACCTGGTCAGAGCCAAGTCCAAGGAGGTGACTCTGCACAAGGATGGTCCTTTGGGGGAGACGGTGCTGGAGTGCTACAACTGTGGCTGTCGCAACGTCTTCCTCCTGGGGTTCATCCCTGCCAAGGCAGACTCTGTGGTGGTACTGCTTTGCAGGTAAAGCAGGTCCATGGTGTTTACTAACCTTCTTTGCACCATTCTGTTTCACAATGATCAGATGTCCTATTTCTCAAAATGTTCTTGGCTGTTTTTGGACCCATAATCCAATAGCTCTTATCATTGAATCAAAGTGATTTTGTAGTGGAGTGCATTGATGGACATATTGTTTATTTTTGGTAATACAGGCAGCCATGTGCCAGTCAGAGCAGTCTGAAAGACATCAACTGGGACAGCTCCCAGTGGCAGCCGCTGATCCAGGACCGCTGCTTCCTGTCCTGGCTGGTTAAGATCCCCTCTGAGCAGGAGCAGCTCCGGGCCCGCCAGATAACCGCCCAGCAGATAAACAAGCTTGAGGAGCTCTGGAAGGTTCATAAACTACCTTATGGTCCTGTGTGGCTCAGTTGATAGAGCATGGTGCTAGCAACGCCAGGGCTGTAGGTTCAATTCCCACGGGGGACCAGTACCGAAAAATATGAAAATATATGCACTCACTACTGTAAGTGGCTCTGGATAAGAGCGTCAGCTAAATTACATAAATGTAAATTTAGCATAAGTTAACCCAGTGGTTTACTGTAGGCCAGTGGCCTTTTACTTTGGTCATGGAGAGCTACTGGCTTTTATTATGAATTTTAAATTTCAAACAAAGTAAGCAGCACTCTTTGTCTGTGGCTGTTGTTTGACTGTGTGTCTTCAGGAAAACCCCACAGCCACTCTGGAGGACCTGGAGAAGCCCGGCGTGGACGAGGAGCCTCAGCACGTGTTGCTGCGCTACGAGGATGCCTACCAGTACCAGAACATCTTTGGCCCCCTGGTCAAACTGGAGGCTGACTATGATAAGAAACTCAAAGAGTCCCAGGTAAGTTCTACTGTTTTCTGCTGGAGTTTTCAGGCTATCTCCTCCTGCTTTTGGATGTCAAGGTATGGGCAGTTTGGTTTTAGATGGTTAACTAATTGCTGTCTCGTCTGTTTGTTTCACAGACCCAAGACAATATTACTGTCAGGTGGGACTTGGGACTCAATAAAAAGCGGATTGCTTATTTCAGCCTTCCCAAGACGGACTCAGGTGGTAATTCATTTTTTGTTCATCAACGTCAGTGTCCACGAGTGTTCCATGTCCATTCCATTCCGGCCACGACCTCCCTCACGTTCTCACTGATGAGCATGCCGGAGTGTCTTCTAGTCTTGAGTCTGTGTGTGTGTACGATTCTATGTTTGTATGACTAATGTCCTAAAATCTATGGATTCTCAATTGTGCCTTTCATCAGCCAATTCCCTTGCTGTCCTTCTTTTTCTACTATTCACTGTATTTCTGAAGACATGCGCCTGATGCAGGGAGATGAGATTTGCCTGAGGTACAAGGGAGACCTTGCCCCACTCTGGAAAGGCATTGGACATGTCATCAAAGTCCCAGACAGTATCCTTTGTTAAAAATCGTTATGCTCTTATTTTATGTTACCTTTGACTCTTCGTTACTCATTTGATTCAAATTCAAAATTTGTTTGGAAATGATTGTGTCTTTGTTTGACCACATTGATAGCATTAGTCTCTGGAAGGAATAGGTGTTATGTGGCGTGTAGTCCTTAATCCTGTGACAATAGACTATGGCGATGAGATAGCCATTGAGCTGAGGAGCAGTGCTGGGGCTCCCGTGGAAGTACCACACAACTTCCAGGTTGACTTTGTGTGGAAGTCCACCTCCTTTGACCGGTAGGGGAACCTTCTGACACCAATCGATCTGAAACTAGCAAGGCTTGCTTGGCAATGGACTTAATATTACACACTGTTTCAAACTTTCCTCCAGGATGCAGAGTGCCCTGAAGACCTTTGCCGTGGACGAGACCTCTGTGTCCGGGTACATCTACCACAAGCTGCTGGGTCACGAGGTGGAGGATGTGGTCATCAAGTGTCAGCTGCCCAAACGCTTCACCGCCCAGGGCCTGCCTGACCTCAACCACTCACAGGTGGGTGTTACCATATGCAGAAGTTATGAGTAGATTTGAGTTATCCCTTCTAAAACGATATTTGCTGACAGTTTGGCATTTTAAAATGTGTCATCACATAGGTATATGCTGTGAAGACTGTGCTGCAGCGTCCTCTCAGTCTCATCCAGGGACCCCCTGGCACGGGGAAAACGGTCACCTCTGCCACTGTAGTGTACCACCTGGCCAGACAGGGCAACGGGTAAGATGAGGACACTTAATAGAGGACACCATATACAGTACTTATAAGTAAATAACTTTCACTATAAGAGTAACTACATTAGTCTTAGTAAAATATATATTTTTTCTAAATTGACCAACCTAAAGGTTTTATAAGCGCTCTTGTCCATCCCTAACACCAGTTGTGTGTGTCCTCAGGCCTGTGCTGGTGTGTGCTCCCAGTAACATTGCGGTGGACCAGCTGACTGAGAAGATCCACATGTCAGGTCTGAAGGTGGTGAGGCTGTCTGCCAAGAGCAGAGAGGCCATCGACTCCCCTGTGTCCTTCCTGGCTCTGCACAACCAGATCCGCAACATGGACAGGTAACCTGGGATTGCTATCGAGAGAGGAATGGTGTCTTCATCTTATCAGGTGTCCTGCTAACTCAGGAGACAAAGGATCGATTCCACTTTTTTTAAATTTTATTTAACTAGGCAAGTCAGTTAAG
Organism: Salmo salar; assembly: GCF_965601325.2. Taxonomy (NCBI): domain Eukaryota; kingdom Metazoa; phylum Chordata; class Actinopteri; order Salmoniformes; family Salmonidae; genus Salmo; species Salmo salar. Next base: position 16,278,530 of record NC_138293.1, read on the forward strand.
AACAAATTCTTATTTACAATGACGGCCTACTGAAGAACAGTGGGTTAACTGCCTTGTTCAGGGGCAGAACGACAGATTTTTACTTTGTCTGCTCCGGGATTCAATCCAGCAACTTTTCAGTTACTGGCCCAACGCTCTAACCACTAGGCTACCTGCCGCCCTAGCAGAGAACTTGAGAACTTGGCTATGGGCAATAAGACTTGCCTCAGTTTGAAAGCATGGATTCTCAGTTCATGTTCAGAGGCCTTTCCTCTGTCTTGCAGCTTTTCTGAACCTTAACCTTCATCATAGGCTACATCATTTCTCCACACTAAAGAGTACTGGTTTCTCAGTTTGTGTTTTTGTTGTATCTGTGCAGTATACCAGAGCTTCAGAAGCTCCAGCAGCTGAAGGACGAGACTGGGGAGCTGTCCTCCTCGGATGAGAAACGCTACAGGGCCCTGAAGCGCACCGCCGAGAGGGAACTACTTATGGTAACACCTGCTCCTTTCCCACACACTCCCTTAAAACAAAGTCCTAAAAGGACATAATCGACTTCAGGAAGTAGTGGAATTATCACTGACCACGTCTCCCATCTCTGCTCCACAGAATGCTGATGTGATCTGCTGTACCTGTGTGGGGGCAGGAGATCCCCGCCTGGCCAAGATGCAGTTCCGCTCCATCCTCATTGATGAGAGCACCCAGGCCACTGAGCCAGAGTGTATGGTGCCTGTCATACTGGGGGCCAAGCAGGTACGTCTCAGGGCAATCTCTAAGATAAATGATGTCCAGTCAGTTAGCTCCATGACAGATCCCAACTTCTCTCTTTCTCATACAGAATGTTTATCAAAGGTTGTTGCTGAGGGAAAAGTGCAATTACATTTATCGCCTTTCTCCGGATGTTTGTGCTTGGTTGAATTTGACACTTGAGACGGGCGCTAATTTAGGTAGGCTAGTTGAGAACAAGTTCTCATTTACAACTGCGACCTGGCCAAGATAAAGCAAAGCAGTTCAACACATACAACAACACAGAGTTACACATGGAATAAACAAACATACAATCAATAATACAGTAGGAAAATCTATATACAGCATGTGCAAATGAGGTAGGATAAAAGAGGTAAGGCAATAAATAGGTCATGGTGGCAAAGTAATTACAATATAGCAAATAAACACATATGCAAATGCTATGCTCAATACAAGTTCCTACACCACACATTGGATTTGAATTGGAATGGCCTTTCTATTCGTACTAAATCTATGATTTCTCTCTGTTTCTCTCCAGCTGATCCTGGTAGGAGACCACTGTCAGCTGGGTCCAGTAGTGATGTGTAAGAAGGCAGCCAAGGCGGGCCTGTCCCAGTCCCTGTTTGAGCGTCTGGTGGTGCTGGGCATCAGGCCCATCCGTCTGCAGGTGCAGTACCGTATGCACCCGGCCCTCAGCGCTTTCCCCTCCAACATCTTCTACGAGGGCTCCCTGCAGAACGGAGTCACCGCAGGTAAGTCGGCGAGGGATGGAACTGGGCCAGTGTGTACACGGGTTGGTTGTTTAGCAACAAAACCGAGGCGTGCGCAACTATGGGGCAGAACAGACTGGGTTGGCTTAGACTGTTGACAACATCTAAACTATATTTAGTCTCCAAATGTTTATTGAAAACATAAATACATTTGCACAATGAGCACTTGTCTCTCAAATACATTGTTACAGTTGCTGGTTAGCTAGCTAGTGAATTTGAACCATATTAGCATAGACATGAGTCAAGACATGGTATCGATAACAAGATCCAACGAGCTGACACGGGCCAACTATGATTTCTCACATGGCAAGCTATCTAACCCTTCAAAATCACCACACTGCCTACGCGCATAATTTCTGGACGTTGTCAGCCAACCCGTCTATATAATCCTCGTAAACACAGGTGAGGGTTAGCTTGTCCTCCTGATGTGCTTGTCCAGCAAGAGGGGAATGGGCTCCCTGTTGTCTACAAGCTGGTTGGGTAGTTTAGATCATGTCTCTAAGGACCAAGAAAACAGAACAATCATGAATTGCCTTATAACAGCCATATTTACTCAGTTTGCACCAGGTGTAAAACACCCATAACAAAGGTAATACATGACATTGGCTTCATTTACACTTAAATCTGGAATAACCTAAATGTACATTTTACTAACTCCTTTTCTTGATCCATTTTTATTTTATTTACACAGCTGACCGCATCAAGAAAGGCTTTGACTTCCAGTGGCCGCAACCAGACAAGCCCATGTTCTTCTACGTGACCCTGGGCCAGGAAGAAATTGCAAGCTCTGGAACCTCCTATCTTAACAGGTATTTGACAAACTGAAGCATTTGTCATATCAGTGCTTTCGTACACTGACCATTTATGACTCCAGTCAAAAAAAGGGTATGTTTTGTGAATAATGTTTTCTTCACTCTCTCCCACTGTACAGGACTGAGGCTTCCAATGTGGAGAAGATCACCACGAGGCTGCTAAAGGCTGGGGCCAAGCCTGACCAGATAGGCATCATCACCCCCTACGAGGGCCAGAGGTCCTACCTGGTGCAGTACATGCAGTTCAGTGGCTCCCTCCACACCAAGCTCTACCAGGTACAAAACACAGGCATGGCTCTACAATATGTGACCAATCTCGTCCGCTGCAGCACTCCAGTCTGTCAGCCATATTCTCACTATAATGTATCAGGTTTTAAAGATAGTTATAGCTTGAAATGGGAGTCCATAAATCTAAATAAACCAGTTTACATTGGTTGAGTAATGTGCTCATGGAATCATTCATCCAATTTGGCCTTCACTTAAAACATTCAAATGGATGGTGGAATGATGCATCTGTTATCTTATCTAATTGCTTTCCTGTTTCTTGGCTGTCCTCAGGAGGTGGAGATAGCCAGCGTTGATGCGTTCCAGGGCAGAGAAAAGGACTTCATCATCCTGTCCTGTGTCAGAGCCAACGAGCACCAGGGCATTGGCTTCCTCAACGACCCACGCCGTCTCAACGTGGCTCTCACCAGGGCCAGGTAAACAACACATGGACCATTCTCTCTGTCTCCTGACGCTCAACAGATAACGAGAAAAATCCTAGCATTATCCTGTCTTTCAAGTTTTGCAAGACTATTTTAATATTTGTCTTTGGAATTATGTCAACAATTTCTAAATCCTCAGAGCAAAATGTCATTACTCGGGCAGTCACACTGCAAAGAGATTATATTTTAAATGTTTTAATTTACGTCATTATTTTCTATATCTGTGAAGGAAGTGTTTGAAAGGAACTATGTCCTATTTGTGTGTGTAGGTATGGGGTTATCATCGTGGGCAACCCCAAGGCCCTGTCCAAGCAGCCTCTGTGGAACCACCTGCTCAACTACTACAAGGAGCAGAAGGTTCTGGTGGAGGGACCCCTCAACAACCTGAGGGAGAGCCTCATGCAGTTCAGCAAGCCTCGCAAGCTGGTCAACGCCATCAACCCTGTGAGTCCCCCCCCCCCCCCCCCCCCCCCCCCCCCAAACCCATGTGTGTTGGATTATGTACAACTTTATGTAGTGCGTGGTGTTTACTTTCATGATTTTACTTTGCCAGTAGACAGTACACCATTATAAAAAGATGTGCATAGGCTACTGTGTGTGTGTGTTACAGTTTACAGACTTACTGAAATGTTTGTTCCATGTGTGGGTTCTTCAGGGGGGCCGTTTCATGAGCACAGCCATGTATGATGCAAGGGAGGCTCTTATTCCTGGATCTGTGTATGACCGCAGCAGCACTGGTGAGAGACTATGTCAAACTGTAAACTTGTGTCTCTTTACCTGTTTTGCCGTTGTTCAATTAGTTTTCTTTTCTTCTAGGGCGTTCATCCAACATGTACTTCCAGACCCACGACCAGATCGGCATGATTGGCCCGGGCCCCATGGCCTCCATGAACATCCCCTTCAACCTGGTTATGCCCCCCATGCCGCCGCCAGGCTACCTGGGCCAGGTCCACTGCCCCCCAGCAGGCCGTGGTGGAGGTATGAAGGGTAAGGCGGGTGCTGGAGGGGCGCGAGGTGGGCGCCAGAGGAGCCGTGGCATGGGGAACCACGGCGGGGGCAGCGGGCAGCACGGCCTCATGAGTGGCAGCCAGGCCAGCCAGGATCTGGGCTCCCAGCCCTTCTCCCAGGGACCCCTCACCCAGGGCTACATCACCATGAGCCAGCCCTCCCAGATGAGCCAGCCTGGCCTCTCCCAGCCTGAACTCTCTCAGGTAAGGCAGCAGAACGTTTACATTTGTTTCTCATAGCAGACGTTCTTGCTCTGACAGACATGCACATGCAGGCTAAAAGCTTCTCCTTTGTTGTTTTTTTTTTTACAGGACAGCTACCTTGGCGATGAGTTCAAGTCCCAGATTGACGTGGCCCTCTCCCAAGACTCCACCTACCAAGGGGAAAGAGCCTATCAACATGGTGTGACTGGACTGTCCCAGTACTAGAGTGTAAGAGACTAACTACATTGGAACTTTTTGCTCTATATTCTATGAGCTAAGCCAGTATGTGTAGTAATATCAGGTGGAGTAAATAGGATACCAGAAGCTGTTTTATATCTCGTCTTTGTCAGGGTATAAAAGTAATCTTTGTTTTATTTGACTCTTAGGTTGTGGGAAAAGGAGCTAGGCCTGTGCTGAGCTTAGTTCGTCGCCATTTTAATCTGGGTAATATCAAAAAAAGAACATATGGATACCCGTTTTACACTGCTACAACTGAAGCACCACTGTGTGAAAGCAACAGGAGAGAGAGACCGAGAGAAACCAACCAATCACAAGAGTGAAAGCAAAATGGGGGTAGAGCTGGACAGGACAAGAGCGAGGAGGAGGGAGAGAGAAGGCGCTGCTCGCACACGGAGAAAAGGAGAAGCCGCATACGTTGGGGTAGCAGCGTCGGAGCGACGAGCCCTTTGATGATGAGTCGAGGGGTGAAAGGTCATGGATCCTCAATGGGGTCACAGGAGTCACATCCCTGCCACCTCTTCTCCCCCAGGGACCACGAGTTAGTTGGCTGAGGACATTGTTCTCGGAGCAGAGAGACTGAGAAGAGTTCTCACACAACCCTCCAACCTCTACAAAACCGTCTCCTGCCAGCTAGAGAGGGGAAAAAGGGGACGAAACTCTTGAAGCAGTCAGTCGATTTGGGAAAATTTCTAACGTCAAAGTTGATCCGTGCTCATGCTCTGCATTTGAACATGTTTGAGCGAGAGGAGAGAGGTTTTGGGTAGACCAAGAATGGTCTTGTTGAACGTCTCAAACGGAATCAAATGGTGCAGGAGTCGGAAGAATACTGACCATTCATCTTTTTCAACTTTGAGTTGGAAAGTTTTCTACATGAGGTCTGTTGTTGCAGAGGTTTTGAAAGCTGGTGAATTTCACTGGCTTTCCGCTCTGGTCTTTCTGAAGGATAAGTGGTGGAATGGCTCTTGAAACAATTAAAGGAAACATTATTGTCTCGAGATCTGAAGTGGTGGACTTGAAAGATCTGTAGTTTGCGAGACAGGTTTTAGTTTTTTTCTTAAGTCTATCTGTAGTACAAAAAGGAGAGTAAAAAGAATTCCATAACCAACTTATTGTAATCGAAAAAGCAGTCATCACTTGCTCTTTAAAATGACCTCCAAATTATTACTTTAAAATGAGTCACAGCTCCATAGACATGAAATGCCACAAAGAAAGCACGTGTAGAATGCACATATAATTTGCATGGCTACATGGCTAATTCATTAATCCACATTAAGCAGGGAGGTTATACCTAGAGACCCAGGTTTAAACATGAAATGATGTATTAAATCATGTTTTACTTTGTTGGTCAACTACTCATAAGAGGTGTTGCATGGGAACAAGAATTTATGTTCAGAGAGGTTATAGTAATGAAGGTTGTGAATACTACTGGGATAAGACTCAGTAGTATTCACAAGTGGAAGTCTGGACCTGACTACCAAGGAAGGTTAGAAGCCTCTGGCACCTGCTAAATGTAGGTATTCAGTACTGGCTATCATTGGCCCATGTGAAAATGATAACTGAATGAAGGTTATGAACTTACTTAAAAAATATATATATATAAATAATTATTTAATTTCTGGCCATACCTTGGCAAGTTTCTTGACCGAAGGGAGGCATTTCTGTCAGTATGTGGCAGAGGATGAGAATAAATATTTGTATATTGGTGTTGTAGGTACTTTTATATTTAGTGCCCATGAAAGGGTATGGTGTAGATTTGTGTAGCCTGCACCACAGATCTAGTCTCAAACCTGACCCTAGGCAAACCAGTGGGTGCGTTCCTCTGCCCGTTGCTGATGCAGGCCAGATCGTACAACGTCTGGATAGATATTTTACATATCAACTATCAAAATTATATTTATAGCAATCTGGTCCCTGACCACACAGTCGAGGACATGCCATTGTAACCAATGGTTGATGCATGCAATGTCTGAGCAGGGGAACGCGACCAGTGACTAGGGTCTGCTTTCAATGCTCGTGTTCCCCTGGTCAGACATTGCACGTATCAATCAGTGGTTGCGTGCCCTGTCATCGACTGTGTCAGCAACGCCTGGGCACAGGAACGCACCCAATGATGGACCCCTTTGGCATAGAGGAACTGTCACTACCTACACTATATTTACAGCAGTATGTGGACACCGATGAGTGGATTCGGCTATTTCAGCCCCATCTCTTACTGATAGGTATATAAAATCGAGTACACTGCCATGCAATCTCCACAGACAAACATTGGCAATAGAAAGGCCTTACTGAAGAGCTAAGTGATTTTCAATGTGGCACTGTCGTAGGATGCCACCTTTCCAACAAGTCAGTTTGTAAAATTTCTGCCCTGCTAGAGCTTCCCCTGTCAACTGTAAATGCTGTTATTGTGAAGTGGAAACATCTAGGAGCAACAACGGCACAGCCGCAAAGTGGTAGGCCACACAAGCTAACAGAACGGGACCACTGAGTGCTGAAGGGCGTAGCTTGTGAAATTAGTCTGTCCTCGGTTGCAACACTCACTACTGAGTTCCAAACTGCCTCTGGAAGCAACATCAGCACAAGAACTGTTTGTCGGGAGCTTAATGGCCGAGCAACCGCTCACAAGCCTAAGATGGCCATGCGCAATGTCAAGCGTTAGCTGGAATGGTGTAAAGCTCGCCGTCATTGGACTCTGGAGCAGTGGAAATGTATTCTCTGGAATGATGAATCACGCTTCACCGTCTGGCAGTCCGACGGAAGAATCTGGGTTTGGCAGATGCCAGGAGAAAGCTACCTGCCCCAATGGATAGTGCCAACAGTAAAGTTTGGTGGAGGAGGAATAATGATCTGGGGCTGTTTTTCATGGTTTTGACTAGGCCCCCTAGTTCCAGTGAAGGGAAATCTTAATGTTAAGGCATGCAATGACATTCTAGATGATTCTGGACTTCCAACTTCGTGGCAACAGCATGACAATGCCCATGTGCACAAAACGAGGTCCATTCAGAAATAGTTTGTTGATCAGTGTGGAAGAACTTGACTGGCCTGCACAGAGCCCTGACCTCAACCCCATCGAACACCTTTGGGATGAATTGGAACGCCAACTGCGAGCCAGGCCTAAATGGCAACATCAGTGCCGGACCTCACTAATGCTCTTGTGCCTGAATGGAAGCAAGTCACCGCAGGAATGTTCCAAGGAAACCTTTCCAGAAGAGAGGAGGCTGTTATAGCAGCAAAGGGGGGGACCAACTCCATATTAATGCCCATGATTTTGGAATGATGAGCAGGTGTCCACATACTTTTGGTCATGTTGTGTAAGGAGAAAAATGTATTTTCCCGGGGACTCTCCCAACAAACAATGAGGCAGACATGCCAGAATGTTGCGATTCTAAACCAAAGTTTGTAGGCAAAACCTTTGCAGTGGTTTTATTGAAGGTAGTTTATGCAAACTACACTTGCTAAATGCACTCATTAAAAATAACTTCTGTGATCTCTAGCTACTATTTTGTATTTTATTTAAGCGGATAAAGTAGTGACGTAGTTCCATTATGCCAAGAGAACATACTTTAAACCAGACCTTAGTCACTGTGTTGCCTAGGGTCGGGTTTTCGAGCCTACCACATCCCCCCCTTTGGAAAAAAAAATAAAAAATGATGTATGTCGTAGATTGCGAGAACCCTTTTTTTCCAGTTGAAGTTGAAATTTTACTTTCCCCTTTTGAATGTCCTTTAGTTTTGATAAAACTACCAATACATACATCTTCAAATATGTAGTAGGCCTACCCTGTCACATGGAGAATCATTATTGATGCACAGTGCCTTCAGAAAGTATTCATACCTCTTATTCCATTTTGTTGTATTTCTATTGTATTAATTAAGGATCCCCATCAGTTCCTGCCAAGGCAGAGGCTACTCTTCCTGGGGTCCAGAAACATTAAGGCAGTAATATACAATTTAAAATATTTCATGACATTACATTTCATAACACTTTTAACACATTGTGTCCCCTCAAGCCACTACTCTACTACCATATATCTACAATACAACATCCATGTGTACAGTCTCCACTGTTCCATAAGGTGTATTTTTCTGTTTTTTAAATCTGATTCTACTGCTTGCATCAGTTACCCGATGTGGAATAGAGTTCCATGTAGTCATGACTCTATGTAGTACTGTGTAGTCTGTTCTGGATTTTGGGATTGTGAAGAGACCTCTGGTGGCATGTCTTGTGGGATATGCATGAGTGTGCATTCAGCATGTCAATACTTCTTACAAAAACAAGTAGTGATGAAGTCAATCTCTCTACTTTGAGCCATGAGAGATTGACATGCATATTATTGTTAGCTCTCTGTGTACATTTAAGGGCCACCCATGCTGCACTGTTCTGAGCCAATTGTAAATCCTTCTTTGTGGCACACGACTTAACAGTAGTCCAGGTGAGACACAACTAGGGTCTGTAGGACCTGCCTTGTTGATAGTTAAGAAGACAGACCTCTCCCCATCTTAGGTCCCGTTGCATCAACATGTTTTGACCATGACCGTTTACAATCCAGGGTTACTCCAAGCAGTCTCCTCAACTTGCTAAAATTCCATATTATTCATTACAAGATTTAGTTGACGTTTAGTGTCCCAAATACAATGTTTTTAGTTTTAGAAATATTTAGGACTAACTTGAATTGTACAATATTTGAACATTACTTTTAAAATTCTCAACCTCTGTCAAGTTGGTTGTTGATCATTGCTAGACAGCCATTTTCAAGTCTTGTCATAGATTTTCAAGCTCATTTAAAGTCAAAGCTCCGGAACATTCAATGTCATCTTAGTAAGCAAACCCCAGTGTATATTTGGCCTTGTGTTTTAGGTTATTGTCCTGCTGAAAGGTGAATTAGGCTCCCGGTGTCTGTTGGAAAGAAGACCGAACCAGGTTTTCCTCTTTGATTTGGCATGTTCTTAACTCTATTGTACATTTTTATCCCCCAAAAACGTCCTTAATCTTTGCTGATGACAAGCATACCCATAACATAATGCAGCCACCACCATGCTTGAAAATATGGAGAGTGGTACTCAGTAATGTGTTGTATTGGATTTGCCCCAAACACAACGCTTTGTATTCAGGACAAAGTTCATTTCTTTACCACATTTTTTTGCAGTTTTACTTTAGTGCCTTATTGCAAACAGGATGCATGTTTTGTGATATTTTTAATTCTGTACAGGCTTCATTTTTTTCACTCTGTCATTTAGGTTAGTATTGTGCGTAACTACAATGTCGAACTGAGGATGGATTTCTCCTATCACAGCCATTAAACTCTGTAACTGTTTTAAAGTCACCATTGGTCTCACGGTGAAATCCCTGAATGGATTCCTTCCTCTCCGGCATCTGAGTTAGGAAGGTCGCCTGCATCTTTGTAGTGACTGGGTGTATTGATACACCATCCAAAGTGTGTAATTATTAACTTCACCATGCTCAAAGGAATATTCAATTTCTGCTTATTTAATTTTTTGACCCATCTACCAATAGGTGCCCTTCTTTGCGAGACATTGGAAAACCTCCCCTGGTCTTTATGGTTGAATCTGCGCTTGAAATTCACTGCTCGACTGAGAGCCCTTACAATGATCTGTATGTGTGGGGTACAGAGATGATAAACACTATTATTGCACACAGTGATTTTTACTCCTGAACATATTTAGTCTTCAACAAAGGGGTTGAATACTTATTTACTCAAGACATTTCAGCTTTTCATTTTTTATTATTTTGTAGTATAACATTTTTTAAATAAATCCACTTTGACATTGTGGGGAATTGTATGTAGGCCAGTGACACAATCTCAATTTTAATATATTTTCAAACCAGGCTACAACACAAGAAAATGTGGAAAAAGGCAAGCGGTGTGATTACTTTCTGACGGCACTGTAATTTGTATCATTGATGGTAAAATTTCTTACGTGTAAAAGTAGTATTTTGTGTTAATCCTACTTGTCACTTCCCAGCCGTGTTGAGTTTTAGGTCTGAAATCTTTCACTCTGTAATTCTGAATTGTATGTAACCATCACTCATGATTCATTACGGTACCCTCCATTCCATGTGTGATAGTGTCATCTGACAATCATTTTCATGTCATTTTGCTGAGTTGTGTTAGGCTATGATTTTCAGAAGTCATTGTCATATGCCAATGTGGTTAAACATTTTCTGTTATGAACACCTGCGGAAAGACATTTTAAGATGCTACCCATTCTGACTAAATGTGTTTGTACCTACCAAAAAGATCTGCAGATATCCATATCTTCTAGACCTTAACCACATCCCTCCAGATAAATTATGAAAATGTGATATTTCTGACAGCGTTCCCTATCTGACAACCTGTGCATGTGCTGTTCGATAATACACCTCAATTATCAGGTTTCATCACTAAACATTCATGTATATTTATGAAATTAGCCTATTGTTTCAAAAGGGGAACTACTGAAGAGAAAATAAACTGCTCAAGTTCAAGTAGATTAAATATTGGTCCACTACAAATGGTAACTGATCTTTGCTCATCTTCAAATATAGTTCAAACAAAACACCACTCTTGAGTGTCTCATGGGGTGCAGGGATTTTGGAATGCAAAGAACCTTCAATTAGGACACAATAGTCTAGATTTGTCCTCTTTCTCCCCCCATAGCTGGTGTCATCCTAGTATTATTTATTTTCATTATTTGTTTCTGCTGGGTTTTACTTTGGAGTGAAGTGATGTTTCTTATAGGAAATTGCTTGATTATGATTATCTAGTTATTTGGTCTTGTTATACTCTCACTGAAATGTCATCCTTGTAACATCTTTTGAAAAAAATAAAGGTTTCTTTTCACTCATTTTAAGTGATGAACAATTCAACTTGTTTTTATAAATGACAGGAATTATGATTAACTCGACTACTAGCACTGAGCTCATAGACTTCACATCTGGGCTGGGCGGCCCTAATCTCATGCTTACGTGGTGCTGCAGTATTGTGTCCTTGTGAGCCCAAGGAATTTGTTTTAATGTGAGGTATGTGAAAATTAAATACAGGTTGGTTAGTGTTTATTACGCCTAATCTATTTGCTAATGGTCAACCGTGAAGTTGACTCTAAACTACTGTAGTGAGTTTTGTCGGTGTTAGAATAAGCGTAATTTGACCCAGTACCAAACGGTAACCAGCAGGTGGTGGTGTATGTAGACGGGCTGAAACCCCAACTGTAGCAAATTGTAGCCATAGAGCGCTGCACCGCGCGCAGCTGGTGTTGTCTGGATATGAAATGTAACCAATAAAAAAAGTAGCTCATGCCAAGCCATACTTGGTAACCAGTGTAGAAGACTGCACGCTTTTCACTCACACATTGCACCTTCAAGAGGAATATAACCTGAGCTTCGCGGGGAACTGCGTTACAACAAGGTTACTGAAGTGCAGTCAGTAAGAAAAACGGAGAAATCTACACACGATGGACTGCCGGACTGTGGCCAATGATACACATTGCTCCAGTTTCGTGATGGCATGGATGTCCGACGTCGTGGCAAGCTTTTTCAAGTGAAGGGACAGAGCGCATATAATTTTATTGACAGCGAATGTCCACAGTATTCATAGCCAATTCTTGCCCTTTGCAGTGCAATTCCGGTGGTATACGGAAGCATCCCTATACTGACACAAATAAGAGGAAGGATTACAGCTCCAGTGTTCAACATAGAGGAGCCCACATTGCAGCTCTACCAATAGATCGTATTAATATTTTACAACGAAATGGGGTGAGTGTCTCGAGTAACTCTATTCAACTCTCACTGACTCATTGCATTGGACGCTGGTAAATGACTGTTGCTATGAGAGAAAAGTTGAGGCTATGCTGCAGTCAGTCGGGACCATATCTCAAAAGGTCAGGACAATGCTTTTTAATATTGGGGTACCTTGTTCTTGAGGTAGGGTACCTATACATTTCTAATGATACATTGAAAAGCAGCGATGGCACCTTGAACACTTGGATCTATCATAATTGTTCTTTTCTAGTCCAGTTGTGTATTAATGTTAAAACATTTTTTGTATGAAAACATCTTGGTGTACGCAGTCAGTGTGTGCTAATTTCTTTCTTCCATAGAAAGCAAACCTCTGCTGCCTTATAAGATGTATCCGCAACATCGAGAAAGGTGAGTTGTTGTTATATTGACCCAGAGCACCTACTCAATAGCCCCTTCTGTCTGTGTCCTTGTTTCAGTTGTAGCATATTGACCCAGCGCACCTACCCTTCTGTCTGTGTCCTTGTTTCAGTTGAGGCATATTGACTACATAGTCCAAATTAAGAGATCCATCCCAACATTTGACAGTTGGCAGTAAAAATCTTTGTGTAATGACCTTGGGATGCAAACAGGACCTCTTCTTTTACAGGACAAGAGAGAGAATAATAATTTGTGTGTATGTGGGCTTATATCTGTTCTGTTACACACTTGTACAAGTGTGTAATGGAAATGTTTTTTTCTGTTATATATCCCAACTCCCTGAGACACCCGCAAGGAGTGGGGTCACATCCAGTCTCACCATTGTCCAGGTCCCCTGGAGAAATTGAGGTTAACTTCTCAAGAGCACAGCAACAGATTTTCACCTTTTCAGACGCAGGATTTGAACCAGCGACCTTTCAGTTACTGGCCCAACGTTCTAACCTCAAGACTATATTGGCCACTCTATTCTTGAGAGTAGTCTCTTGTGTCCTATGGATTGTTAGTGTAATAATAGTGTGTGGATGTCTGATCATTAAAGCAAGTACAGTTGAAGTGGGAAGTTTACATACACCTTAGCCAAATACATTTAAACGAAATTTTTCACAATTACTGACATTTAATCAGAGTAAAAATTCCCTGTCTTAGGTCAGTTAGGATCACCACTTTCTTTAAAAAATGTCAAATGTCAGAATAATTTTACTAAGAATGATTTATTTCAGCTTTTATTTCTTTCATCACATTCCCAGTGGGTCAGAAGTTTACATACACTCAATTAGTATTTGGTAGCATTGCCGTTAAATTGTTTAACTTGGATCAAGTGTTTCGGGTAGCCTTCCATAAGCTTCCCACAATAAGTTGGATGAATTTCAACCCATTCCTCCTCACAGAGCTGATGTAACGGAGCCAGGTTTGTAGGCCTCCATGCTCGCACACACTTTTTCAGTTCTGCCCTAATATTTTCTATAGGATTGAGGTCAGGGCTTTGTGATGGCCACTCCAATACCTTGACTTTGTTGTCCTTAAGCCATTTTTCCACAACTTTGGAAGTATGCTTGGGGTCATTGTCCATTTGGAAGACCCATTTGCGACCAAGCTTTAACTTCCTGACTGATGTCGTGAGCTGTTGCTTCAATATATCCACATCATTTTCCTCCCTCATGATGCCATCTATTTTGTGAAGTGCACCAGTCCCTCCTCTAGCAAAGCACCCCCACAACATGATGCTGCCACCCCTGTGCTTCACGGTTGGGATGGTGTTCTTTGGCTTGCAAGCCTCCCCCTTTTTCCTCCAAACATAACAATGATCATTATGACCAAAGAGTTCTATTTTTGTTTCATCAGACCAGAGGACATTCCTCCAAAAAGTACGATCTTTGTCTCCATGTGCAGTTGCAAACCGTAGTCTGGCTTTTTTATGGCGGTTTTGGAGCAGTGGCTTCTTTCTTGCTGAGCGGCATTTCAGGTTATGTTGATATAGGACTCCACTTACTGTGGATATAGATACTTTGTACCTGTTTCCTCCAGCGTCTTCACAAGGTCCTTTGGTGTTGTTCTGGGATTGATTTGCACTTTTCGCACCAAAGTACATTCATCTCTAGGAGACAGAACGAGTCTCCTTCCTGAGCGGAATGACGGCTGCGTGGTCCCATGGTGTTTATATTTGCGTACTATTGCTTGTACAGATGAACGTGGTATCTTCAGGTGTTTGGAAATTGCTCCCAAGGATGAACCAGACTTGTGGAGGTCTACAATTCTTTTTCTGAGGTCTTGTCTGATTTCTTCAGATTTTCCCATGATGTCAAGCAAAGAGGCACTGAGTTTGAAGGTAGGCCTTGAAATACATCCACAGGTACACCTCCAATTGACTCAAATGATGTCAATTAGCCTATCAGATGCTTCTAAAGCCATGACATCATTTTCTGGAATTTCCAAGCTGTTTAAAGGCACAGTCAACTTAGTGTATGTAAACTTCTGACCCACTGGAATTGTGATACAGTGAATTAGTGAAATAATCTGTCTGTAAACAATTGTTGGAAAAATTACTTGTGTCATGCACAAAGTAGATGTCCTAACCGACTTGCCAAAACTACAGTTTGTTAACAGGAAATTTGTGGAGTGGTTGAAAAACGAGTTTTAATGACTCCATGCTAAGTGTAATTAAACTTCCGAACGGTATGTAGTATGGCTCTGGAATTACATTTCAACGTTTTGATGTGATGTTGATTTGCATCTAATAACAGTATCACACTAGCTATATTGTTTATTGATCTTATATTGATATTAAGTTGTTTCAAACTTGATTTTCAAAGTAAACCAGTTAGTTTTTGTGCTGTTTATCTGTTTATCCCACATGATGTTAGTGGTACTGCAGAGAGCACCACTACCTTATTTGAGCAGTACATTTCTGAAATAACTCTGAGGCCCTGACCTATTATTGCTGTACTAAATCAAGGAGAGAAGTTCTCCCAGCGCTGTGTGCCCCAGTATCTCCTCTAGAAGAGCATCCATGTAAATGATTCTGTTTACAGCGTGTAGAATAAAAAACTGTAATAACCAATTAGAAATGGATAGTGTGAGTGATAACACTTCTACAATAAGGGTACATTAAATAACATGAATTAAAGCAGTTGTAAACCGTAATAGATTATTAGGTAATGCATTTATCGATAAAGCAGTGTTGTGGAATTTCCATTGCCAGAATATGTAGTATTTTAATTATCTGAAATGGGATCTTCTCGCTATGTCCTATCATGGTGGAATTCTGCTCACCTATTTAACCGCTGGAGCATATGCAGTATAATTAAACCAATCAATATTTTCAAACTGTGTGCAGGGTTAAAATTACAGAGAGGCTGGGCACCCCATAACAAGGCCCTCTTATAATAATTGAAATATCAATGTGAGCCCCTCCCAAAATGGTCAAATATTTTCGACACCCCAAGAGTGGATGTATAATTCGAACCCTGATCGTGTGTGTGTGTAGCATATGTACACACAACACCACATCATACTAAGCCATGTCCATCTGTTTAACATGAAGGATGAATAGCGGATCCTGGGAAGAGATAAGTTATCCAGTTAGCTTCCACAGAGAGACAATCGTCTAAAACATGACGCATTTCCTCAGGTCTCTCATGGCCCTTCTCTTTGAGGCCATACATGCCACTGTGTTTTCTTCCTTTGAGAGGACATTCTGCGCTTTTCAATGATATCGCGTGTGGTGGTGTGACCTGGATAACTTTTTCTAAATGGCTGCCAACATAATTAGCACATTTTACAGTAAGAGGTAAGTGTATAGTTTTGTATTCATAATTTGTGTGAGTTTGATATTCAAATTGCTTCTAGTAAGGTACCAAACGCTCCATGATGAAAATAGCTTTACCGTAGAGAGAGGAATTTTAGTGTAACCCAACAATGTCAGTAAATTGCATCATATGTAAGCTAATGATTGGGAAGCATTGGTACCAAGTACCAACATGATAGCTTTTACATTTTCATGTCTCAATGTGAGTTTGCCAAACTCTATAGCCTATCTTGCTGACTCTGTTCCACAGTACTGCTCACGTCCCCTGTCTGGCCAACCCTCTGTTCCACAGTACTGCTCCCGTCCCCTGTCTGGCCAACCCTCTGTTCCACAGTACTGCTCCCGTCCCCTGTCTGGCCAACCCTCTGTTCCACAGTACTGCTCCCGTCCCCTGTCTGGCCAACCCTCTGTTCCACAGTACTGCTCCCATCCCGTCTGGCCAACCCTCTGTTCCACAGTACTGCTCCCATCCCCTGTCTGGCCAACCCTCTGTTCCACAGTACTGTTCCCGTCCCCTGTCTGGCCAACCCTCTGTTCCACAGTACTGCTCCCGTCCCCTGTCTGGCCAACCCTCTGTTCCACAGTACTGCTCCCGTCCCCTGTCTGGCCAACCCTCTGTTCCACAGTACTGCTCCCGTCCCCTGTCTGGCCAACCCTCTGTTCCACAGTACTGCTCCCGTCCCCTGTCTGGCCAACCCTCTGTTCCACAGTACTGCTCCCGTCCCCTGTCTGGCCAACCCTCTGTTCCACAGTACTGCTCCCGTCCCCTGTCTGGCCAACCCTCTGATCAGTGTCTGTCTGAGCCTGGGGGTTACTGCTTGCCCTATAGAAGCTGGTTATTAAGCATGTCAGCTGACAAAAGGGGGATTACCATGGGATGAGACTGAGAATTCTGCTGTCTCCTTCCTCAAGCCCATCATGTGTTTGAGAGAGTGAGTGTGTCTGTGAGTCTGCTATGATGGTGATAGTTGTTATTAGCAGTAGGGTTAATGTGACAAAGTCTTGATATGGAAGGTAATAATGCAGGCTAGCTGGCAACCAATAGTTGTCATTGTAAGCAAATTCTTGCAGTTAAAATGGTACACCAAAACACCAAAACTCCTGAGATTTAGAGATCCTGGCATATAGAATCAGAACAAGGATTAAATCCAATTAATTTAAATATCAAAGATATTGTATGATCTTGTGTCTGCTTACCTCCATCACTGGATTTGTGTCACTGAAGAGGTCAGACTTGAGTTTCATTTGGATACAGCTTAATGTGCACTGTGACCTGCTATTTGCCATGTCATAAATCATCCATCAATTTTCTAGTTGATATTTGTGATAGATTTATTTTACTTATTAGCTTTCATCAGCCAACGAAATGGATAGGATCGTCACTACCATATGTTGTTATAATCATCCACTACTGCTAATCCATACTTAATAAACAGTCAGACACCTAAGACCATGTCATGTTGCTATGACATTTAGTGGGTTACTTTGTACCAACAACCCTCTAACTGCAGCGGATTTTCTGATCTGCACAGCTTCTACAGCTTTGAATTGACTATGATGAGGGTGAAAAAGGTAACAATCGATCTGTAGCGTCAAGGTATAATCCTTTTGACTTGACTGTGTACGTAATCCAAACGCTTTTTCAATGACTTTTTAAAAATGTTTATAGGTTAGACTGAGGTCGGTTATGATCTGTTGTCTGCTCTGCTCCGTACAGTCACTGGACTTTAACTCTCCCTCTGTGTGAGATCTTTCCACTGTTGTCATTCGGATTTGGTTGGGTTGACATTTTCCATGCCACAGTTGCCAAACCATACTAGAACACCAGTGACATTGTTACTTTGAAATATTTACCTCGTATCTAGGATACTTAGCATGGTCACACTGGCAGAAGAAGGGATGCGGAGGGGACTTGGGCAAAGGTTCAGAGCTTTTTAGTCAACAGTCTTATGCCAACCACAACCACGGGAAAATTAGGGTTGGATTGAGAGAGCTGCCAAAGGTCAAACCAACATCTGTAGCATTATGGCAGCCAGTCAAATATGGGAGCTGGGTCCCATTATGGGAGGATTAGGAGGTTGTCGTTCCTCCCCGAAAGCACAAAGAAATTACAAATATTTGTTATTCATCAGAACATGAACAGTAAAACTCGATTAGAATATAATGCGTTTGTCCGCAAGTCTGAATTGTCATTTTGTTTCGTGAACAGTGTTCAATATTTTAAAGAATGGAAGAAATGGGTCACTCTTCCACTGCACTAATAATAAAATAATTATTCAGAAAAATCTTGATTTGTGAGTCAGAAACAAAGTTGTCTTTTCGTTAGTCTTCACATACTCAAATTTTCAGGGGCTTTGTAGGGAATAGGAAACTCTTGGCCACCATTTGTCTTCACGCGCTTAGCTCCATGTCCACGCCTTTCCCCAGGGGGCAGCCAATCTTCAGTGCCAGGGCCCATGTGTTCCAGATCGACCCAAACACCAAGAGGAACTGGATCCCCGCCAGCAAGCATGCCGTCACCGTCTCCTTCTTCTACGACGGCAACAGGAACGTGTACCGCATCATCAGCGTGGGTGGTACGAAGGTGAGCCATGCAGCTGTACTGTGGTCGTCACTAGATACCACAGCCACCTCACCTATTTTTACCATTTCTCTTCTTAAAATTTGATTTTAACGCCTCATAATAATGTTCGGAACAGAGCAAATGGAATGGCATCAAACACCTGGAAACCATGTGTTTGATGTATTTGATATCGTTCCACTGATTCCTCTCCAGTCATTACCCCGAGCCCGTTCTCCCCAATTAAGTGTCACCAACCTAACCTTAACCCTAAACTTAACCACACAGCTAACCTTAAAATTAAGACCAAAAAGCACATTTTCATTTTAATGAACTTTTACGATATAGACAATTTTGACTTTGTCTCTGTGGCAATTAGTGGAAACCCTGTACTGTGTAGTGGGTTGACTCTCTGGAACATGAACACATGTCACGGTTGAATTATGTGAATGTGTGGTCTTGTTGAAAACATCCTTTTTGAGGGATTTTCACAGGATTGAATGGGTTGGTTAAGAATATGGTCTCAAGTTCACAATCATTTTCTTCTAGCCAATATAGCATAGTCCAGCTTGGAAAAGAGAGTAGCTAAATATTAGTCTGGAATATGTAACAGGCCAGCCTGGACCTGTTTAAGATTGTTTGTGTTCACTCTTACTTTCCGCTGTAAAGTTATTTATCCTTCCAGACCTTAGTTGTTCACGATGCTAGACATAAAAGCAGTGGTTCTACACGTTTTATTCATTTAAAACCAATTAAGCCATTGTTAAGTCAAGAAGAACTGGAATGTGAACAGAAAATCAGTGTCACCTAACAGCGTTCACAAGATCAAGACTCGTCTTCCTCACAAGCTTTGGATTTGGATCGACTCCCCATGCCACCCTGGAATCTATCTGATCTCCCCTTAACACCTCTGGTCTGACCCACATTCCCCACTCCCTGCAGACCTTGTGATCAGCAGCCCAATTCCCCCTGTCTTGTGTCTGGCAACGTGGTAATCTTTTGTACCATGTCATGTGAAACATGTTGGCCCAGACTCTCGTAATCGTTTGTTAAAAAACCTCCTCTTCTTTAAGCTGCCCTTGCCCTCTGATTCTGGGTGTTTAAGTCAGTTATATTATAGTAATTCTGCAGCTGACGCAAAAGGTTATAAATAGGTCTGCTTAATGTTTTTTCTCATGTGACCTGAAACAAAATGAGGGGCTGTAGCCATGTCTACGGCTGCCTGATGCAATGTTTTTTAATCTGTTGAAAGGGTAGGTCAGTCAAAGAAAATATCATTTCTTGGTTACATCTGAAAAAGAATGCAAACTCTAGATTGCCAATGCACCCACTGTCCAATCTGAAATATGGGTATGTCACATTATCATGTTATTAGGCTCAAAAGACCCTTCCAAAGGAGTTAACTGTATGTTTTTTTACTCTAGGTGTGTTTAACCATCTGTTTGTACAACACATTTGCAACCATCCGTTGGGTTATTCTGAAAATACAAGCAGATGCTCCCGTAATGAGCCCAAATGTTTTACTTATTTTCTGAGAAAACAAGTCCTTGCTTTGGCATAAACATTAATCATTATTTGTATAGCATGATAGCTATTGATGTTCATCAGCTGAGGTGAGGAACTGCAACTGTAGTTGGTAATGATTTTGTCTGGAAAAATGCTGAAATTGTCCCTGACGCAACTCAAACATATCTAGCTACAACCAGGTCTGCCCTGAGAACAGTCTTGGTTCCCACTATTGCGATTCTGCTCTATCCGCAGGCCATTATCAACTGCACCATCACACCGAGCATGACGTTCACCAGGACCTCGCAGAAGTTCGGCCAGTGGGCGGACAGCAGGGCCAACACGGTCTACGGCCTGGGCTTCGCTACAGAGCAGCAGCTGCATCAGGTGAAGATCTCAATTCACTCCACATTAAGGGTCTGGTGTCCTAAAATAATGTAGTTAATTATGGACAAGCATTTATCTCTTGTCCCTCAGTTTTCTGAGCGGTTTAAGGAGGTGAAAGAGGCTGCCCGTCTTGCACGTGAAAAGTCCCAGGATAAGATGGAGTTTGTCAACACTGCTCTCAGCATCGCTGCCCCACAGGTGAGCTCCGACATAAGCACAGTGCCTCAGTGCTAAAACTCCAGAGGTCTTTTAGAAACATTAGGGAAATTGTTCAAGGTATAGTGCCCAGTTATTCCACGACTATTTAAACTGCTTTTAAGAGAAAAGCCCCTGAGGAATCTTTTTGAGACAGCCATGTCTGCGGAACGTTTGAGAGTCTCTGGAACTCCTGCAGTGGTACACATCAAGGTACTGCTATCTCCCAGGTCTTTTCACAGGCTGGGAAAGAGATGGGAAGGAAGGCGTAAGAAGGATGAGCTGGGTCATTTGTCTCTAAAAGTGAAAGGAAAACTAGGGCGATGGTAAAATGATCCAATGCAGCCCAGTGCTCTGCCTGGCTGGCTGTTTCTGCTCACTGCAGAAGCCCCTGAAATGTTGAAAATGTAGTCTTGCTCCGGTCAATTGATCAATAGAGAACAATTATCCATCTGCCTGGTCATGAGAAACTTGCCTAACCCTCCTCAATTTTGTGGCTGAGTCGTTTTCAAGTGGTGTCTCTCATTCCTCATCCAGCACAGTTAGTGATGTAATGGCGATATTGAAAAATCAAACCCCTGGAACTAGTCATTTAGATGTATTTCTACTATTTAGCACTCTCTTAAACATTTTAATTTCATTGATCACTAGACTATTATGATTATGGCAGTCAGAGGTTAACAAAATGTTTAATATAAACTGGGTGGTTCGAGCCCTGAATAATGATTGGCTGACAGTTGTGGTATATCAGACCGTATACCATGGGTATGACAAAATGCTTATCTTACTGCTCTAATTACATTGGTAACCAGTTTATAATAGCAATAAGGCACCTCTGGGGTTTGTGGTATATGGCCAATATACCACAGCTAAGGGCTGTGTCCAGGCACTCCTCGTTGCGTTGTGCTTAAAAACAGCCCTTAGCCGTGGTATATTGGCCATATGCCACACCTCCTCGGGCCTTATTGTTTTCATATACAGTGTGTTCAATTTATATTGGTGTGTTCTTTACTCTCTTGCTATCGGATGACTTGGGGTTTCTCCTCCAGTTCTCACAGGTGGGTCTCATGTTTGTTTGATAGCCATTCACGTCTAAGAATGGCCAATTGTGGTACCATTATGCTATGACAAAGAATAGTCCAGCAAATCAAACAAATCAAGTGTCTTTGTCTTCGTGACAGTAGAATGGACGATCCTCAAAACTTGGCATGCTGCTGAAATTGATGTCCTTGAAATACCTTCTGGTGACATCAGGCTCTCTGACACTCCTGTTGTGACAGAGGGCTACAGTGCCTGGGAAGGTGTCCACAGCGTGGACGCTCAGAGGAAAACAAGCTGTTCTTTATCTCACAACAGCAAACACCTTCTCCGTCCTGAAGGGGTAGATGTAATTCAATCCCCATGGCAAAACTAAACTACCGAGAAATTGAAATAGGAGTGATGTAACTGTGAAAGGATGACGTACTGTATAAACCATGACAGGTAGGGAATATTTTGCTAGATAGCGCCAGACTACATTAGTATATTACTCATACTTTTCCCATCAAGGATGGTAAAGTCAGGACATTATATATAGTATTCAGACCCCTTCACTTTTTCCACATTTTGTTGTTACAGCGTTATTCTAAAATGGATTTTAAAAATTCCCTCATCAATCTACATGCAATAACCCATTATGACAAAGCAAAAACAGGTTTTTAGAAATGACTAATTAAATTTAAAAAATCACATTTACATAAGTATTCAGACCCTTTACTCAGTACTTTGTTGAAGCACCTTTGGCAGCAATTACAGCCTCAAGTCTTCTTGGGTATTACTCTACAAGCTTGACACAGCTGTATTTAGGGAGTTTCTCCCATTCTTCTCTGCAGATCCTCTCCAGCTCTGTCAGGTTGGATGGGGACCGTCTCTGCATATCTATTTTCAGGTCTCTCCAGAGATGTTCGATCAGGTTCAAGTCTGGGCTCTGGCTGGGCTACTCAAGGACATTCAGAGACTTGTTCTGAAGCCACTCCTGCATTGTCTTGGCTGTGTGCTTAAGGTCGTTGTCCTGTTGGAAGGTGAACCCTCACGACAGTCTAAGGTCCTGAGAGCTCTGGAGCAGGTTTTCATCAAGGATCTCTCTGTACATTGCTCCATTCATCTTTCCCTCGATCCTGACTAGTCTCCCAGTTCTGTCGCTGAAAAACATCCCCACAGCATGATGCTTTCAACACCATTTTATTTTTTTATTTAACCTTAATTTAACTAGGCCATTTAAGAATGATGGAGGCCACTGTATTCTTGGGGACCTTCAATGCTGCAGACAGTTTTTGGTACCCTTCCCCAGATCTGTGCCTCGACACAATCCTGTGTCGGAGCTCTACGGTCAATTCCTTCAACCTTATGGCTTGGTTTTTGCTCTGACATGCACTGTCAACTGCGGGACCTTATATAGACAGGTTTGTGCCTTTCCAAATCATGTCCAATCAATTGAATGTACCAAAGGTGGACTAGAAACATCTTACGGATGATCAATTCGAATCTCATAGCATTTTAGAACAAGGCTGTAACATAACTGTCACGACTTCCGCCGAAGTCGGTCCCTCTGCTTGTTCGGGTGTCATTCGGCGGTCGACGTCACCGGTCTTCTAGCCATCGCCAATCCACTTTTAATTTTCCATTTGTTTTGTCTTTGTTTTCTACACACCTGGTTTCTATTCCCCAATTACATGTTCATTATTTAACCCTCTGTTTCCCACATGTTAGTGTGCGTGTTTATTGATTGTTAATGTCGGTACTTGTCGGCTGGTTATGTTTGCCGGGTTATGTATTTACGCCCGTTATTTTCGAGTGACCGGTATTTCTCCGCACCTTGAGTATTGTCTGTATACTGGTGCTGTCGTGGAATTAAATACCTTGTACACTCATTTCTGCTCTCCTGCGCCAGATTCACTGCACCAGTTACCCACCTCTTGACAGTAAAAAGATTTGCAAAAAGTGAAGGGGTCTGAATACTTTTCGAATGCACTGCATGCAGCCTCAGCTGGTCTTCCTCCTTTTCCTTTTACCTGTTACTGATTTCAACCTGGGAAACCAGGTAAGTGACCGGGATCAGCCAATCAGGTACCTAATTTGACCAATTAAGTTGAAGGAATTAACAAAAACCAGAAGACACTGCAACCCCGGGCTTCTTTGGTATTGGTTTAAAGGGGAAATCTGCAGTTGCTACATACATTTTTGGACGTATAAATTAATGATATGTATGTACCCATTGATTTTTGAAGATTATACAGTGCCTTGCAAAAGTATTCACCCCCTTGGCGTTTTCCTTATTTTGTTGCATTACAACTTGTCATTTAAATGGATTTTTATTTGGATTTCATGTATTGGACATTACACAAAAAGGTCCAAACTGGTGGAGTGAAATTTAAAAAATAACTTGTTTCATAAAATAAAAAAAGTGGTGCGTGCATATGTATTCACCCCTTTGCTATGAAGCCCCTAAATAATCTAATCTAAGTGTCACATGATCTCAGTATATATAAACCTGTTCTGAAAGGCCCCAGAGTCTGCACCACCAAGTAAGCGGCACTATGAAGACCAAGGAGCTCGCCAAACAGGTCAGGGACAAAGTTGTGGAGAAGTACATATCAGGGTTGGTTATAAAAATATATCTGAAACTTTGAACATCCCACGGAGCACCATCAAATCCATTATTAAAAAATGGAAAGAATATGGCACCACAACAAACCTGCCAAAACTCACAGACCAGGCAAGGAGGGCATTAATCAGAGAGGCAACAAAGAGACCAAAGATAACCCTGAAGGAGCTGCAAAGCTCCACAGCAGAGATTGGAGTATCTGTCCATAGGACCACTTTAAGCCGTACACTCCAGAGATCTGGGCTTTATGGAAGAGTAGCCAGAAAAAAATAAGCAAACATGTTTGTTGTTTGCCAAAAGGCATGTGGGAGACTCCCCAAACATATGGAAGAAGGAACTCTGGTCAGATGAGACTAAAATTTAGCTTTTTGGCCATCAAGGAAAACGCTATGTCTGGCGCAAATCCAACACCTCTCATCACCCCAAGAACACCATCCCCACAGTGAAGCATGGTGGTGGCAGCATCATGCTGTGGGGATGTTTTTCATCGGCAGCGACTGGGAAACTGGTCAGAATTGAAGGAATGATGGATGGTGCTAAATACAGGGAAATTATTGAGGGAAACCTGTTTCAGTCTTCCAGAGATTTGAGACTGGGATGGAGGTTCACCTTCCAGCAGGACAATGACCCTAAGCAAACTGCTAAATCAACACCCGGGTGGTTTAAGGGGAAACATTTAAATGTCTTGGAATGGCCTAGTCAAAGACCAGACATCAATCCAATTGAGAATCTGTTTTATGACTTAAAAATTGCTGTACATAAGTGGAACCCATCCAACTTGAAAGAGCTGGAGCAGTTTTGCCTTGAAGAATGGGCAAAAATCCCAGTGTCAAGATATGCCAAGCTTATAGAGACATACCCCAAGAGACTTGCAACTGTAATTGCTGCAAAAGGTGCCTTTACAAAGTATTGACTTTGGGGGAGTGAATAGTTATGCACGCTCAAGTTTTCATTTTTTTTGTCGTATTTCTTGTTTGTTTCACAATAAAGAATATTTTGCATCTTCAAAGTGGTAGGCATGTTGTGTAAATCAAATGATACAACCCCCCCCCCCCCAAAATCTATTATAATTCCAGTTTGTAAGGCAATAAAATAGGAAAAATGCCAAAGAGGGTGAATACTTTTGCAAGCCACTGTAACTTATAAATGCTTCATGAGCTTAGTTCAACTGTCGTACCCCATCAGAACCCAAACTATACACTTGTTTTGCTCCAGTGGTTGTAAACAAAGTAGATGTAAATAAACACTATTTAGCCTCAAAACATGGTTAAAACTATAATTTTTATATCATGGATGGTCATTCCTTGCATCCATAGCTCTATCTATTAATTTGAGAGTGGTTGCATTTCTCCAGCCACATCCCTCAGCTTTTTACCAAAAACAGTGTTTTGTTATTGTTTCAACTGCAGATTGCCCCTTTTAAAGTGTATTATTTGTGTTGTGTTTTAGGACCTCGGTGACGAGCTCCAGTCTCCGCCGGTGATGTGTGTGAATGGCCCTGAGGACAAGATGTTCCGCAGCCAAAGCGCAGACATCACACTATCTTCTGAGAAGGAGCGTATTAAAAAGATGCTTTCTGAAGGGTAACCCACTTATACACGCTCTTGCCCTCAAAGTTTTACTCAAGCCAGGGTTTTTTCATTGTCTGAAAGTACACCGAATGTTTTATAGAAATGTTCTTGGTCTTAAACTCAAGTGTTCCATTTTATTTCCAAGGTTCAGACAGAAAAACATCATTTAGGCAAAGAGGATTTTCTTGGAGTAAGCCAGAGCCGGGGCATTTAACTCAAATGAAATTGTATTGGTCGCGTACAAATATTTTGCTGATTTTATCGCAGGTCCAGCAAAATGCTTATGTTTCTAGCTCGAACAGTGCTGTAATACCTAACAATACAAAATAATACACACAAATCCCAAAATTTTAATTAAGAAATTAAGAATAATCAGAACAAGCAATGTCAGAGTCCGGAATATAAATATAAATAAGGTGCAGGGTAGAGTACCGAGTGGTAGCTGGCTAATAACAGTGACTAGGGCCTCCCGAGTGGCGCAGTGGTCTAAGGCACTGCATCGCAGTGACTAAGTTCAGGGCAGGGTACTGGGCGGAGGCCGGCTAGTGGTGACTATTTAACAGTCTGATGGCCTGGAGATAGCTGATTTTCAGTCTCCCAGCTTAGATGCACCTGTACTGTCTCCGCCTTCTACATAGCAGCAGGGTTAATAGGCTATGGCTCGGGTGGCTGAGGTCCTTGATGATCTTCTTGGCTTTCCTGTGACACCTGGTGATGTAGATTACAACCCTGCCTCACACAGGAAGCGGCACAGGTCCTAATCCAGGCACTTGTCATCTCCCGTCTGGATTACTGCAACTCGCTGTTGGCGGGGCTCCCTGCCTGTGCCATCAAACCCCTACAACTCATCCAGAATGCCGCAGCCCGTCTGGTGTTCAACCTTCCCAAGTTCTCTCACGTCACCCCGCTCCTCCGCACACTCCACTGGCTTCCAGTTGAAGCTCGCATCTGCTACAAGACCATGGTGCTTGCCTACTGAGCTGTGAGGGGAACGGCACCTCCGTACCTTCAGGCTCTGATCAGTCCCTACAACCAAAGAAGGGCACTGCGTTCATCCACCTCTGGCCTGCTCGCCTCCCTACCTCTGCGGAAGCACAGTTCCCGCTCAGCCCAGTCAAAACTGTTCGCTGCTCTGGCACCCCAATGGTGGAACAAGCTCCCTCACGACGCCAGCGGAGTCAATCACCACCTTCCGGAGACACCTGAAACCCCACCTCTTTAAGGAATACCTGGGATAGGATTAAGTAATCCTTCTACCCCACCCAAAAAATATATAGATGTACTATTGTAAAGTGGTTGTTCCACTGGATATCATAAGGTGAATGCACCAATTTGTAAGTCGCTCTGGATAAGAGCGTCTGCTAAATGACGTAAATGTAATGTAAATGTAGATCTCTTGGAGGGCAGGCAGTGTGCCCCCGGTGATGTGTTGGGCTGACCGTACCACCCTCTGGAGAGCCCTGTGGATGGTGCAATTGCCATACCAGGCAGTGATACAGCCTAATAGGATGTTCTCAATGGTGCATCTGTAGAGGTTTGTGAAGGTCTTAGGGGCCAAGACACATTTCTTCAGCTTCCTGAGGTTGGAGAGGCGATGTTGTGCCTTCTTCACCACACTGTTTCTGTGGATGGACTATTTCAAGTTGTCAGTGATGAGCACGCCAATGAACTTTAATCTTTTCAACCTCTCGACTGCGGCCCTGACGATGTCGATTGGGGCGTGCTCTCTCTGCTGTCTCCTGAAGTCCACAATCAGCTCTTTCGTTTTGTTGATGGAGAAGTTATTTACCTGGCACCACTGTGCCAGTGCCCTCAACTCCTCCCTGTAGGCTGATTCATCATTGTTGGTAATCAGCCCTACTATTGTTGTGTCGTCTGCTAACTTCATGATTGAGTTGGAGAGGTGTGTGGCCACGCAGTCATGGGTGAACAGGGAGTGCAAGAGGGGGCTGAGCACGCACCCTTGTGGGGCCCCCATGTTGAGGATCAGCGTGGTGTAGATGTCACCCCTAGGTGTCACCACCTTGGGTCTGCCCGTAAGGAAGTCCAGGTCCCAGTTGCACAGGGCGAGGTTCAGACCCGGGGCCCTAAGCTTAGTGATGAGCTTGGAGTAGAGGTCGACTGAATATGATTTTTCAACGCCGATACCAATTATTGGAGGACCAAAAAAAGCCGATACCGATTAATCGGCCGATATAAAAATAAAAACTTTATTTTTTTGTAATAATGACAATTACAACAATACTGAATGAACATTTATTTTAACTTAATATAATACATCAATGAAATCAATTTAGGCTCAAATAAATAATGAAACATGTTCAATTTGGTTTAAATAATGCAAAAACAAAGTGTTGGAGAAGAAAGTAAAAGTGCAATATGTGCCATGTAAGAAAGCTAACGTTTAAGTGCCTTGCTCAGAACATGGGAACATATGAAAGCTGGTGGTTCCTTTTAACATGAGTCTTCAATATTCCCAGGTAAGAAGTTTTAGGTTGTAGTTATTATAGGAATTATAGGAATATTTCTCTCTATACGATTTGTATTTCATATACCTTTGACTATTGGATGTTCTTATAGGCACTTTAGTATTGCCAGTGTAACAGTATAGCTTCCGTCCCTCTCCTCGCTCCTACCTGGGCTCGAACCAGGAACACATCGACAACAGCCACCCTCGAAGCAGCATTACCCATGCAGAGCAAGGGGAACAACTACTCCAAGTCTCAGAGCGAGTGATGTTTGAAACGCTATTAGCGCGCACCCGCTAACTAGCTAGCCATTTCACATCGGTTACACCAGCCTAATCTTGGGAGTTGACAGGCTTGAAGTCATAAACAGGGCAATGCATTGCGAAGAGCTGCTGGCTAAAGGCACGAAAATGCTGTTCGAATGAATGCTCACGAGCGTACTGGTGCCTACCACCGCTCAGTCAGACTGCTCTATCAAATCATAGACTTAATTATAATATAATAAACACACAGAAATACGAGCCTTAGGTCATTAATACGGTCGAATCCGGAAACTATCATCTTGAAAACAAAACGTTTTTTTCTGTCAGTGAAATACGGAACCGGTCCGTATTTTATCTAACGGGTGGCATCCCTAAGTCTAAATATTCCTGTTACGTTGCACAACCTTCAATGGTATGTCATAATTACGTAAAATTCTGGCAAATTAGTTTGCAACGAGCCAGGCAATGAACACAAGAGCAGTGACACAATTTCATGTTAGCAGGCAATATTAACTAAATATGCAGGTTTAAAAATATATACTTGTGTATTGATTTTAAAGAAAGGCATTGATGTTTATGGTTAGGTACATTGGTGCAACGACAGTGCTTTTTTTCGCAAATGCGCTGGTTAAATCATCACACGTTTGTCGAAGTAGGCTGTGATTCGATGAGTAAAGGCACCGCATCGATTATATGCAACGCAAGACACGTTAGATAAACTAGTAATATCATCAACCATGTGTAGTTAACTAGTGATTATGTTAAGATTGATAGTTTTTTATAAGATAAGTTTAATGCTAGCTAGCAACTTACCTTGGCTTCTTGCTGCCCTCACGTAACAGGTAGTCAGCCTGCCATGCATGCTCCTCGTGGAGTGCAATGTAAGGCAGGTGGTTAGAGTGTTGGACTAGTAACCAGAAGGTTGCAAAAACTAATCCCCGAATCCCCCCTGAACAAGGCAGTTAACCCCCGTTCCTAGGCTGTCATTGAAAATAAGAATGTGTTCTTAATCTGACTTGCCTAGTTAAATAAAGGTGTAAAAAAAATATATATATTAAAAAAAATCGGTGGCCAAAAATACCGATTACGATTGTTATGAAAACTTGAAATCGGCCCTAATTAATCGTCCATTCCGATTAATTGTTTGACCTCTAGCTTGGAGGGCACTATGGTGGCCCGTATTGGCGGCTCAATATTTTCCTTGAAGAGTGCGAAGATGGTGTTTAGCTTTTCCCGGGAGTGAGGCAGCGGTGTCTGCGACGTGGCTGACTTTCCCTTTATAATCATTGATTGTCTGGAGTCCCTACTACATACGTCTCGTGTTTGAGCCATTGAATTGGGACTCCACTTTGTCCCTGTACTATCGTTTTACTTCTCTGATTGCGTTACGGAGGGCATAGCTGGTCTGTTTGTACACGTTTCCAGTCACCTTGCCATGGTTAAATGCGGTTGTTCGCACTTTCATTTTAAGTTTCTGCCTATAGGAGGGGAGGAACAAAATGGAACCTTGATCTGATTTGGGGAAGGGAGGGCGGGGTGGGCCTTGTAGCTGTCCCAGAAGGGGGAGTAGTAATGTTCAAGAGTGCTCAATGCGTGATTAGCACATGAGATGTGTTGATAGAACTTCGGTAGCATTTTTCTCAGATTTCCTTTATTAAAGTCCCCAGGTACAATAAATACAGCCTCAGAATATGTGGTTTATAGTTTGCTCCTCTTCTCCGGTGATGTCATTCATGGAATTGCCTCGTGGGAGTTCAAACAAAGGATCCAATTTTGGAAAGTCAAATTTCTGGTCGAAATGCTGGTGAATGACCGCCAATCTAATATCCAAAAGTTACTTTCGGCTGTAGGTAATAATGTAAGAAATGTTCTGAGCAAATAATATAAGAAATAACACCAAAAAAATATATATACTGCAAAGTTGACTAGGAGCTAAGAACAGGGCGACCATGTCTGTCGGTGCCATCTTGCTTTAGTTATGATTGCCTGTTTTGATTAAGTTTTTCCCATTGAATAAACATGTTAAGGGAAACAGGGTCCAGACAAGAGAAAAGGGAGTGGGGCAAAGATAATGTGATGACTCACACACAGAGGGAGAAGGTTATCCACATGCATGTAAGTCACTATTGTAAAACACTGCTGTAAGTCGCTCTGGATAAGAGAGTCTGCTAAATGACTAAAATGTGAATATTACCCTGCCATTCAGTCACCCATTCTACTCTGCTTTTCTCCCTGTTGTCCACTATCCTGTTATCCATTATCACTACACAAGGCTTATTCTATGGTTGCTATGGTGAGTTGCTATGATTGGATAACCTCAAGCTTTCTAATCGTAGAATAACATGGCATCTAAGAACATGGAACAGGAACATATTTAATGGACCAATTGCACAAATTATACCCCAGAGTTGAACAAGTACAGACACTCTTGATTGCCAGTCTTTATCATTAAGCCTCTCTCCAGCATGTAGTGAATGTCCTCTCATTCTTTTCCATTCCAGAGTGGCCAGGGAATGTTTGTCTGAGGTCTTTGCCAATGTCTTCCAGGTCTATCTGCGAGATGAACCTGGAGGCAGAGCTCTTCACCCTGCAGGACAGCAACTCCAAGCTGGTGTCAGCGTTACATGAGGCTAATAACAACGTGCAGCAGTGGAAGAAGCAGCTAGCTGCCTACCAGGAGGAGACGGAGAGGCTACGAGACCAGGTGAGTGTCGTCATCCCTTTACTTTCTTTAGCATAGAACTATGGACGCCATGTCAGATCTGTTTCCACAAATGTTGAGTGGACCAAATCTCAGTGTGGACCAAAGTGGAATGCTAGGTAAATGTTAAAGTTCGATGTATTTATGCAAGTACATGCAACCGCTCAAGAAAACAGAATTGTGAAAAATACATTTGTAGAAATGTAAAGATATGTTACATCCCTAGTTGTGCAATGGAAAGTACAATTAAAAGCATTACCATAGAGCACCATGAAGATTTGAAGTTATTTTCAACCTCTTGAGGAATAGACACGTGCCTGATACCTCGCCTCGCGTTACGTTCGCTCACTCCATCAATATCGGCACGCTGTGACCTGGAGGTCAGAGGTTGATAGTTAAGGTCACATCTTAATGCTGGTGCTGTAAAACGCTGCAGTCTGAGTGGAGAGAGAAGGTGACTGTAGCAGTAAAGTCTTGTTCAAACATGATCAGTTGATGAGTCACTGCCACTGATAATGACAGCTTTTGAAAGTCTCCGGCGTGCCAGTTTTCTGCCGGGGGAGGTCATGCAGGTTTTGATTGGGTCATCGTTTTCATGCAATGTTTTTTTTTTTGTCTTGTGAAAGTCTTTGGAGAAAAGTGGAAGGACACATCGGTTGGTAGTTCACTTTATCATCCTCTGACAACACTGAAGCTTTATTCAAGGTGTGTCAGTTGGTTTGGATTACTGGG
Organism: Salmo salar; assembly: GCF_965601325.2. Lineage (NCBI taxonomy): Eukaryota > Metazoa > Chordata > Actinopteri > Salmoniformes > Salmonidae > Salmo > Salmo salar. Next base: position 16,310,537 of record NC_138293.1, read on the forward strand.
CAGTATAAACATGCTCTTTGCATGCTCTCGCTATCACATCTATTTCTCTAAGGCGTCATTAGTCTGAATGCAGAGAATGTCATCCATCTGTGTCTTGTAGTACACATGGAATCCCATTTACCGCCCATCCCTGAGATATACATGTGGTACATAGGACTACTAGACAAGTGGATGATGAGACATTCTCCATTGCGCCAATACTAAATGGGTCCAGTCAATTAAATGTTTTGTCTGTTTTTTACACTTCTATGTCATCAATATAATGTATTTTCAGGGTTGCTGGCTGATTAGAACTTATGGAATTTGCTGGCTCCGAGCCTTTTATTAAAAACCTTTGGATTCAAACACTTCAATGGTTTGAGTGGTCTGGGCTTATAATGTCTAGTCTAGCCCGATAAAATTGATCTCCACTATTATTCTACCATTTCATGCAACGTTTCTGTCGTTGTTTAACTGTACTGTGAATATATATCAGTCGTCCCAGAAGATTTTTATCCTCCGCGTCTTTACATTTACCTTCCTCTAAAAAGGCAAGCCATCCAGGGTTGGATAAAACCTACATTTACGAGTGATTCAACGATGAATCTTTCCTACAACCGACGAAGATGTAACATGCATTTACCAAAACACCATGCAGAGAGAACGGTCATTAAGTGTGTCACTGGAGCATGTGTCGATAGTGATTGGATCGAAAGAAAGGAAGGGCTGCGCTCAGATCAGCTTTCTCCATTCAAATCTTACCTTAACATTATAATTATTTCACAATACTGGCGATGGATCAGCTCTTACGAGCTCAAGTGCAACGTTAATAACAATGGTTTGGGAAACGTCAGAGATTTAACGATGCTACTATGAAGGTTGTAATTATGTTTTTGGGAAACTGGGCCCTGGTTTCCCAAAAGCTGCAAATATTGCCTACCCAATAAAAATGCACTAAATCACTGATTTGGCACATCATTGCGCACATTAGGCTAAACATCATGAAATACATTGAGACAAATTACAGACAGTAGCCTACAAGTAGCAAATATAACTTAATTGATTAGGCATATGATTGAAATAGGTTTATAGCCGACTGTTTATATCTCGGTTTTCATTTCAAGTATATTTTCATACATCGCTTATTTGTATCAATTGTACAGACATTGACAACTTTTATATTTGTAGCTGTAGTGGAAAAAGTACCCAATTGTCATACTTGAGTAAAAGTCAAGATACCGTAATAGAAAATGACTCAGGTAAAAGTGAAAGTCACCCAGTAAAAGATCACTTGAGTAAAACTATTTGGTTTTAAATATACTTAAGTATCAAAAGTAATAGTATGAATTATTTCAAATTACTTAAATTAACCAAACAGTTTTTTACATGTATTTTTATTTATTGATAGCCAGGGGGAAACTCCAACACTCAGACATAATTTACAAATGAAGCATTTGTGTTTAGTGAGTCCGCCAGATCAGAGGCAGAAGAGTTGACCAGGGTTGTTCTCTTGATTAGTGCGTGAATTGGACCAACTTCCTGTCCTGCTAAGCATTCAAAATGTAATGAGTACTTTCGGGTGTCAGGGAAAATGTATGGAGTAAAAAGTACATTCTTTTCTTTAGGAATGAAGTGAAATAAAAGTAGTCAATAATACAAATAATAAAGTACAGATTCCCCAGAAAACGACTTAAGTAGTACTTTAAAGTATTTTTACTTAAGTACTTTAATTACACCACTGGTTTGTAGTCAACTTTGTTCTGTAGTTATCAGCAATCACAGAGAAGGATAAACCATGTGATTATATGTTTAGTGTATAAAGTGATGCAGGAGGGCCGATACACATAGCTGTTCTATGAGTGGTCTGAGACAGGCGTTAGATTCAGTAGCTGTTCTATGAGTGGTCTGAGGCAGGCGTTAGATTCAGTAGCTGTTCTATGAGTGGTCTGAGACAGGCGTTAGATTCAGTAGCTGTTCTATGAGTGGTCTGAGGCAGGCGTTAGATTCAGTAGCTGTTCTATGAGTGGTCTGAGACAGGCGTTAGATTCAGTAGCTGTTCTATGAGTGGTCTGAGACAGGCGTTAGATTCAGTAGCTGTTCTAGGAGTGGTCTGAGACAGGCGTTAGATTCAGTAGCTGTTCTATGAGTGGTCTGAGACAGGCGTTAGATTCAGTAGCTGTTCTAGGAGTGGTCTGAGACAGGCGTTAGATTCAGTAGCTGTTCTATGAGTGGTCTGAGGCAGGCGTTAGATTCAGTAGCTGTTCTATGAGTGGTCTGAGACAGGCGTTAGATTCAGTAGCTGTTCTATGAGTGGTCTGAGACAGGCGTTAGATTCAGTAGCTGTTCTACGAGTGGTCTGAGACAGGCGTTAGATTCAGTAGCTGTTCTAGGAGTGGTCTGAGACAGGCGTTAGATTCAGAGTGTTTAAGTGCAACGTTAATAACGGTGCTCCTACGAAGGTTCTAATGATGCCTTAAGATGCTTTTGGGAAACCGGGCCCTGGGCTGGTGGACCAAGTTCTCTCTTTCTCTCGATCTGAAGTGGGCGACCAAGTGGCTGAAAATGGTTCACATCTCTGAAAATGGTTCACATCTCCAGGGGGTGAAAGAGAGAGGGGTTTGTAGGACAGCGATATCCTACTTTCAATGCCCTAGTTAGGAGAAAAATGAAAAACAACCAGAGGAAGCTGGCAGCTACTGATTTAGTTCTCCCTTCCTACCACACACAGTTAAAAATAATCCAGCCTCTCTCAAGACCTTTTAAAGGTCTCCTTTTAGTTTTGCTCGTTTTTTACAGGCTGAGTTGACACAGCAGTGAGCTTTCAATTCTCGGTGACCTGATAATGGTGGTGTCTCGGTCCTTGGCTTGCGCATTGGAAGGCAGCAGCCTTGGCCACGGTAAAGGAGGATCAAGGGGAGGGTGTATGTTGTGTGTATTATTGAGACCTCAATGTCTGATAGGGAGACATTATGCCTTTATCATCCAATGACAGATATTTACTTTGTTATTTACTCTGTACTATAGTTTTGTTGCTTGGCAGTTGTGCATTGGGGGTTTTGTGTATTAATTCCTCACTGTTGTTATTTGTTTAGTTTATGTTTGTTTGGTTAGTAGGAGATACTGCTATTTTGCATATATAGGAACAGCATTCTCAGGGGCACTGCTGTTACTGAATTGGGTTGAAGCGGGATAAAAAGGTGGGAGTTGTGTATCATGCGGGAATGATCCAGGTTCCAAGATGGCAGGCTTCCTGACTGACGTTTCCTTAAATTTTATTTGACTTTTCAGTAATTTAGCGGACGCTCTTATCCAGGGCGACTTATAGTTAGTGCATTAATCTTAAGATAGCTAAGTGGGACAACCACATCACAGGCATAGAAAGTACCATTTTCCTCAATAACGTAGCTATCAGTAGAGTCAGAGCGGGGGGGGGGGGGTTTCTTTATTTAGAAAATGTTCTACATTGTAGAATAATACTGAACACATCAAAATTATGAAATAGTACATATGGAATCATGTAGTAACCCCAAAAAATCTTCAAAGTAGCCACCCTTTGCCTTGATGACAGCTTTGCACACTCTTGGCATTCTCTCAACCAGCTTCATGAGGAATGCTTTTCCAACAGTTATCACATAGTACAATACTGGTAGAATTGACATCTCCATTAAGGATTTAAAATTTTAATTTATTTATGTAGCTTTTATGTTGCTTTTGATTGTTTCCTCGTGTCATATTTAATTTTAAAAAAAGAAATGCTGAGCACTTGTTGGCTGCTTTTCCTTCACTCTGCGGTCTAACTCATCCCAAACCATCTCAATTGGGTTGAGGTCGGGTGGTTATGGAGGCCAGGTCATCTGATGCAGCACTCCACCACTCTCCTTGGTCAAATAGCCCTTACACAGCCTGGAGGTGTGTTGGGTCATTGTTCTGTTGAAAAACATATGATAGTCCCACTGATCGCAAACCAGATGTGATGGCGTATCGCTGCAGAATCCTGTTGTAGCCATGCTGGTTAAGTGTGCCTTGAATTCTAAATAAATCACAGACAGTGTCACCAGCAAAGCACCATCACACCTCCTCCTCCATGCTTGACGGTGGGAACCACACATGCAGAGATAATCTGTTCACCTACTCTGCGTCTCAAAGACACAGCGTTTGGAACCAAAAATCTCAAATTTGCACTCATCAGACCAAAGGACAGATTTCCACCAGTCTAATGTCCATTGCTCGTGTTTCTTGGCCCAAGCAAGTCTCTTCTTATTGGTGTCCTTTAGTAGTGGTTTCTTTGCAGCAATTCGACCATGAAGGCCTGATTCACAGTCTTCTCTGAACAGTTGATGTTGAGATGTGTCTGTTACTTGAACTCTGTGAAGCATTTATTTGGGCTGCAATCTGAGGTGCAGTTAACGCTAATGAACTTATCCTCTGCAGCAGAGGTAACTCTGGGTCTTCCTTTCCTGTGGCGGTCCTCATGAGAGCCAGATTCACCATAACGCTTGATGGTTTTTGCGACTGCACTTGAAGAAACTTTCCAAGTTATTGAAATTTTCTGGATTGACTGACCCTCATTTCTTAAAGTCACGATGGACTGTCATTTCTCTTTGCTTATTTGAGTTGTTCTTGCCTTAATGTGGACATTTACCAAATAGGGTAATCTTCTGTATACCACCCTACCTTGTCACAAAACAACAGATTGGCTTAAATTCATTAAAAAGGAAAGAAATTCCACAAATTAACAAGACACACCTGTTAATTGAAATGCATTCCAGGTGACTACCTCATGAAGCTGGTTGAGAGAATGCCAAGAGTGTCCAAAGCTGTCATCAAGGCAAAGGGTGGCTGCTTTGAAGAATCTCAAATATAAAATTATATTTTGATTTGTTTAACACTTTTTTGGTTACTACATAATTCCAAATGTATTATTTCATAGTTCTGATGCTTTCACTATTATTCTACAATGTACTAGAAAATAGTAAAAAATAAAGAAAAACCCTATAATGATTAGGTGTGTCTAAACTTTTGACTGGTACTGTATATACACAAGGGATTTTGAGTTTCCTTTACCTGGAGTGTGGTACTGCTACATGCTGATATTATATATGACATGTATTATTATTTATTGAAAAAAACATTTTTTGGGGGGGGGGGGGGGGGGCAGGACAGAGAAGAGCTTGGACTCCCGTAGGGGTGGGTGGCCAAGTGACCTAAAGTGGCATAACAGGTGACATGAGAGAACTTGGGAAGGTTGAAAACCAGGCGGGCTGCTGCGTTCTGGATAAGTTGCAGGGATTTGATGGCAAAAGCAGGGAGCCCAGCCAACAGCGAGTTGCAGTAGTCCAGCCAACAGCGAGTTGCAGTAGTCCAGCCAACAGCGAGTTGCAGTAGTCCAGCCAACAGCGAGTTGCAGTAGTCCAGCAAACAGCGAGTTGCAGTAGTCGTTTTGCAGGAAAGCGTTTTGCAGCAGGCAAACGTTTTGCAACATAATCGGCGTGATGAATACACCCCTGGTCTTGACTGAAATGTATTGTCTGTTGGCAGGTGGCTGATCTGGAAGCACATGGCAGCCACGGTCCTAGTGACATGCTAAAGGACGAGCTGACTCGGTCTCTGGAGGAACTGGAGGCCCTGCTCAAGGCTAAAGACGAGGTCAGAGGGCAAGAGACATACAGGGGAAACGAGAGGTATTGTAGGTACATCTCAGAGGAGGCTGGTGGGAGGAGCTATATGAAGATGGGCTCATTGTAATGGCTGGAATGGAATTAAGGGAACGTCAAACACAAACATATAGAAACCACATTTGACTCTGTTCCATTAATTCCATCCCAGTCATTACAATGAGCCTGTCCTAGCTCCTCCCACCAGCCTCCTCTGGTACAGCTGTTTGCCCTTTGCAACTTATGCATAAGATGAGGGTAGGGGGAGCCGTTTCTAGTTCGGACCAAGATCAAAAGTAGCTGGGGTTGAAATGGAATTGTATGCAATTATAGATGGAGAACAGTCTTATCACAAAGATAGAATAACCAGGAAACTGATCTCAAATCAGTTGTGGTCTTTAAACAGAATAAATAAAGGCTGATGTGAAAACCTGTAACTTCCTTTGTTTTGTGTTGCTGAAAGGTCCTAATGTGTGATTGATGTTTTTTTATCCCAGGAAATCCACATTCTGCAGAACAAGAAATCAGAATACCATGAGATGGAGCAGGAGAGAGAAGAAGCCATACATAGATTACAGGTAGAACTGCACACTGAAGAAGAATTTGCTGAAACCTTGCAGGAACAAGCAGCAAGTAGGATGCACTAAGGGTGAATTAAGACAGGTGAAATTGTCTTCCCTTTTCCCCCCTGTGGTCCTTCAGGAGATGGAGATGCGTAACCTGGAGCTGGAGCGGCGGGTGCAGAATGCCGAGCAGAACCTGGCCGCCTCCCTTGAGGAGCGGGACCGCACAGAGAGTGAGGTGCAGAGGGCCATCGAGATTCTGGACGTCAAGCTCTTTGACCTGAACGACCTCCGGCAGAGCCTGGTCAAGCTGATTGACAAATGATGCCAAAGAGGAAGGGTCTGTTGGGGACGGCCAATGCAAAGAGAGGAAAAAGAGAAGGAGCTGGTACTCTCCTGCTATAAAGCACAACACCGCTTCTGCTGTGGGAAGATTGCTGCATCGCTGTACTGTACTTTCCAGCTTGTTAAGCAATATGTTGTGGTGTTACCTAGGCAGTGTTTCCCAACCCAGGTCCTCCATTGTACATTTTTATTGTAACCTGGACAAGCACACCTGATTCAACTTGTCAACTAATCATCAAGCCCTCACTGAGTTGAATGAGGTGTTTGTCAAGGCCTACAACAAAACGGTGTACTGTTGGGGGTACTGGAGAACCGGGGTTGGGAAACACTGACCAAGGTGGTGTATCTGCTGTGTCCGGTGTTGTGCTGCGTTTCATGTTGCTTTCTTAAGCAACATTCAAGGCAATAGTCTTAAGTGCTAGGCTGTTTATTTGCGATTAGGAATATTGTCAAGAATGAGAACAATGACATCATTAGGTGCTTGTAGATTTTGAATTCAACTGATTTTATACAAATTTGGTAATATAATGGTATAATGAGCAATGTGGATTATCTATTTTAATTTTCCAGTGAGAGGAGTTGATTTATTTTGGGGGGGAGAGATCTCAGTGCAACCATGTATTTGGAAAGGAGCATTACATGACGCAGATGGAGAATAAAAAAATGTGGCTGACAGAATTTACATCAAATTATCATACAACTCAAGATAATTGGTATTCAATAACAAGAAAGTAAAGAATTAGCCTTATCAAAATATTCTGTTTTTTATACATCTGAGCAAAGTTGGTGTCACAGAGACCAAAAGATATGCCTCTGCAATAATCTTGGGACATCAATATGATTAGCGTAGTTAGGGCTCGATTCAATCCGTAACACTGAAGATCTGCGCTGTAGCGTGACTGAAAAGTACTTTTCCTTTCAATTTCTATTGCGCTTGTAGCGCAGGTCTTCAGCACTACAGATTGTTAGTCTTTAACCTGTGATATGTTAACCACTCATGTCTGCTAATTGTATACTTAAAAAAAACAATGCATGTGAAGTGCTCTGAGCGATAAACAATCTGTAAAGAAACATGTTTATTGACAGAAACGTCAGATGTGTCCAGGTTACGGGTACCAGTTGTAAATATATAAAACTTTATTGGTACTATGGCATGCTGGTAGTGTGATATATGAGGCATGGGAGGGTAACTTGCATACATGCGAATATGTTCCAACCTTCTAAGAACTAAAAGGCACCAAAGAGAGTTGAGTTCTCAAAGTAAGAGCTTTCAAAAGCTTGACTCAACAGATTCTCATTTGTGTTCATAGAATATTAAATTGAAGCTAGATTAGTCCTGATAATTAGGTAGATGATTTAGATGAGCGATAAGATTTAAGACATTTAAGAGCTTGCTCTTGCAATAAGTCAATGTTAAATTAAGACTTCTCAAAGAGCCATTGTCTCTAGCCAGATTGTCTAATAATTGATATAAAATAATCAGTTCAATCCGTAGCGCTGGATGTCGGCGCAATCGGAAATGACCTTTAAAATGTAAATCATGAATGCTAAAGCGCTACGGATTGAACTGAGCTCTTCATTCATGAGGTTTACGTAAATATAACTATCTTTGAGACTTGAATGAATGCATTTGATCAGCTCTTATTTCCCTCCAGCATATGTAATCATTAAGAGCAGTAGAAGGGGATTGATGTTCAGCTTATAGGAGACAACGCTATAGGCCTTGTAAGTGGTTGTATGTATTTGCATTTACTGTAAAAAAAAAACATTATCCGTGATGAAATTGCAAGTTTCATTGCACAAATGATATTTAGATTAAGGCACTCAAGTGAAGTGGAGCAAAATGTTATTATTTTTCCTGAGCCTTGTTCAAAAGAAACTGTCTAAAAAATAAAAGGGCATAGAATAATGTGATCAAAACTGCCTTGTGCTTTGTAGTAAGTCAAGGTTTGTGACAGCAAGAATGAGCCTTCCCCTTTTCCATTTTATTTTATTGAAAACCTTGACAAAAGATTGAAAGGATGCAAGTTTACTTCAGCTTCTTCTTGGGGCGCAGGTTGCTGGTGTGCCCACACTTCTTTTTGCGGCAGTTGACTGCACGGGGGTGAAGACGTGCATAGCATCTGTAATACAGAGAGTGCACCAACATCATTAAGTCCACAGACATGGGTCAGTAGATGGCTGTAATTCTACACTGAACAAAAATAAAACGCAACATGTAAAGTGTTGATCCCATGTTTCATGAGCTGAAATAAAAAGAAATCCCAGAAATGTTTCATATTCACCAAAAACGTTAAAATTGTGCACAAATTTGTTTACATCCCCGTTAGTGAGCATTTCTCCTTTGCCAAGATTATCCATTCACCTGACAAGTGTGACATATCAAGAAGCCGATTAAACAGCATGATCATTACACAGGTGCACCTTGTGCTATAACATGACACTAAAATGTGCAGTTGTCACACCAGAGCTGTTGCCAGAAAATGTAATGTTCAATTCTCTACCATAAGCCACTCCAAACGTTGTTTTAGATCATTTGGCAGGCCTTACAACTGCAGACCACGTGTAACCATGGCAGCCCAGGACCTCCACATCCAGCTTCTTCACCTGCGGGATCATCTGAGACCAGCCACCCTGACAGCACAACCGAAGAATTTCTGCACAAACTGCCAGAAACCGTGTCAGGGAAGCTCATCTGCGTGCTTGTAGTTCTCACCAGGGTCTTGACCTGACTGCAGTTCGGCGTCGTAGCCAACTTCAGTGGGCAAATGCTCACCTTCGATGGCCACTGGCACGCTGGCTGAATCCCGGTTTTAACTGTACCGGGCAGACGGCGTGTGTGAGAGAGTTGCTGATGTTAACCTGTTAGGGCTAGGGGGCAGTATTTGCACGGCTGGATAAAAAAAATGTACCCGATTTAATCTGGTTACTAATCCTACCCAGTAACTAGAATATGCATATACTTATTATATATGGATAGAAAACACTCTAAAGTTTCTAAAACTGTTTGAATGGTGTCTGTGAGTATAACAGAACTCATTTGGCAGGCAAAACCCTGAGACATTTTCTGACAGGAAGTGGATACCTGATGTGTTGTATTACCTTTAAACCTATGCCATTGAAAAACACAGGGGCTGAGGAATATTTTGGCACTTCCTATTGCTTCCACTAGATGTCACCAGCCTTTACAAAGTGTTTTGAGTCTTCTGGAGGGAGATCTGACCGAACAAGAGCCATGGAACGATGATGGCCCATTAGACACCTGGCGCGCGAGTTCATGTTGGGTACCCTCGTTCCAATACGTTATAAAAGAGTATGCATTCGTCCACCTTGAATATTATTCATGTTCTGGTTAAAAAAGGCCCTAATGATTTATGCTATACAACGTTTGACATGTTTGAACGAACGTAAATATATTTTTTCCCCTCGTTCATGAAGTGAAGTCCGGCGGGCTTAGATCATGTGCTAACAAGACGGAGATTTTTGGACATAAATGATGAGCTTTTTTGAACAAAACTACATTCGTTATGGACCTGTGATACCTGGAAGTGACATCTGATGAAGAGAATCAAAGGTAATGGATTATTTACATAGTATTTTCGATTTTAGATCTCCCCAACATGACGACTAGTCTGTATCGCAACGCGTATTTTTCTGGGCGCAGTGCTCAGATTATTGCAAAGTGTGATTTCCCAGCAAGGTTATTTTTAAATCTGGCAAGTTGATTGCGTTCAAGAGATGTAAATCTATAATTCTTTAAATGACAATATAATATTTTACCAATGTTTTCTAATTTTAATTATTTAATTTGTGATGCTGACTTGACTGCCGGTTATTGGAGGGAAACGATTTCCTCAACATCAATGCCATAGTAAAACGCTGTTTTTGGATATAAATATGAACTTGATAGAACTAAAAATGCATGCATTGTCTAACATAATGTCCTAGGAGTGTCATCTGATGGAGATTGTAAAAGGTTAGTGCATCATTTTAGCTGGTTTTATGGTTTTGGTGACCCTGTCTTTGAATTGACAAAACATTACACACAACTCTTGTAAATGTACTGTCCTAACATACTCTAAATTTATGCTTTCGCCATAAAACCTTTTTGAAATCGTAAAACGTGGTTAGATTAAGGAGATGTTTATCTTTCAAAGGGTGTAAAATAGTTGTATGTTTGAAAAATTTGAATTTTGACATTTATTTGGATTCAAATTTGCCGCTCTTGAAATGCACCTGCTGTTGATGGAGTGCACCACGGGGGGGACGCTAGCGTCCCACCTAGCCCATAGAGGTTAACGTTGTGAACAGAGTGACCAATGGTGGCGATGGGGTTATAGTATGGGCAGACATAAGCTATGGACAACGAACACAACTGCATTTTACCTATGGCAATTTGAATGCACAGAGATACCGTGACAAGATCCTGAGGCCCATTGTCGTGCCATTCATCCACAGCAATCACCTCATGTTTCAGCATGACTATGCTCTGCCCCATGTCGCAAGGATCTGTACACAATTCCTGGAAGCTGAAAAAGTCCCAGTTCTTCCATGGCCTGCATACTCACCAGACATGTCACCCATTGAGCATGTTTGGGATGCTCTGGATCGATGTGTACGACAGCGTGTTCCAGTTCCCGCTAATATACAGCAACTACACACAGCCATTGAAGAGGAGTGAGACAACATTCCTCATGCCACAATCAACAGCCTGATCAACTCTATGCGAAGGAGATATGTTGCGTGGTAAATGGTGGTCACATCAGATACTGACTGCTATTCTGATTCACACCCTTACCTTCTTTTCCTGGTATTGTGACCAACGGATGCATATCTGTATTCCCAGTCATGTGAAATCCATAAATTAGAGCCTAATTTATTTATTTCAGTTGACTGAATTCCTTACATGAACTGCAACTTAGTCAAATCTTTGAAATTGTTGCATGCTGTGTTTATATTTTTGTTCAGTGTATTTTGTCTTCAGTTAATGAAAGCAGACATACTTGCGGCAGATCATTTTGTCACAGTTGTATTTCTGTGCCAGCTGTCTCAGGGAAGGCTCGATGATACCTCCTCTCAGACGCAGGACGAGATGAAGAGTGGACTCTGGGAAGCAAAGTAGTGAGACATTAACAAATGACACGTCAACAAGATTACACAGTATCATTTATTTAATTGTATTCATTTAGCCAGGATAGTCCACTAACACATGCCACTGTTTTCCTAGGTAGTATCACAAATTGTATTTCTAAGAGTTGAACATTTGCACTGACATTTTTATAAACATTTGTATTTTTGTTAGGGCCTTATATAAACGTTTGTTTGTTAGGGCCTTATATATTTTAGTTTTTTATATAAACTTTATTATTATTTTTGTTTAGGGCCAGGGCCATTAACTGCTAATATGTGATGCATGACTATTACAGCATGCATAATATTTCACATTTTAGTCATTTAGCTGACGCTCTTATCCAGAGCGATTCACAGGAGCCATTAGGGTTAAGTGCCTTGCTCAAGGGCACATCAGCAGATTTTCCACCTAGTCATCTTGGGGATTTTGAACCAACAACCTTTTATTTACTGGTTCAATGCTCTTAACCGCTAGGCTACCTGCCACCCCCCAGACAGACTGCTCAGATGTTCCCATGGACTAAGATGTGATATAAGCCTCAATGCCATGACAGATTAGTGTGAACACTGAAGACTTGTCTGTCATTGTCTGAACAAACAGTATTATCTCCATCATTGGATTAGTCAAGAAGTACCTTTCTGAATGTTGTAGTCTGACAATGTGCGGCCATCCTCCAACTGTTTGCCAGCGAAGATGAGTCGCTGTTGGTCAGGAGGAATACCTGAAAGGGAAGGCAGCAAACTAAGTAGGTTTGCCATCAAACCATCCACATCACACCAACTGGAGTAGTTGCCCATTTACACATATCTTATGTCGATGTTCGGTTCTCAGGTGGAAGGTAAACTAATCCTAGATCAGTGCCCAGCAACTTTTACTGTTGCTGAGATTGAGTGTTACCTTCTTTGTCTTGAATCTTGGCCTTCACATTCTCGATGGTGTCACTGGGTTCCACCTCAAGGGTGATGGTTTTACCCGTCAACGTTTTCACAAAGATCTGCATCTTTGTTGGCTGTAGAAACAAGGCGGGTAAACATTATAGGCCAGTTTTCTGGACACAGATTGAGCGTGGTCCTGGAGTGAAAATCTTGCTCAACCGAGAATATTTTACTAGTTAATTTAAAAATCAGCAGGCTACTAAATGACTAGTGTCCTACAACTAGCACGTTAGTTGAATACCGTTAATAAAACTGGCAATGCTTGTACGTTGTGGGCTGTTTAGTAAGTTAATGATGTCTGAATAAAGTTACAGTCAATTATTTCACCAGTCACTTGTCATCTGACAATTACAGTACTGGATAACATGTTTGTAATGCTTTAGCTACACACTAGTAATATGGCTGTAGCTAACGTTATGTGTTTAGCTAACCCATTTGGAAGTGGCACATGGCACACAGGGCCACGGTTGTTAGCAAGCTAACGTTAGCTACCGTCTGTCACACAACTAGCTAGCTATTAGTCCCGTTTCTCACACACTGATGAACAGTCAGTCCTCAATTAATGTCACATATCTAGACATAAAACACTCGCTGATAGTCAAACCTCAAAATATATCCATAATCTTGAAGATACGCTTAGCTGGTTAAACAACACTCACCGCCAGACAACTGCTTCTGGAGAACAGGAAGGGAGGAACTTAAATGGTTTTCATCACTCTACCTTCGGCTGAGGGTTGCCAGGTCCAGTTAAAATTTCTAGCCCTGACCTCTGAAAACCCGCTCACAAGGCAGACAACTAGGTCTTTAATGTTTTGGGGGTTTTTTGCAGCAAGAGAGGAGTCGCCACATTTATCCACGAAACCCTTAGTCTATAAAGTATCGAGCGAATTAAGAAGGAATATCGACGTCATTTTTAACGACATAGGCTAGGAAGCAAAATTCGGTTTTCCATCAATATAATAATTCTTGCAAGTTTAAGAATATGTCACAAGAGAAAAGATTATTAAACTCTCCAGATCAATTGAACTTATTTTGACAGCTATGATTAAGTAATACGGCCCAAGGAGGCGTGGTATATGGCCAATATACCACAGCCAAGGGCTATTCTTAGGACATAGCCCTTAACTGTGGTATATTGGTCATATACCACAAACCCCTGAGGTGCCTTATTGCTATTATAAACTGATTAACAACCTAATTATATTAGCAAAAAGTATTTTTTGATAATTCCCGTGATACACAGTCACCTATACCACGGTTTTAAACCAATCAGCATTCAGGGCTCAAACCACCCTGTTTATAATTGGAAATAAATCCTGCTTGCACATGTGCATAACTATAGATAAATCCAACAGGAGAGTTTGAGTGATAAAAGTTGGACAGAGGATCTCAAAATCTCTGTGCAAGAAACACTTGGACGAACTTCCAAAAACGAATGTTGCACTAATTTCTGGAAATTGTGCTGTTATTATACTGAGGCAGAGATTGTCGAGCGTAGGTCTTTCTGAGCATGCAGTTGCATGGTTTGCTAACTATCTGTCTGATAGAACTCAGTGCACTCAATTTGATGGGCTCATGTCTGTTAAATTGTATGTCTGTAATGGTGTGGCCCAGTGCTCTGTACTTGGTCCCTTCTTATTCACTATTTCTAGAAATAATTTAGACAAAAATGTGCAAAATGCACAACTTCACTTTTATGCTGATGATACTGTTATTTATTGTTGTGCCTTGTCTCTCACAAAAGCTTTCCAGAACTTGCAAATTGCTTTTTATACTGTTCAACACACCTTGTGTCAATTGAAGCTTATCCTCAATACTGACAAAACTAAACTAATGGTGTTTTCTAAAGCAATAAAAAGACCTCTGAACCTTTCACCTATTACTACCTGTCAGGGCAATGATATTGAGACTGTAACCTCATATAAATATCTTGTAATTTTAATTGATGACAGCTTCTTTTAAATGACAAAAAAATTTAAGCTGAAGTTGGGATTTTATTTTAGGAATAAGGCCTGTTTTTCTATTGAAGCCAGAAGGAGGTTAGTATCAGCTACATTTATGCCTTCACTAGACTATGGGGATATTTTATATATGAATGCTACCACTCAGTGTTTGAGATCAATTGACACCCTTTACCATGGAGCAGAGATTTATTTTAAACTGCGAAACCCTTACGCACCACTGCACTTTATATACAATGGTTGGCTGGCCTTCTCTAGTCTATTTGAACAGTGAGAGACAGAATAACAACAACAAAAATCCAGAAAAACGCATGTCAAAAATGTTAGAAATTTATTTGCATTTTAATGAGGGAAATAAATATTTGACCCCCTCTCAATCAGAAAGATTTCTGGCTCCCAGGTGTCTTTTATACAGGTAACGAGCTGAGATTAGGAGCACACTCTTAAAGGGAGAGCTCCTAGTCTCAGCTTGTTACCTGTATAAAAGACACCTGTCCACAGAAGCAATCAATCAATCAGATTCCAAACTCTCCACCATGGCCAAGACCAAAGAGCTCTCCAAGGATGTCGGGGACAAGATTGTAGACCTACACAAGGCTGGAATGGGCTACAAGACCATCGCCAAGCAGCTTGGTGAGAAGGTGACAACAGTTGGTGCGATTATTCGCAAATAGAAGAAACACAAAAGAACTGTCAATCTCCCTCGGCCTGGGGCGCCATGCAAGATCTCACCTCGTGGAGTTGCAATGATCATGAGAACGGTGAGGTCTCAGCCCAGAACTACACGAGAGGATCTTGTCAATGATCTCAAGGCAGCTGGGACCATAATCACCAAGAAAACAATTGGTAACACACTACGCCGTGAAGGACTGAAATCCTGCAGCGCCCGCAAGGTCCCCCTGCTCAAGAAAGCACATATACATGCCCGTCTGAAGTTTGCCAATGAACATCTGAATGATTCAGAGGACAACTGGGTGATAGTGTTGTGGTCAGATGAGACCAAAATTGAGCTCTTTGGCATCAACTCAACTCTCCGTGTTTGGAGGAGGAGGAATGCTGCCTATGACCCCAAGAACACCATCCCCACCGTCAAACATGGAGGGTGAAACATTATGCTTTGGGGGTGTTTTTCTGCTAAGGGGACAGGACAACTTCACCGCATCAAAGGGACGATGGACGGGGCCATGTACCGTCAAATCTTGGGTGAGAACCTCCTTCCCTCAGCCAGGGCATTGAAAATGGGTCGAGGATGGGTGTTCCAGCATGACAATGACCCAAAACACACGGCCAAGGCAACAAACATTTACATTTACATTTTAGTCATTTAGCAGACGCTCTTATCCAGAGCGACTTACAAATTGGAAGTGACACTTGTAAATGCCAGGGAGTGGCTCAAGAAGAAGCATATTAAGGTCCTGGAGTGGCCTAGCCAGTCTCCAGACCTTAATCCCATAGAAAATCTGTGGAGGGAGCTGAAGGTTCGAGATGCCAAACATCAGCCTCGAAACCTTAATGACTTGGAGAAGATCTGCAAAGAGGAGTGGGCCAAAATCCCTCCTGAGATGTGTGCAAACCTGGTGGCCAACTACAAGAAACGTCTGACCTCTGTGATTGCCAACAAGGGTTTTGCCACCAAGTACTAAGCCATGTTTTGCAGAGGGGTCAAATACTTATTTCCCTCATTAAAATGCAAATCAATTTATAACATTTTTGACATGCGATTTTTTTGTTGTTATTCTGTCTCCCACTGTTCAAATAAACCTACCATTAAAATTATAGACTGATCATTTCTTTGTCAGTGGGCAAACGTACAAAATCAGCAGGGGATCAAATACTTTTTCCCCTCACCATATGTGGAGAATGATATATTTGCGATAGAGCTGTGACCATGATCACAATTGATAACTTCCAATTTAATTAACTAAACATGGCCATTAACAATTGCATAATAACAAGGCTACAACAATCTGAGTTATAAGCTATTTATTAAACACGTTTGCCAGCTCCAGGTAGGGTACACAAGTGGCCAATATATGTTTTCATTTAGCTAGGCAAGTCAGTTAAGAACAAATTATTATTTGCAATGATGGCCTACGCCGGCCAAACCTGGACGATGCTGGGTCAATTGTGCGCCGCCATATGGGACCAATCAATGCCAGATGTGATACAGCCTGGATTGAACCAGGGACTGTAGTAACGCCTCTTGCACTGAGATGCAGTGCCATAGGCCGCTGCGCCACTCGGGAGCCCTGTCGTCATTTCAACATATGTATTATATCAAATGGTAGGCTATACAGTAGCCTACAATGGCATACAAAGTAATAAATAGCCTGCCTACTTGATGGCCAAAAATTAAAATGTAGTCTTATCATTCTCCACATTTAATGTCATTTTTATTGTGAACTCCGAAAAACAGAAGCACGCGAGGGAGTTCCATAACTTCCATTTAAAGTTTCAACTCGCACAGCGCTCCAGACCCTGGAACTGAGCATGAGTAAAACCCTTCGCTTGATATGGTTAACCATGAGAAAAGTCGACATTTCAATACAGTTTACTCACCTCTGATCGAATGTATCTAAAGCGTTCTAGTGCGCCTAAAGTTGTTTTCCAATGCGTTGTCGCCGTTATATCAGTTCTAGCGCGTTAATATGCTTTATGGAAAAAATGTCTCCATAATGACCAATCTAAATAGCATACCTACAACTGGTAAAACTGCTTCTCGTTCTCCGTGACTTATCCTGCAGCACACTCTCAGTGCTCTCAATGCACACACAGCCCTCTGGCCCTCCCCCAATTCAATTCAATTCAAATAAAATGGATTTATTGACATGGGAAACATATGTTTACATTGCCTAAGCAAGTGAAATAGATAATAAACAAAAGTAAATTAAACAATAAAAAAGAAACAGTAAACATTACACTCACAAAAGTTCAGTCACTCACTCAATCAGTAGCAGGTCACAGTGGGAAAAAATATATATTAAGAAAAATGCCATGGCGGCCGCGGTGCAATTTAGAAGTTCACCAAAAACGCGCCACCCACGGCCAATACATTTTCACCCGCGAACATCGTTTTCAATGTAGCCCAATTTTGGGAAAAGCACGACCATGGCAAACCTGCTGGGCTCCCAAACTACACGTCGTGCATCACGTTATCGCCATGTACTGGTCTGGAGGCTTCTTGGCGGAGTTGGCGCGTTGACCACCAGAAAAAAACGATTTATTTAATAGCTACCTCTCCTGCGGTAAACACGGATAGGATTGCAAGTCATGCCATGCAAGAGGAAGATAATTGCCTACATCAGTTTACAAATGCCCTCCCGGACTTTGTTTAAAAAAAAATCTGTGTTGTTTTTGGAAAGCAATCCTGCAAGTAGATGTCATATGTGTTGCAATGTCTCCCCTTTGCGGTTTCCGTAAAATTGACACTCACCAACAACATATCGATAGAGGACCACGGTATGATTCATGATACCCATAAAAACTGGTGGTCAAACAAAAATGGTTCCAGTCGTTTTTCCACCATTCGTTTTTCCCATAGGGGATATTAGAAAACACTTACAATAAGGGCTGTGTTTCATGTAGGCTTACCCTGGTGTGACATTTTGATAACTGTGTAAATCTCTCTAGGACAAGGTTAAGTTTATCAAAATGAAACGCTAATTAGCTGCTAATGTGGCTATCATAAAGAACTACAATGCCGTGATGATCTGGACTAGACTGCCGAATTGAGGCAAAGGTAAGAATCTCTGGATTAGCTAAATTAAAAAATGCTAGATACCGGTGTGCCATTACTCAAACATGTTCACTGGGTGAAAGTAAACAAAATTAGAGTAATCTTGATTTCAATGAAAGGGTGCAGTTTTGCTGTGTACAATCAGATTGCTCCTCTGTGTGAGTTGAATTGGTAACACTTTATTTGGTTAGTCCATCTGTAGATGCTTAGTAACATTTCAACTATCTACTGACGCTGGCCCTAACCTTAATCCTTATCCTAACCCTTAATTTAACCATACTAATTATTCTAAACCTAATGCTAACCCTAAACTTAGCAAGCAGTTGCTTATCAACAGATGGTTTGTTGATAGTATGACCATCTCCAGAGCATCTACTATCAGGACTATCCAAATAAAGTTTGACTGAATCTTCCCCTTTTTAAAATCACTGACACACATTCCTTTGTTCATTACAATTTTTTAAATAACCATTTATCCAGGGCAACCCATAGTAGTGAGTGCATACACTTTCATACTGGTCCCTCATGGGAATCAAACCCACAACCCTGGCATTTACAAGTGCCATGCTCTACCAACTGAGCCATACAAGACCACAGCCAAAGTATTGTTGCAAACCCACATTAAGGTATCCAAGATAGAGTCCATACTGTCATTTAAAAAAAGTTACCTGTCAAATACATAGCTGAGGGCAATGAACCCCAAAGCCAGAGGCAAGGCAAACAGCAGGTCACAGGGTCGCGGATACTCCTCCATCTGCTCCATGTCTCTCCAGGTGATCCCAGGAGGCAGCCAGTACTCATGCTTCCACAGATCAGGCAAGAGATCCATTCTGGATGGAGACAGGAAGAGGGATAAGTGGCTTAATGATATATAATTGATTACTGCTGAATGAGTTGGAGCAGAATAAACTTCAGTATCCCAGGGCCATTTTGTTTGTGTATGTGTGTGTGTGTGTGTGTGTGTGTGTGTGTGTGTGTGTGTGTGTGTGTGTGTGTGTGTGTGTGTGTGTGTGTGTGAGTGCGTGCGTGCATGCATTCATTCATGGCTTTGTGATTATTTTAAGCTATGCAAGAATTTTGCTTGATGCTCAGTACTTTGACATTTAATCAAATACTGAATCATGTGACTATGCTATGGTTTGCAGGGGTCATTGATTGAACAATTAAAACCCCATCAGTACTACTGAAAAGTTAACTTCAGGCTACAGTTTGACATCATTTTAAAAAGAAATCATGTGATCATGAGACGCAATCATTTTTGTTAAAACAAACGTGATTAACAAGATCAATCCATGTTGTTATTATAGTAGAGTCAAATATGCAACTGTATCTGTCCTGGTTGGCCTATATGAAAGATATATTATTAATGTCTGTTACATTTGTTGACGGGTGATTCTATGAATAACTATATTTATATTGAGAACTAATATTTCAGGTGAAAAGAGTTGCAACAAGAACAGTTATTATGACGACCTACCTGTCAGGGATTCGATGCAGTAATTGAGGATTGCGTTGAGAAAGAGGACGACGAATCACCGATTAATCAACATAACTGGACGTTTTTCCTCTCTGGTGATCAATAGCAGATTCACAACTGTGCTGTGAACGTTTGATTCCACTGATGCCCAAGCGGCAACAAAAGGGGTGTGTTCAGTTAATGCAGCCTACTTAGGAATGAGGACAAGAGGGTAAAAAGGGGAAGAAAACAGTAATGGTTGTAAGAACTCTTAATCAGCGAGGAAAAATGAGTCTATCTACCAGTAATTGCAAAACGTGAATGAAATTTGCAATAATAGAATATTGATTGTTATTGGGTTATCCACAACAACTTGTTTGAGGATAACACTGTCCAACCTTGAAACCAGGCCAAAGGTTATGTCAAGTGGGCCGGCGCTAGCCTTTTGTAGTATGGTTTTTGTAGTATGGTCGAATACCCACCAGGCTCGCAGGGCCAGCGCTAGCCTTTTTAGGGCCCTAAGCGAGATTTGGTTGCCCGTCCCCCCCCCCGTTCCCACTCTTAGCAGCAGAGAGAACATTTTAAATGTTAAAGTTTACATTTCCTGCAATTCTACACATTTTGCCATGGGAAATAGAGAACATTTTGCAGTTTAAGCAAGCTTCCTGCAATTGTGTTTTTTTTACCATGGGGCAGAGAGAACTTTAGCAATTTTGTAACAAATGTCATGCAATTCCAATTATTTTGCCAATACTTATGCCATATTAATGATATCTGATTTAATTATTTTTTTGTCGGGGCCCCCTAGTGGCTGGGGGCCCTAAGTGATCGCTTATGCCTGGAGCCGGCCCTGACTACTTGACCACTGTGTGACACAGAGTTACATTTTTTAGTGCCTGAATGAAGTTAATTTGTATTTTTTGTGAGGAATGCAATAACGTTTTTCTGTTACTGTTCCTGAATAGTATGCCATCAACATGAACTTTATCCTGTCACTGTTCCTGAATAGTATGTCATCAACATATATTTAAATGAAGCCTAAGGTATTTGTTGTGAGGTCACATGTTTAGAGATCTAATTTGAGAAGCAGGGACCATAGCTCTCCGTCTCCAAACATCATACAAGAAACATTTCTAAATTGTACTAAAATTCTACAAATGTAAGGCAGGTTTTATTTGACCTATATTTTTATTTTACCTTTATTTTAACAGGGAGTCCCACTGAAACCAAAGCCTCTTTCACAAGAGAGCCCTGCATACACACCATTTACAAAATGCAATACAATACAAATAAAAAAATTTACAAACGCACTCAACAATCACATTCCTCAGCACAGAAGTCCTCAATTAACAGGTTCATTGGAATCCCTCTAATGATAATAAAAATCTATTCAAAAGACAGCCTTTCTCAACAGTCATTTTTCAAACATGGCACTCACAGTCACAACCACTTTGTTTTTAAGTTTCAAGTTTTATTGTCACGTGCACAAGTACAGTGAAATGCATTTCTTGCAAGCTCTTTCCCAACAATGCAGTAACCAATATCGGTAGTACTATTTATACTTAAAAAAAAGTAAAGTAGAACAAAAACACACAAGAAATATACATTTGTAGATTACTCTAAATTCCCTAGGGCTGCAAAATGTGTCCCTTCTTCACCATGAGGTTTTACTGGAATAGTGACGCTTGCTTACCTTTACTTTGAAGATGTCTAAAGATTGAAGAGGTCCAAAGAAGCCAAACCAACCTGAAATATAGGCCTATGTTTGTTTGCCCACTCTTTGTGAGTACTCATGTACATCAACAGTCGAGGAACATAAAGTTGTGTCGAGTACACTGCCACCCACCCTCCAACACTACTGTCTGTTAACAGCCATACGGACCAGTAAGATGGAGAGGCTGGTGTGATAAGGATCTGGAAGACTGTCTCCAGATGTAATACACACACGTACACATGGCTTTTGATATGTGGTAGTGGAGTAGGGGCTTGAGGACACACACTTAGTGTGTTGTGAATTATGTTGTAAATGTATTGTAATGTTTTAAAAACTGTATAACTGCCTTAATTTTGCTGGAACTCAGGAAGATTGGCTGCTGCAATGGGGATCCATAATAAATATAAATAACTATTGTTAAGCAGATTCCACATTCTCTCACATTCCCTTTTCTTATGCATGCACCTGTACATCTGATCCATGACTATGACAGTGGGCAGGCAAGAGGATTCAGATCTAAAGGTGAAAACATGTGGAGCAAATGGTCTTGTATACCCCTTTATACGGATACCTGTATTTTGGTTACATGGTCTGTGAAAATGCAAGAATCATGACTAAGTCTTAAGGTGGCTTTTCATTTTGTCACGACTTCCGCCGAAGTCGGCCCCTCTCCTTGTTCGGGCGGCGTTCGGCGGTCGACGTCACCGGCTTTCTAGTCACCACCGATCCATGTTTCCCTTTTCATTTTGTTTTGTCTTGATTATACACACCTGTTTTCAATTCCCTTATTATGTTCCTTATTTTACCCTCTGGCTTACCTTTCTGTTTTGTCCGTGATTGTTCTTTGTCAGTGGTTGTTGGAGGTGTTTCTCCTAACTCTGTTGTTTAGCTGTTGGAGATTTTTGATTGTGTTTTTGAGTAAACAAGACTGTTTTGCACTGAAACCTGTGTCCTGCGCCTGACTCCGCTACGTCTCCAAACCAAAAGCGTTACACATTTACCCATTTTTTTGTTTGTTTTACCCCTTACCCCTTTCAGATATACCAAAAAGCTGGTCTAAAAAAGCAGGCATGGTAAATTAGTGGAATGTTGGTCTGTGTATGAAAGGCATATCAGAGTTGATGTATGAATTAAGCATTGACATGCACTCAGAACATCCAATTTCGTTGTTTCTCTTTGAACAATTGTAATTTTGAGAGTGAAAAACAAAACAAATCTAAAACCAGGAAAAATAAAACTGAGAAAAGAGAATATGGGAAACAATAAAACAGTATTCTGGGGGGGAAAAATCACAGATGTATAGGGCCCCCCTTAGAGTAGTTTATTAACCATTCTTTTGCAAGGTATATTGACAGAAAACATAGTGCACTACTTTCTCTTGTACACTAAGGACCCAAGGAGGAGTTGCAGGGGAGAAGAGAAGAATGTGCATATTTGAAAACTAGAAAAAAATGAGTAGTTCACAACATGTTTCTTTGCTTTTAAATAGCTCTCATGCTACAAAAGGTTGGTGCCCCCTGAACTAGTGGCTCTCAGTATTCCATTGTGTGGGTGTTACTCAGCCCTTATGTCACCAACTGCTGTTAATAAGGATCTGACTCTTTTTTTCTCTCGATTTTTGCCTAAAATGACATAACCAAATCTAACTACCTGTAGCTCAGGACCTGAAGCAAGGATATGCATAATCTTCATACCATTTGAATGGAAACACTTTGAAGTTTGTGGGAATGTGAAATTAATGTAGGAGAATATAATACATAAGATCTGGTAAAATATATTTTTTAAAGTTTTTCCATCATCTTTGAAATGCAAGAGAAAGGCCAATATATGACTTAAGAATCTAGGCACAATTTAGATTTTGACCACTAAATGGCAACAGTGTATGTGTAAAGTTTTAGACTGATCCAATGAACCATTGCATTTATGTTCAAAATGTTGTATCAAGACTGCCCAAATGTGCATTTTCAAGTTCATAACTGTGCATTCTCCTCAAACAATAGCATGGTATTCTTTCACTATAATAACTACTGTAAATTGGACAATGCAGTTAGATTAACAAGAATTTATGCTTTCTGCCCATATCAGATATGTCTGTCCTGGGACATTTTCTTGCTACTTACAACCTCATGCTAATCACATTAGGGCATGCTAGCTCAACCGTCCCGTGGGCAGGACACCGATCCCGTAGAGGTTTAAATCACATCCGAAGATACATTTTTTTAGGTCCGGAAGAAAACGAACAAATGTAGATTTCTTTGTGTAATTCCCCTTTAATTGCGCATCTGGCCTTTAATTGTGCACCTATTGAGTGAGGAATGTGCCGGTCTAATGATGGTACTGTCTGCTGCTGCACATTTCATGGCAAAGTTAGAAAACAACAAATAATAGATACAAATTATATACTTATAATATACTTCTGCCAGGTAAGACTACTTTGCAGTTAAAATTTAATTGAGAAGGTTTTAGGGAAAGTATTTCTGTCAACCCACGACAGTTATCACATCAACATCAACACGAAGTGATAGACAAACACGCGCACCACACAGACAGGCAGAAGCAGTATTGCTAGAAATTAATTGGCATTTATTGTGTTAGATTTAGCTTTTTAAGCTAATAGTGTCTAACTAAGGGTGGGATAATGTCAATGTTGCGTTGATTAAATAGTAGTTATGTACATATTTTCACTTATTTTTATGGGCAATACATAGTGAAATATTTATTTTCTAAACATGTCACCAAAATGTTTAAAGGTTACGGTTGAAGACTTCTGTATTATTTTATACAGTGTGTCAATGCTTTGGTCTGTGGTAGTGAATGAAGAGCCCCAATGGCATTGTGCCTACCAGGT
Organism: Salmo salar; assembly: GCF_965601325.2. Lineage (NCBI taxonomy): Eukaryota > Metazoa > Chordata > Actinopteri > Salmoniformes > Salmonidae > Salmo > Salmo salar. Next base: position 16,334,859 of record NC_138293.1, read on the forward strand.
TACTACATTGTTAGAACCCACTGTGGCACAATCTGCATCGATAATTGCTTGCCTAATGAGATGGGAGGTGTGGCTGTTATTCAGAGCATCCTATTGGGCTCCCTTCAACTGGAAGCAATTAGCATGCAATTTTAATTTGGTTATAACTATTTTTCATATTACAATAGCAGCATGTGTCACTGGTAACACACCATTCATTTACATTGTTTAAGGTGTAATTACAAAGGGCCTATGGATATGCCTTCACAGAGGCCCATTGTTGATTGTTGTAGGTCAGTCACTCACTAGGAGGTGGAATTGCAGGAGAGATATTTGAATTACGGTCCTGGAGTTTGCAGTGTGTACACCAATTTACCTGATAATAGTACTAGAAATGTCATGAGTCAGGGCAGAGAGTTTTTCCTGGTCATGTCATATGGTGTTTATATGCCAACGTCATCATCACATGTAATGAGTTCATGGGTTTCTGTTTGTCTGTTTGCATTCCCACAAAATAATGCTGGTGATGCCACAAACTACGAAGGACTGGCACAGAATGGAGCTGTAAGTACCCCAGATTACTAGAGGAGGTCCTCGGTTAGCAGAAATAGAAAAGACTACCAGCTCTGAACTCATTGTCCACCTCTAGAAATTGTCCTGACTTGACACAAGAGGATAAGACAAGACTAATGCTTGCTACTAAGCAAGTTAATATCATTCATATTGGGAACAATTTATTAAGATCAAATACATAAAATCTAACAATCAAGCTGTTCACAAATCATGATACCATATAGGTGGAGGTAGAGGCTGCTTACAAGCATCAGTTCCATACAGTATCTTATCTGAGGGTGATCTGTCTCTCTGGGAGCACTGATCCTCATGAATTAGCTGGCAGTGTCTCTTTATGAGGCACCTATAGATTATTCAATAGATCACGTTTGCTTTAAATCTCACTGCTACTGATAGAGAACAACAGAGGGGACAACCTGTTCTAAACGGAAATCAGAAATGTCATGGGGGCTTGGTATGGCGGTTGTGTGTGTGTGTGTGTGTGTGTGTGTGTGTGTGTGTGTGTGTGGTGTGTGTGTGTGTGCTGAGAGGATGACCGTAAAATGAAAGGTTTTATATAATTATAGGAATGTTTATTGAGAAAACGACAGTAGGAACAACATCTACTCTTCAAGCAAACATAAATGGTACATAATGCCAAGTCTATATGACAATCACTATCAAGATGATGTACCTTCCAACTATCTGGCAACTTAGATGACAACAGTGTATTGAAAAAAATACTACAGAAAAAGCCTCTAGTGTTCTGAAAGACACTGCTGGTCACTATATTGTTCACCAAGGCTAGGCTAAACGAAGAGAAAGAGGATGACGAGTGATGATGTTGATAGACATGTCATTTCATGAACACAATAACCAATAGACATACAGAACATGCTGTCATAAAGCCCCCACTTACAGACAGTATAACCTAAGGCTTAAAACCTGTTAGGGCTAGGGGGCAGTATTTACACGGCCGGATAAAAAACGTACCCGATTTAATCTGGTTATTACTACTGCCCAGAAACTAGAATATGCATATAATTATTGGCTTTGGATAGAAAACACCCTAAAGTTTCTAACACTGTTTGAATGGTGTCTGTGAGTATAACAGAACTCATATGGCAGGCAAAAACCTGAGAAGATTCTGTACAGGAAGTGCCCTCTCTGACCATTCCTTGGGCTTCTTGACTCTTTTTATTGAAAACTTAGGATCTTTGCTGTAACGTGACACTTCCTACGGCTCCCATAGGCTCTCAGAACCCGGGAAAAAGCTGAATGACGTCTTTGCAGCCCCTGGCTGAAAAACATTAGCGCCTTTGGTAAGTGGTCTATCAGAGGACAATGAGACTGAGGTGCGTGCACGAGGCGACCCCATGTTTTTATTTTCTCTCTCTTTGAGCTAAAACACAGATTGCCGGTTGGAATATTATCGCTTTTTTACGAGAAAAATGGCATAAAAATTGATTTTAAACAGCAGTTGACATGCTTCGAAGTACGGTAATGGAATATTTAGAATTTTTTGTCACGAAACGCGTCGGGCGCGTCACCCTTCTTTACACTTCGGATAGTGTCTTGAACGCACGAACAAAACAGAGGATATTTGAACATAACTATGGATTATTTTGAACCAAACCAACATTTGTTATTGAAGTAGAAGTCCTGGGAGTGCATTCTGACGAAGAACAGCAAAGGTAATAACATTTTTCTTATAGTAAATCTGACTTTGGTGAGGGCTAAACTTGGTGGGTGTCTAAATAGCTAGCCCTGTGATGCCGGGCTATCTACTTAGAATATTGCAAAATGTGCTTTCACCGAAAAACTATTTTAAAATCGGACATAGCGAGTGCATAGAGGAGTTCTGTATCTATAATTCTTAAAATAATTGTTATGTTTTTTGTGAACGTTTATCGTGAGTAATTTAGTAAATTCACCGGAAGTTTGCGGGGGGTATGCTAGTTCTGAACGTCACATGCTAATGTAAAAAGCTGGTTTTTGATATAAATATGAACTTGATTGAACAAAACATGCATGTATTGTATAACATAATGTCCTAGGATTGTCATCTGATGAAGATCATCAAAGGTTAGTGCTGCATTTAGCTGTGGTTTGGGTTTATGTGACATTATATGCTAGCTTGAAAAATGGGTGTCTGATTATTTCTGGCTGGGTACTCTGCTGACATAATCTAATGTTTTGCTTTCGTTGTAAAGCCTTTTTGAAATCGGACAGTGTGGTTAGATTAACGAGAGTCTTGTCTTTAAAATGGTGTAAAATAGTCATATGTTTGAGAAATTGAAGTAATAGCATTTCTAAGGTATTTGAATAACGCGCCACAGGATTCCACTGGCTGTTACGCAGGTGGGACGATTTCGTCACACCTTCCCTAGAGAGGTTAACGGTACAGTGGAAATCAAAAAACAAATCTCAATGTTCACAGATTGCCACGGTAACAACACATTGGATGACATCAATAGTAGTCCGTGTATCAGTTCCTGTGAACCGTGTATTAACCTGAACAACAGTGAATGTTTGTGGAATGTAATTGGAATAGTTGCATCTATTTTCTTGATATGCAAGGCGATAGACAGGCCACCACTAGGGCCAAGATTAAATACGAAACCGCGCTAAAGCACGCTTCACATTTAAAGGTCATTTCCAATTAAACCAACATCTGCAACGTTTATGGGATCTCCACAAATGCGGTAATACTTCCCTTAAAAGCCAGGTGTATAACAAACGAGTAACAAGAGGTGAAATCTCAGCTTTTTTCTTCTTAGTATCCTCTCTCTGAGTGACTTTCATGTCTAACATGGCTACAGACTACCTCTGTCCATCAGCTGACTAAACTCATTACATTTCACTGAATTTTATTCCATCAAAGATTTCCCTCTCAGAAATAAGGGTCACTGTTTCTCGGAGTCCTGCAATCCATAAATGACTGATGCCAAGGGTCAAACCTGAAACATGGATCAAGGAGTGGACAGATGTTCTGCTCTTTCCTGTTCCGGGCTGCATCCCAAATGGAACCCTATTCAGGGTATAGTGTTGTCGCTCTAGACCAGTGGTGCCCAACCAGGGCTACCAGGACTCAAGGGGGTACTTGAGAAGACTCATGAGACCATAGGCCTACTGGTAAAATGCATGTGAGGGGATACTCCGGGCGGAGCAGAATTTACTTGGTGGTACAGTAACCGGAAAAAGTTGGGAACCAGACAGGTTGTCTCTCGTAATGTTTCAATGTTCCATCTTGCGCCTCACGTCCACCACATGCATCAAACTATTTGCATTCCGGAGGAAGTCATTCATTATCAATGGATCAGTCCATAACACTACGTTGGGGGTTCCGTACTAAGCTGCACACGTTCAATATTTTCCACTTGTGTGTTACCATGCGGTGGTACAAACTGAAGTACACACACAGACTCCTAACTACAGTAGCTTTTAGCTAGTTGAAAAGTGAAGTACATTTGCGTCAAGTACAGAAAATGCGGGCTACACAGCCAGCAAAACAAAATGCATCTGGCGGACATTGGGCATTAAAGCCTAAATCATAGTCCACAGACGCTATGCAGCTCTGCATCGTCCAGGGGTCCACAGCACCTCCCCACAATTTCCGACCAATGCGGCTCCGGCGTGTGCATCCTCTATTCATTTGAATGTGTTGACAGTTGGAGAAATTGCTTGAGAATTTGAAAAGTATGAAAGCCAACGGTCCAATACTCTAGAACACTGCTGTGCCTACGCATTCATGTTTTGGACTATGATAGACGCTTAACACATCTGTATGAAATAAGGTATAGCATAGAGGAACTACATCACTGCCTACGTCACTGTCCACATCACTGACTACGTCACTGCCTACATCTCTGGTTGCATCACTGCCTACGTCACTGTCCACATCACTGCCTACATCTCTGGTTGCATCACTGCCTACGTCACCGTCCACATCACTGCCTACATCTCTGGTTGCATCACTGCCTACATCACTGTCCACATCACTGCCTACATCTCTGGTTGCATCACTGCCTACGTCACTGTCCACATCACTGCCTACATCTCTGGTTGCATCACTGCCTACGTCACTGTCCACATCACTGCCTACATCTCTGGTTGCATCACTGCCTACGTCACTGTCCACATCACTGTCTACATCTCTGGTTGCATCACTGCCTACGTCACTGCCTACATCTTTGGTTGCATCACTGCCTACGTCACCGTCCACATCACTGCCTACATCTCTGGTTGCATCACTGCCTACGTCACTGCCTACATCTCTGGTTGCATCACTGCCTACGTCACTGCCTACATCTTTGGTTGCATCACTGCCTACGTCACCGTCCACATCACTGCCTACATCTCTGGTTGCATCACTGCCTACGTCACTGCCTACATCTCTGGTTGCATCACTGCCTACGTCACTGCCTACATCTTTGGTTGCATCACTGCCTACGTCACTGTCCACATCACTGCCTACATCTCTGGTTGCATCACTGCCTACATCACTGCCTACATCTCTGGTTGCATCACTGCCTACATCACTGGTTGCATCACTGCCTACAATACATCACTGCCTTATCTGCTTCTTGGTCACATCCCCTGGCATAATAAGTAGCTAGCAAGATGGAGATCAGAGGTTATTTTTAAAGAGTGCATTTCACACTCTTTAAAAACCACTGCAAAGGTTTTGCCTGCAAACTTTGGTTTTGAATCGCGACTTCTGGCAAGTCTGCTTCGTGATTTGTTGGGAAAGTTGTCTGTCTGAAGATTACCCATCCCTTAAGTTATCAAGAGAGTCACATCTACCAGACCCTAGTTACTGTTGTCACCTAGGGTCACATCTACCAGACCCTAGTTACTGTTGTCACCTAGGGTCACATCTACCAGACCCTAGTTACTGTTGTCACCTAGGGTCACATCTACCAGACCCTAGTTACTGTTGTCACCTAGGGTCACATCTACCAGACCCTAGTTACTGTTGTCACCTAGGGTCACATCTACCAGACCCTAGTTACTGTTGTCGCCTAGGGTCACATCTACCAGACCCTAGTTACTGTTGTCGCCTAGGGTCACATCTACCAGACCCTAGTTACTGTTGTCACCTAGGGTCACATCTACCAGACCCTAGTTACTGTTGTCACCTAGGGTCACATCTACCAGACCCTAGTTACTGTTGTCACCTAGGGTCACATCTACCAGACCCTAGTTACTGTTGTCACCTAGGGTCACATCTACCAGACCCTAGTTACTGTTGTCACCTAGGGTCACATCTACCAGACCGTAGTTACTGTTGTCCCCTAGGGTCACATCTACCAGACCCTAGTTACTGTTGTCACCTAGGGTCACATCTACCAGACCCTAGTTACTGTTGTCACCTAGGGTCACATCTACCAGACCCTAGTTACTGTTGTCGCCTAGGGTCACATCTACCAGACCCTAGTTACTGTTGTCACCTAGGGTCACATCTACCAGACCCTAGTTACTGTTGTCACCTAGGGTCATATCTACCAGACCCTAGTTACTGTTGTCACCTAGGGTCACATCTACCAGACCCTAGTTACTGTTGTCACCTAGGGTCATATCTACCAGACCCTAGTTACTGTTGTCACCTAGGGTCACATCTACCAGACCCTAGTTACTGTTGTCACCTAGGGTCATATCTACCAGACCCTAGTTACTGTTGTCACCTAGGGTCACATCTACCAGACCCTAGTTACTGTTGTCACCTAGGGTCACATCTACCAGACCCTAGTTACTGTTGTCACCTAGGGTCACATCTACTAGACCCTAGTTACTATTGTCGCCTAGGGTCACATCTACCAGACCCTAGTTACTGTTGTCACCTAGGGTCACATCTACCAGACCCTAGTTACTGTTGTCACCTAGGATCACATCTACCAGACCCTAGTTACTGTTGTCACCTAGGGTCACATCTACCAGACCCTAGTTACTGTTGTCACCTAGGGTCATATCTGCTAGACCCTAGTTACTGTTGTCACCTATATTGGAAATAGGATTGCATTGATTTGAGACTCAGTCCTTCCCACAAGCTGCTTCACGAAAGTCCACTTCTTCTTCCCAAACCATCTGAGCCAGAGAGCCCCTAGACTTTGGAATGGTCTGCCAGAGGAGTGCAGGCTTGCAGATTCAGTGCCTGCTGATAAAAGGACTGCTGAAGATACACGTTCATAAAGATGTTTTTAATGTAGGATTACAATGTATGGTTTTAATGAGCTGTCTTAAGTCATTCTCCTTCCTTCTGTCTTTGTTTCTTTGTTAGTACTTTTATTTTATTTTATTATTTGTGACCTGTGTTGAAAAGCGCTATACATATAAGGTTATTATTATATTATTATTATGAAGCAGACTATCTAATACTGCATTCAAATAGGCTACTCACGATGATAGGACCAAACCGGATGTAATTGTTTTCAATGAGACAGGGACAGCAAATTCCATCCACGTGTTCTCCCTCTCTAGCTACAGATGTAGAATCTTAATTTGACCCAGTTTGCTGCAGCAGGAAAATAATCCTGCAGCAACAGAAAATGTGAATTATTATGTGGATTATAATTAATATTTTTGTAGGGTTTGATACATTTTTCGTAAGGGAAATTTCAAACTTCAGAAACCTTTTTAAACCTCAAATACACTACAAGTTCTCCTGCAACAGGGTGATCAAATTAAGATCCTACATATGTAGCTACTTTTTTTGGTCTCATCCAAGTCCATCCGAAGGTTAGGGCAACATCCGGCTTCAACCTGCTTCAGGGTCCCAAAACTCTCCACATCCCTCTTCTTCTCCCAAACCCTCCTACACCAGGGCATAGTCAAACTGGCCCCTCTCCAATGGGTCCCTGTGGTCGTTGGTCCAGGAGGTGGCAGTCATACTGTTGTAGGGGTCCAGCACAATGCGGATGCAGCGTACTATCAGGAAGAGCAGGAGGAGCAGCAGGAGGCCCACGAAGCACAGGGCCGTACCCTGTTCCACGTGGCCTGCTACGTGCAGCAGCCCCGTGCCTGAGGGGCCCCTGGGGAAACTTGCTGGGGTCGGGGACAACAGCTCATAGTGTTCATAGTCCAGCCAGGAGGGCACATCACTCATCTTGGAGTTGGAGTGTCAGAAATATGACCTACATTGAAAAATGTCCTTTGCTGTTGAGAATCTTTTGTTTTGTTTTTTCGAATGAAGGTAGAAAACAGAGTTTGAGCATGAAAAACAGTTTGGGTATCGGTCATCATCTAAAAGGTGCCTTTGTGTGGAGTGGATGGGGGGATTTGGGGGTCAATTCAGTTCACCTTTGGCCGCATAGGCAACAACAGTGATGGAAGCCAAACAGGGATAACATGATGATAAGCAGTCCTATGGATTAATGAACACTTCAGTAAACCAATAACAGACAAGTTGGAATAGGCTCACTGGGGCTTAATACATTTTCTTGGACTCGTCGTGTTCTGGTGTCCATGTGGGATGGTAACAGCCAAGGGACACAGCCCTGTACAGTACATACAAGCTGAATGTGACAGTTGTACCAAAGTCCTCCCCGCGTACCACTTACTATTGCACTGGCAACTGTAGACTCTCTAACCTGGCAAATCTACTTCCTTAAGCAATGGTCCAACTATGCCTTGTGAATAATTAGAAACAGGAGGCGGGGCGAGGGGGATACATCTAACTGATTGGGTGAAGAGGAATTGTGGATCAATGACCTAGTATATAGTTCTTGTATGTTCAAAGGTTCACAGCTTAATAAGCTTCAGGTCAGGGCAAGTGGAGTGAGAGATTTTCATAAGAAGCTTGGCTCTGTGGGCCAATATGACAAGAGAGAGAGTATTTCTTATCCCCAAACTAATAATAACATTATAACCGACTCATAAAGTCCATTGATATTTCTGACTGGGCTCACCAATAAGTTAGACGTACTGTAACACAGGAAATGTCTGTATTGTATTGCTATGAATTCTTATCCTTGGGTCAGTAGTTAAAACGCCTGGTTGGTTATTGCCAGAAAGATGATTGAAGAGTGATTTCAAGGTCTAATTGACAGGTCAGCTTGAACAGGAACGGAGTAGTCAGAGTCATCTCTTCACTGTTGGGCTGAATAATTGCTCCTCTCTGTTGTGGATGCCATAGTCATTCATCATTCGCTCCAACAATGCTGTGTGTCTCCATTTGGGACTCTTCAGCGGACAACCTGAAAGAAAAAGCAACCGAGTCAAACAAAACACTACCGTCAATCAGTGCCAGCATGAAGTGAACAACTTGAGGAGCTGGGTTTATTCTACTGTATAAAGGCTTGATTTAAAGTCATGTTCAGACTTCAGATAACACAAACACATAATGGCAAGTCAGCAAGATAACAGCAAGATAACAGCAAGATAACAGCAAGATAACAGCAAGATAACAGCAAGATAACAGCAAGATAACAGCAAGATAACAGCAAGATAACAGCAAGATAACAGCAAGATAACAGCAAGATAACAGCAAGATAACAGCAAGATAACAGCAAGATAACAGCAAGATAACAGCAAGATAACAGCAAGATAACAGCAAGATAACAGCAAGATAACAGCAAGATAACAGCAAGATAACAGCAAGTCCAACACTTCTGTGTATTTCATCTCGGAGAATGAACTCAAACATTTGTCTCAAACACTTCAGACTGGCGTAAGAAAGTCAGCAACACAATGTGCATAGGACTAAACACTGATCCCAGGGAAATCCTTGTGATTCCAAGAACTCAGTCTTGTTTAGAAAAGCCAATCCATTTTAATGGGTGATGAGAGTTTAGCAGGAGCAGCTCACTCTGCAGTCTGCTATGTCTATTCCATGAGGCTTCTCCTCCTCGCCGGCTCCTCACAAAGACAAGTTAATAGCCCTGCATGGGCTCAGGACAGGCTGAAAGCTTTAATGGAGACTGGATAAAATAAGGAGATGACACCCTGATCCTGTCATTTATCAAATAGCTCCAGCTTATAGGGTTGGACAGTTGAGAAAACCAAAATAAAACGCTTGATCAACGTTGAGTGCTTAAATTCAACATGTCAGATTCCGTGGTGAATGACTACAGGGCAAAGAAAGGGTGATAGGAAATCTCAATCCTGAACAGTAATGGGCCGAGGGAAGTTCTATTGACTTCTATTAACTTGAAAACAGGACCAAAAAGTAAGGAAAATATGTAAGGGAATAGCAATGCAAAAAAATATAAGTGCAGGGGTGTGAAGAAAACAGAACAGAGCACAACCATGAATGTTTGGAACAACCACATTAAAATGCTTGTCTTGAAAAGCAAAAAAATACAGCTTCCGCCCTCTTCTGGTTCCTAAGCATTAGATCAATCATTTAGGTGGCTGTCCAGAACACAGGAAGACTCAGAGCCATGGTCACAGCAGCGTCACAGAGCCATGGTCACAGCAGCGTCACAGAGCCATGGTCACAGCAGCGTCACAGAGCCATGGTCACAGCAGCGTCACAGAGCCATGGTCACAGCAGCGTCACAGAGCCATGGTCACAGCAGCGTCACAGAGCCATGGTCACAGCAGCGTCACAGAACCATGGTCACAGCAGCGTCACAGAGCCATGGTCACAGCAGCGTCACAGAGCCATGGTCACAGCAGCGTCACAGAGCCATGGTGACAGCAGCGTCACAGAGCCATGGTCACAGCAGCGTCACAGAGCCATGGTCACAGCAGCGTCACAGAGCCATGGTCACAGCAGCATCACAGAGCCATGGTCACAGCAGCGTCACAGAGCCATGGTCACAGCAGCGTCACAGAGCCATGGTCACAGCAGCGTCACAGAGCCATGGTCACAGCAGCGTCACAGAGCCATGGTCACAGCAGCGTCACAGAGCCATGGTCACAGCAGCGTCACAGAGCCATGGTCACAGCAGCGTCACAGAGCCATGGTCACAGCAGCGTCACAGAACCATGGTCACAGCAGCGTCACAGAGCCATGGTCACAGCAGCATCACAGAGCCATGGTCACAGCAGCATCACAGAGCCATGGTCATGAATACAGATGACAGAAGGCTACAAATCCACTAAGCTGATCCTGGGCCAGACTGGGACCAGAGATCCACACTGGCATTTCTAACACACAGGCCCAATTTTGTCCCCTGAGGCCCCCACTATTAGCCCAATAATGATAATTTAGCTAAAAAAAATTATAAAAAAACAAGTTAGATAGGATCGCTGTGCTAAAAATGGACCAGCCCATCTAGCATTTGCCCGAAATACCAGATGGCCAGTCTGCCCCTGAGCTGATTTCTAAGTTATTGCATGTGCTGATGTGCATCACATACTGTAAAAACACTTCACATGTCAGTGGCTTTGGCCTAGGCTTTACATTTTCTCAAATTTAAATTCCATAGGCAGTGGCAGCTATGTGTTTTTTGTCTGAACCAAAATGTTTATATTGTATGGTAGTTTACAGAATTTTGACCTAAATTAAATAGTAGCCTTAACGAAATATAACTTAGAAAAGATTAGTTGGCCCAAAAACACGTGGACATTTACAACTTGAAAAATGGGTTTTCAGCCATAGACACCCGTTATTTGCATGGAAAACGAATCAAAGTAATCAATACAATTTCTTCCCTATATCGTCAGAATCTGTATTTCATTCAACTTCTATAAAGTGGACAAAGTCTCTCAGAACACTGAATAACTGATGACAATTGAACTGTTGAATTGATTGACTTACTTCGGTTTCGTGAAGTCTCTTGGTCGCGGCGGATGCGCAAGTCTTCTGGTCCACTTGACTGGAATCCCTTGTGAAGTCGTGTATTCAGCACCACGGTCAGCGCTCCTTTTATTAACGCTCTCGCTCGCAGTGTCCAATATGTCCGCGCGCAGTCTATCCAAGGGCCAGCCTCTCCACGCGTTCAACCCCTACCCCACTCGTTCCCTCCCATCTCATCCACCTTCTCAACAGCTAGTACATAGGTACATAAGTGAAGGTAGACTCTTATGTACAGATGCGCTTAATTTAATATGACCTTGATTCTCACTGCAGGAAAATAATCCTGCAGCAACAGGACATGTTAATTATTATGTGGATTATAATCAGTCGACATTTTTGTAGGGGTTGAGATCAAAGGGTTGGTGGAGATCATTGTTCATATGATTGATTTTAAAGATCTAGAAACATTCAAAAGCTCAACTTTCCTTTTTAGTATATAGACTAAAAATGGCCCTTATTATTCCCTTACCTTTCAAACTTCTGTTAAGCCTATTTGATATTTGAGGGACAACTTGGTTAATCAATCTACACACAATACCCCATAACGACACAAATGTATAAAAAATAAAATACTTATTGACGTTAGTATTCAGACCCTTTGCTTTGAGACTCGAAATTGGGCTTGGGTGCATCCTGTTTCCGTTCATCATCCTTGAGATGTTTCTACAACTTGATTGGAGTCCACCTGTGGTAAACTCAATTGATTGAACATGATTTGGAAAGGTACACACCTGTCTATATAAGGTCAACTGACAGTGCATGTCAGAGCAAAAACCAAGCAATGAGGTTGAAGGAATTGTCCGTAGAGCTCAGAGACAGGATTGTGTCGAAGGCACAGATCTGGGGAAGGGTATCAAAACATTTCTGCAGCATTGAAGGTCCCCGAGAATACACTGACCTCCATCATTCTTGAATGGAAGAACCACCAAGAAGCTTCCTAGATCTGGCCGCCCGGGAGGTGACCAAGAACCCGATGTTCACTCTGACAGAGCTCCAGAGTTCCTCTGTGGAGATGGGAGAACCTTCCAGGAGGACAACCATCTCTGCAGCACTCCACCAATCAGGCCTTTATGGTAGAGTGGCCAGACGGAAGCCACTCTTCAGTAAAGGCACATGACAGCCTAAAGGACTCTCAGACCATGAGAAACAAGATTCTCTGGTCTGATGAAACCAAGATCATACTCTTTGGCCTGAATACCAAACGTCACGTCTGGAGGAAACCTGGCACCATCCCTATGGTGAAGCATCATGCTGTGGGGATGTTTTCCAGCGGCAGGGATTGGGAGACTAGTCAGGATCAAGGAAAAGATGAACGGAGCAAAGTACAGAGAGGTCCTTGTTAAAAACCTGCTCCAGAGTGCACAGGATCTCAGACTGCCGTGAAGGTTCACCTTCCAACAGGACAAAGACCCTAAGTACACAGCTAAAACAACACAGGAGTGGCTTCGGGACAAGTCTTTGAATGTCCTTGAGTGGCCCAGCCAGAGTCCGGACTTGAACCCGATCTAACATCTCTGGAGAGACCTGAAAAGAGTTGTGCAGCGACACTCCCCATCTAACCTGACAGAGGATCTGCAGAGAAGAATGAGAGAAACTCCCCAATACAGGTGTGCCAAGCTTGTAGCATCATACCCAAGAAGACTCAATGCTGTAATTGCTGCCAAAGGTGCTTCAACAAAGTACTGATTAAAGGGTCTGAATACTTATGTAAATATGATATTTCATTTATTTTTTTATTTTTTATAAATTAGCAAACATTTCTATAAACTTGTTTTTGCTTTGTAATTATGGGGTACTGTTTGTAGATTTATGAGAGAAAAACCCCCCGATTTAATCAATTTTAGAACAAGGCTGTATCGTAAAAAAATTTGGAAAAAGTCAAGGGGTCTGAATACTTTCCGAATGCACTGTACGACCTATGAAGAACCCCTAATTGGAAGAAAGATGTTACAGCACAAGGATCTCAGGGTGCTCTCCCTTCCAATTAATTAATGACTCCTCAGTTAAAATAATTACTACTTAACAATAACAGTGTGTTATTGATTCAAAACACAATGGGTCTTTAAAAGTTGTGTCTCAGATCTCTATGGGGTCTCCCTGTAGGTTTAATGAATGGTCCCTGGTTCGTTACAGACAGCTTAATGATGGGAGATAATCTCACGCCAAGCAGCTCCTCCAGGTATTTCACCATGGAGGGTAATAATTGATAGGAACCCCACAGCTTCCAGAAAGGTTATTCAATATGCGTCGATATCAGTATTATTGTGATTATTGATGGTGCGCTGGGAGGAAGAACTTGAGCGTGGAGAGGGTCTGTTCTCACCTGTTACCCTGTCAACACCAGTATTGACTTACTGTAGATTCAACACCAGTATTGACTTACTGTAGATTCATCACCAGTATTGACTTACTGTAGATTCAACACCAGTATTGACTTACGGTAGATTCAACACCAGTATTGACTTACTGTAGATTCAACACCAGTATTGACTTACTGTAGATTCAACACCAGTATTGACTTACTGTAGATTCAACACCAGTATTGACTTACTGTAGATTCAACACCAGTATTGACTTACTGTAGATTCAACACCAGTATTGACTTACTGTAGTGTCAACACCAGTATTGACTTACTGTAGTTTCAACACCAGTATTGACTTACTGTAGTTTCAACACCAGTATTGACTTACTGTAGTTTCAACACCAGTATTGACTTACTGTAGTTTCAACACCAGTATTGACTTACTGTAGATTCAACACAAGTATTGACTTACTGTAGATTCAACACCAGTATTGACTTACTGTAGATTCAACACCAGTATTGACTTACTGTAGTTTCAACACCAGTATTGACTTACGGTAGATTCAACACCAGTATTGACTTACGGTAGATTCAACACCAGTATTGACTTACGGTAGATTCAACACCAGTATTGACTTACTGTAGATTCAACACCAGTATTGAATTACTGTAGATTCAACACTGTCAAACAAAGGTTGTGTTCCCCTGCTCAGATGTTGCATGTATCAACCAATGGTAACGTGCCACGTCATCGATTGTGCTACAACATAATGATGTGGTTAGCTGATACGTAAAATACCTATCGAGGCGTTTTAAGATCTGGCATGTGTCAGCAACATCTGAGCAGAGGAATGTGACCAAAAGCTATGAGGGATGGCAGTGAGGACCATGGACAGCACCTAACCACCTAACCATTGAAGAAAGTAGACAGCGCCCACTAATTAGGACCATGGGCAGTGCCCAAGCCATCGGGTCAATGGGCAGAACCTAACCATAACCAATGAGGACCATGAACAGCAGCTAAATAGTGAGAGAGCTAGACAGCACTTGCCAAAAAGAAAACATCCCTATTGATTCCATCTGTTCTCCCTTTGGCCTATAGTGAATGACATGTCCTACTGCAAAGCACAGAATGCAGCCAGTCGTCACTAATAGTAAAGTCACCCTCTAGTAGCAGGCGAAAAACCAACGTTGAGCTGCAAGGCTTTGGTGTTGCTGAATGAAACTCCTTTCAGCTCCACTTCGGTTCAGTGTGCCGTTGCAAATACTGGATCAGGGCCACAAAGGATCACAGTCCAAAAGGGTCAGAGTGAACTCTACTCAAAGGTAAAGTTTTGTGTATAACCCCGATGTGGTACACATATTAAAGTGTTTCACCTTTTTGTTTGTGGGTATTCACTGAATTGCATCTACTTTGAATCTCCTGCACGTGTGTGTGTGTGTGTGTGTGTGTGTGTGTGTGTGTGTGTGTGTGTGTGTGTGTGTGTGTGTGTGTGTGTGTGTGTGTGTGTGTGTGTGTGTGTGTGTGTGTGTGTGTGTGTGTGTGTGTGTGTGTGTGTGTGCCTGTGTGTGCCTATGCGTGCGTGCATGTGTGTGCCTGTGTGTGTGTGCTTGTGTGTGTATGTGTGTCCTCGGGCTCCGGAGAGGGATCAGTATGAGAAAAGAGGAGAAAGACGGACAGAGGAATAGGACTGATGGCCTCATCACAGGAGACAGCAGTGAAACAGGCTCTCCTGTTATTGAATATGTGTGTGAATATAAAAGCATGTTTTATTTAAAACCGTATGAGCCTCAACGGCCAAATCCATAGCTTTATTTATCAGCCTCAACGGCCAAATCCATAGCTTTATTTATCAGCCTCAACGGCCAAATCCCTAGCTTTATTTATCAGCCTCAACGGCCAAATCCATAGCTTTATTTATCAGGCTCAACGGCCAAATCCATAGCTTCATTTATCAGCCTATACTGCCAAATCCATAGCTTTATTCATCAGCCTCAATGGCGAAATCCATAGCTTTGTTTATCAGCCTCAATGGCCAAATCCATTAACAGCTATCAAAGCGTGTCAGTTGACCAGATAAAAAACAAAGACAACATGCTAGATGTGCTTAGACACACAAAAAAAGAAACGGCCCTTTTGCAGGACCCTGTCTTTCAAAGATAATTCGTAAAAATCCAAATAACTTCACATATCGTCATTGTAAAGGGTTTAAACACGGTTTCCCATGCTTGTTCAATGAACCATAAACAATTAATGAACATGCACCTGTGGAACGGTCGGTAAGACACTAACAGCTTACAGATAGTAGGCAATTAAGGTCACAGCTATGAAAACTTAGGACACTAAAGAGGCCTTTCTACTGACTCTGAAAAACACCAAAAGAAAGATGCCCAGGGTCCCTGCTCATCTGCGTGAACGTGCCTTAGGCATGCTGCAAGGAGGCATGAGGACTGCAGATGTGGCCAGGACAATACATTGCAATGTCCGTACTGTGAGACGCCTAAGACAGCGCTACAGGGAGACAGGACGGACAGCTGATCGTCCTCGCAGTGGCAGACCAAGTGTAACAACACCTGCACAGGATCGGTACATCCGAACATCACAACTGTGGGACAGGTACAGGATGGCAACAACAACTGCCCGAGTTACACCAGGAACGCACAATCCCTCCATCAGTGCTCAGAATGTCCGCAATAGGCTGAGAGAGGCTGGATTGAGGGCTTGTAGGCCTGTTGTAAGGCAGGTCCTCACCAGACATCACTAGCAACAACGTCGCCTATGGGCACAATCCCACTGTCGCTGAATCAGACAGGACTGGCAAAAAGTGCTCTTCACTGATGAGTCGCGGTTTTGTCTCACCAGGGGTGATGGTCGAATTCGCATTTATCGTCAAAGGAATGAGTGTTACACCGAGGCCTGTACTCTGGAGCGGGATCGATTTGGAGGTGGAGGGTCCGTCATGGTCTGGGGCGGTGTGTCACAGCATCATCGGACTGAGCTTGTTGTCATTGCAGGCAATCCCAACGCTGTGCGTTACAGGGAAGACATCCTCCTCCCTCAAGTGGTACCCTTCCTGCAGGCTCATCCTGACATGACCCTCCAGCATGACAATGCCACCAGCCATTCTACTCGTTCTGTGCGTGATTTCCTGCAAGACAGGAATGTCAGTGTTCTGCCATGGCCAGCGAAGAGCCCGGATCTCAATCCCATTGAGCACGTCTGGGACCTATTGGATCGGAGGGTGAGGGCTAGGGCCATTCCCCCCCAGAAATGTTTGGGGACTTGTAGGTGCCTTGGTGGAAGAGTGGGGTAACATCTCACAACAAGAACTGGCAAATCTGGTGCAGTCCATGAGGAGATGCACTGCAGTACTTAATGCAGCTGGTGGCCACACCAGATACTGACTGTTACTTTTGACGCCCCCTTTGTTCAGGGACCCATTATTCCATTTCTGTTAGTCACATGTTTGTGGAACTTGTTCAGTTTATGTCTCAGTTGTTGAGTCTTATGTTCATACAAATATTTACACATGTTAAGTTTTCTGAAAATAAACACAGTTGACAGTGAGGACGTTTCTTTTTTTTGCTGAGTTTATGTGTGATGCATTGCAACGATAGACTATTATTATACCCCTTAAGACTGAACTTTGTGAATGACGGCCAATGAAAAACAGCGACAAAGCTTCAGCATCATACAGCATTCTTTATTCATGGCAGAAGTAAAACACATTGTTTTATGTCATTGTTAAAAACCAACAACAACAAAAATGGGGAAAATACAAACATTTATTTTGGTCGACTCAAATGAAATGGATGGATGTAAACAAAGAGATAGTCTCACAGTTGAATCCTAACTTGAGATCCACGCGTGTACCTCAATTTCCACAAATCTCCCATCAACATAAATTCATGTTTGCGTGAGCCAGAGTTGAGCACGAGTGTCTCAAGTTAGGATTCAACCCAGAGTGGAATCAGGTGATTTTACACTAAAAAACCCTCTTCTTAGATATACTGTATAGTATGAGGTTTCTGCCACTACAAGGGCTGATCACTTCAACTTCCTGTGAGCGTCGAGGAGTTGCCCCAACCCCTGTTCAAGGATCAGATTTTTTATACCCCATAAAGGTTACGTATAGGATTGGGCATAGGGACCTAATGGTTACATATAGGACTGGACGTAGGGAAATCTGATTCTAGGCCTTCAAATGGACCTTATCTGTCAACAACTAAACCTGAAAAATCTGGTTAATATATAGTTAGAAACAGATCTATATTCAGTTAGAAACTGACCTTGTGTCAACACATTCATGGTCCAAGTTGTTCCATAAAAACCTCCAGGTCCTATATCCTTTCATTTACAAGCTATATTTAACCATACTTTATACAATGTGGTCATTGTTTTGTAGAATAGTCCATCTCAGAGCATTACATGTACATGTTATCTATATAGACGGCTGAAATATGATTGTCCATTTCAAAATGCTTTCTTCATGCTAGAACCAACCAACTCTTCACATCATAACGATGGTCATTGTTCTGTAACGTTAAACGCAATGAATGAAACACTGAAATCAGTTAGCTACAACCAACCACAAGCACCACTTCAGAAATATCCATTTCAGTTAGAATTATGGATAACAAAAATAATAATTTCAATTACCAGTATTCTGGTTTCCCGATGTGAAAACCTTGTAATACAGTCAGACAAACTTATGTAATAAATAAAAAAATCTCAAAAACAGCCATAAAAAGTATAAAGGAATGTAGCTGTTGCTGGCAGCCATCTTCTGTACTGTACCCTATACGTACATGTGGAGGTATTGACAACATAAGTGCAAAAGGTGAAATGGCAATTATTCAGCTGAAGTAGTAGTGGCCTTATGACAAGCCTGACTGTGGTCCCAGCCTAGCTTGCTAAGAAGCGGTGTTTGACATATTCATTTAAAATACGCTAAGTTTCTTCTTGTTGAAGACACATGACAGGATGGAGCTTTAACCATAAATAGGCTTAAATATGACTATTCGAAGGATCCCTCTGCTCCAAACCAGGCAACCAGCATGAAAGAGCATGGCCTCTTCCACTGGGAGAGATGGAGAGAGAGAGAGAGAGAGAGAGAGAGAGAGAGAGAGAGAGAGAGAGAGAGAGAGAGAGAGAGAGAGAGAGAGAGAGAGAGAGAGAGGGGCACAGGCGCTTTGTTTTTAGAGTCACTTGGTGAAAACAAACGGTCCTTTTACGTCGAGACCTCCTCCTGTATCCATAATACACACTGTTCTGATCCCAGGACCACACACTCACACACTCCAGTGTGCTTCTTCAGAGTGGCACGCTGCCACGTCCTGTGTGTGTCCTCCTGACGGGCTGTGTGATGTTGCGGTGTATACTGGGTTGTGTGCGTGTGTATAATGGGTTGTGTGCGTGTGCGTATACTGGGTTGTGTGCGTGTGCTGGGTTGTGTGTGTATACTGGGTTGTGTGCGTGTGCGTGTACTGGGTTGTGTGCGTGTATTGGGTTGTGTGCGTGTGTGTACTGGGTTGTGTGTGTACTGGGTTGTGTGTGTACTGGGTTGTGTGTGTACTGGGTTGTGTGTGTACTGCTCTACAACATTCGCAGAGTACGACCCTGCCTCACACAGGAAGCGGCGCAGGTCCTAATCCAGGCACTTGTCATCTCCCGTCTGGATTACTGCAACTCGTTGTTGGCTGGGCTCCCTGCCTGTGCCATTAAACCCCTACAACTCATCCAGAACGCCGCAGCCCGTCTGGTGTTCAACCTTCCCAAGTTCTCTCACGTCACCCCGCTCCTCCGCTCTCTCCACTGGCTTCCAGTCGAAGCTCGCATCCGCTACAAGACCATGGTGCTTGCCTACGGAGCTGTGAGGGGAACGGCACCTCCGTACCTTCAGGCTCTGATCAGGCCCTACACCCAAACAAGGGCACTGCGTTCATCCACCTCTGGCCTGCTCGCCTCCCTACCTCTGAGGAAGCACAGTTCCCGCTCAGCCCAGTCAAAACTGTTCGCCGCTCTGGCACCCCAATGGTGGAACAAGCTCCCTCACGACGCCAGGACAGCGGAGTCAATCACCACCTTCCGGAGACACCTGAAACCCCACCTCTTTAAGGAATACCTAGGATAGGATAAAGTAATCCTTCTAACCCCCCCTTAAAAGATTTAGATGCACTATTGTAAGTGGTTGTTCCACTGGATATCATAAGGTGAATGCACCAAATTGTAAGTCGCTCTGGATAAGAGCGTCTGCTAAATGACGTAAATGTAAAATGTAAATGTGTGTGTACTGGGTTGTGTGTGTACTGGGTTGTGTGTGTACTGGGTTGTGTGTGTACTGGGTTGTGTGTGTACTGGGTTGTGTGTGTGAGTGTGTATGTACTGGGTTGTGTGTGTGAGTGTGTACTGGGTTGTGTGTGTACTGGGTTGTGTGTGTACTGGGTTGTGTGTGTGAGTGTGTGTGTACTGGGTTGTGTGTGTGAGTGTGTACTGGGTTGTGTGTGTACTGGGTTGTGTGTGTGAGTGTGTATGTACTGGGTTGTGTGTGTACTGGGTTGTGTGTGTACTGGGTTGTGTGTGTACTGGGTTGTGTGTGTACTGGGTTGTGTGTGTGAGTGTGTGTGTACTGGGTTGTGTGTGTGAGTGTTCTAGGTTGTGGGCGTGTGTGTGTCCCCCTCTGTCTCTTCTCCTTCCCTGGTCTCTCAGAGAGCCTGCTCAGTGCTGGAGGCAGAGATGTCCAGTAGTCTCCAGGCAGCGTTGGGGTTGAGCTCCTCCTGGTCCCGACACAGAGCCCACACGTACATCATCCTCAACACCTTCTCCTGGGGGGTGGGGGGGTAGGAGAGAGAAGGAAAGGTTGGAGGAACAAGAGATATCACCAAGAGTAGGAGAGAGGAAAAACAGACAAAGAAGACAGGGCAATGGTTAGAAGAATGGGAAAAAATATAAAGGTTAAGGAAAGGGAAGCAGGAATGGACTACAAGAAACAGGGCTAGAAAGAGGTCTAGGGAAGTTGGACAAAAGATACCATCTGTATAAAAGCCTGTTACCTCGATTTAGATTTAAAATCCTGCTAAATTTAATTTGAGATTCTGGTAAACTCTGTATGTTTCCTTTCATGTGTCCTACCAATTATTATTATTTGATTATTCTCCATGGCAACCTATTGATACAAAAATAATTATAAGTTATTTCTCAGTTTTCAGTTGGCTTTTGAGGAGACCAGGGATATTTGTGCGTTTTTGACCAAATGTAAGTCATAACAAATACTTATTTAAATGCTGTAAGTTTCCTACTGTTATATGTAAATACAAGTCATGTGTATGTAGAGGGGTAACTTTCTTCACCAGTTTATTTTTATCATGTTGTAATATGTGATTAGCCTACCAGTTGGCGTAACTGTAATGTTCATTCTCCTGAGAGGAATTATGGTGTGTTATTTTTCTCTTATTGTTAATTGTTTATAGAGACTGCTGACATGACTGTTTACTGTAATAGTCTTTGACCAGAGTGCAGTCCGGTATCCGTCTACTCCCAGTGGCTAACCACACAGAGAGTATCAGACCGCATATTACCATCAAAGGCTAGAGAGATGGACAGGTTTAGGAGCAAAATTACCCAGGACAGAGAGAGATGGTAGAATAGATATCACAGAGGTTGTAACCATGGTAACTCACTGGATCCCCTTCCACCAGGTCTCCCTTGGGACTACGAATTACCATGACCACCTGGGCCTGGAACGTGATGATCAGCACAGGGCCTTGATCCATGAGCTTCCCCATTGCCAACTGAGAGAGAGAGAGTAGGAGAAGGAATGGCAGAGAGGGAGCAGGGGAAGGAAATTATGTTAAACCTGAAATAATGACAATCAGCTGGCTACCAAAATGTTGGTGGCCGACTTGTACATGTAGCTCAAACACAGTAATGACGTGGCCTGGTTGGGCCTGACAGACACATTCATGTACTTACATCTATGTTGTCTATATCTAGGACCTTGGACTGGAACATTAGACCCAGGGCCCTGGCCTGTTGGATAGGGTGGGCCAACTGACTGTATGTCTAAGGACAGAGAGAGACGAGGGTCAAAAGGAAGGAAGAATGCAATTCGAAAGTATTTTTCACCCTGATAGTGATAAGAAAATCAAATAAAAACTATATTTCTGAGAAAAGAAAGCATGCCAAGTAAACCCTTTGTACAGACACTACTTGTTACAGACATCAGTAAACATAGAAAAGAGGAAGAGAGTACGGTCTGTATAAAACTACTTACAGCTTCATAGCACCAGTCCTTCAGGACCTCCAGCTCTCCACGGATCATCGCCTGCACAACAGTCACATAGGTGCATTCCTAAACATTAGTTACTGCAGAGCTGTACAGTTCTCTTATAACAAAGCTAACCAACATATAATCAATTCCAGTCATCTATGGATTACACTTCTGGTGAGCATTTCAAAAGCTCCAAGTGCTCATGATTAACGATTCAAAACAACAAAAACATTGATAAAAAAAAGTGCTTGAAAGCCCCTACCTCTAGGATGTTGGGGATGATGTCCTTCTCACACTGTTTGAGAAAGGAGTCCTTGTCGAAGCTGGGGTCTGCCTTTAAGATCTCAGTCAGCACCTGAGACATCTCAGTCTTCGAGAAGAGACCACCTGCCAACCAAATAACAAGGATTTGATGTAAAAACAGTGGAAAACCCATGTAGTCCAACCATCCATCAGAACATCTGAAGGAAAAGAGGGTAGTCACTTTGTGGCCATTGACATACCAGACAATATAACAGAGAAACTATTGTGCACACCCTGTAATCCCCTCAGAGTGATAGAATGATTAAACCGGGACATCATTTAACAGAGAGGTTGTTTACCTAGTAGATCGGTGACTCTGTCGGTCACGGCTCGAGATGCTCTCACAAGGGCGTTGTCACTCTCGTCATACTTCATTTTCATCTCAAAGAACCCTGAGGAGTGAGAACAGGAAATATCACAAAGACTTCTAAGACTCTGGGACCCTCCACAGAAAATCAAATAAGATACAACGTAAGAGAAAGTGTTTCTTGATCAGGAAAAATCCCATCTCTGAAAGACTTGACATCGAGATATAAGTACAACACCGAAAAACTCTGCCTCCACTTTGCCCATATAATGAATATAGTGCCACCTGTTGACTGGCCAGTGAAGTGCACACAACCATGAATGTGACCTACGATTACATCATTCTCATGTTATCTGATGAAATTCAGTAACATTCTCTTACTGTTGAAAACCATATTGTTGTCCTTGAAGTCCTTCCACTGTGCGTACCACTTAGAATCCTTGTGCAGAACAACACCCATGTCCTCTCTGTAAGTCAAAATAGACAATTTATATCAATTGGTTGTATTTCCTAATAGTTTCAAGCACGGCTGAATGGACACACATAGCATTGTCGGTGAATGGGAAAACTTCTGTTAACCATGTCATAGTTATGAACAAGTAAAAAGGGACATACTCATTGGCCTCAAAGACACGGTTGTCACTCTCCCCTCCCTTGAAGGAGAATTCACTTCTCTTCCTGAGTTGAGAAGGAGCCCTATAGGTACCATCGTCTACCACATCAATCTCTCTCTTCACTGACTCCATCCCCTGTACACACAGAGGGAGGGGGGAAAGGAGATCAGTATATCAGTCAAATTATTCCATAGAATTCATGACGTTTGACTCATTTTCAGCCTCCATTTGATGCTTCAATGTTTCTTAAAAAGTCCTTCAACAGCTGGTATTTACCCCGAAACAACTGGTTACAACTGCTACATTCTTATGCTTATTTAAAATCATTCAACACTATTAATGATACATAGTAATCATGTATGTAAGCCCATTTTTAAGCAGGAACTGGGTAAATAGCAGACAAAATAATAAAATAAAGCGTAACCAATTTCCTTCAATGGAGAGTTGTGTTACTTATTTTAAAATGCCAGTCTCTGACCTGTGAGATTGCCCTGAAGGCGCTGGTCGCTCCCAGCTTCTCTCCTCCTTTGGACACAGACTCAGCAGAGTGCCTGGCCGTCTTGGCTGCCTCCTCCACCCCCTCCTTGATCTTCTTCCCCAGGTCTGTACGGGTCACTTCCTCAAAGCCCTGGACAGAGAGACATGGACCACAGCAAGTTATAATGACTTTACTTCAGGCAGATTAGCGGCAAGCTACTATAAATAACAGTTCCACATGAATGGCATCTTTGGGTTAGCACGATATAGAAGTGAAGTTTAACTCATAAGCTGTCCAATACCTCAGCTGAAATAAAAATTTTATAAGAAAAATATAAAAACAGATTTACACCATTGATGCGCTAAAAGGAGTACACAACAAGGATTAAACATTTGCCTTTAGGATTCATTCTGAGGGTTTACTTCAACTGATAATGTCAATGGCCTTTGTTCCATGCATCATTATCAACAGTGTTACAATGACTCACCTCCTTCACAGTCTCTGACAGAGTCCCCAGGGTCTTCTTGAACACCTCAGAGGTCTTTACCGTCTCTGATTCAATTGTTTTCTGGCAGAAAGAAACGGTTGACATTGATGAGACTTCACAGTCAAGCATCAAGTGTGCATGACATCACAAGGGTTTGTTCGGAACACAGATGAAAGTCAACTTGTCACCAACCCTAGTCCTGGACAGCATGTGCAGGCTTTTGTTCCAGCACAGCACTGACAATTAAACTTATCATCAAGACCTTCACTAGTTGAAGGTTAGAACTGGGCTAAAACAAGTCTGCACAACCAAGGTGAGTGACCATGGGCTTAAAGGGACATTACACTCCAAAATCCAATTTGAGCTTACAAATTTCCTCCGAGCCTGTTGCAGGGCATCCGACTCCTCCAGCCTCTTGGCCTCCTCTCTGAACTTCTTGATGTTCTCCTTCATCTCCTTGTCCTTCCCAAACTCCTGCCTCAGGTTCTCCACAAACTCCCCGAAGAAGCCTTTACGACTAGGTCGTTCTGATGCATACCGCACCTGAGAGAAAGAGGTCACTTCAAATATAAGTGAATGACAGAATATGAACAGTTGGTGTATTGGCTAGTTAGCTACCACCAGATCCATCACTATTTGAAGATCAACAAGGATAATGCGTTGGATAATGCATAGCTACCTGCACAGGGACAGCCGGAGAACAACATATCCTGTAGGCATCTCCTCTACTGAATGAGGAGACGACAGCACGGCATGGCAGGAGTAGAAGACGTCTTCCGACCAGCTGAAGAGAATTACAACATGGGCTATAACCAAACATTCCTATTGAAGCTATTACAATACATATCTACCTGTTCTAGCGTTATGGTGTAACATATAGAAATAGTAGGCTATGAAGAATGCCTGATATGTTTAGCTAGCTAGAATGTTCATGAACACCGACCGGGAGGGCTATGGCCCATTTCATAACTGTCATCACATAATAAAATGTCACGTTATTCAAAAAATATCGTCGAATGTTAAATACTGAGCTGTAAAACTAATCAGTCAATATCCATCGATTGCCAGTACAACAATGGGGAGTTATACTAAAACAAATCTCACCTCATAGCACCGACACACGGAGGCTGCCATCTTGATCTTGAACGCATTGGGCAATGAATGGAGGAACGCCTAACGCCCCACCCCGCAGACTGTCGACCAATCGCGTTCAGGTTGTTATGCCGCGTCACGCGGTTGCTAAAACTAATCGTCACGCAATCCCTTTTTAAAGTCAGGGTATGAGTCAGGAAATATGCCTATTTTCCACGAAAGTACGTAATGTCACGATTCAAAAGCTATACAATATTACAGATAGCAAGTTAATTATATCACATATTGTACTTCTTGTTGACGAAATTCATGCTAATGTTGGGTTTTTGAGCTAGCTCCCAATTGACTCCCATTCACTCCTTGAAGGAGCTGGGGCAACGTACACAATGGGCGCTAATACGATTCCAGTGGAGTTTCCCATCTCCTTAAAAGTGTCTCTGATGGAGCACGTGCAACTCCGCTGCAGCTGACCTCCTGACGGATCCAATGGGTGGAGACTAATTTGAGGAGGTGAGTGTGTGTCCTTCTGCAGTCAAGTGCCTGCCCTAGCATCAATAAGGAGAGGTCTGCAACCTGGTCTCTGAGCATTTCGTATTTCTGTATGATATTTAGTATGATATGTTACGTGTTGTATTAATTTGTGGATGTCCATCATCCATTTCGTATGATATGTTACAAATTGCAATTTGTACAATATGTTATGAATTTGACAAATATTCAATGTTTTTATTTATTTAACCAGGTAAGTTGACTGAGAACACATTCTCATTTACAGCAACAGAATGGGGAATAGTTACAGGGGAGAGAAGGGATGAATGAGACAATTGTAAACTGGGGATGATTAGGTGGTCATGATGGTATGAAGGCCAGATTGGGAATTTAGCCAGGACACCAGGGTTCACACCACTACTCTTACGATAAGTGCCATGGGATCTTTAGTGACCACAGAGAGTCAGGACACCCGTTTAACGTCCCATCCGAAAGATGGCACCCTACACAGGGCAATGTCCCCAATCACTGCCCTGGGGCATTGGGATATTTTTTTTAGACCAAAGGAAAGGGTTCCTCCTACTGGCCCTCAAACACCACTTCCAGCAGCATCTGGTCTCCCATCCAGGGACTGACCAGGTCCAATCCTGCTTAGCTTCAATCCTGCTTAGCAAGCCAGCCGTGGGATGCAGGGTGGTATGCTGTGGTATGTTACGAATTTGCAAAATGTATGATATGTTCGAATTCCAATTTGTTGTGGCTAATGTTAGCTAGGTGGCTAACATTAGCTAGCTCTAGGGGTTAGTAGTTAGGTTAAAGGGTTAAGGTTAGGGTTAGGGGAAGGGTTAGCTAACATGCTAAGTATTTACAAAGTAGCTAAAAAGTAGTAAATAGTTGCAAAGTAGTTGCAAAATGCTAAAGTTGTCTGTGATGAGATTCAAACACACAACCTTTGGGTTGCTAGAACGATTATATCTGAGGGAGGACGGTTTAGGGTAATTCAATATTGTGTGGCTGAAGGGCGGGTTGGTGGCGGGCAGGTTGAAAATCCATAAATGGATCATTCTTGGGCAATTTATATAGGTTACATTGAGGTTTCTCTTTCATTATTTTAGGCTATCTGGTATTAGTGCATAAGCCTAAACTTTAGGGCTTAACTGTACGCACGCCAAAAAGCCTACAAAGCCAATCTCCAAATAATGCTTTTGGGAATGGGCAGAAAAATCCACGGAGGCAAAAAGGACATTGTCAAAGTTTAATTCTATAAGACAAAAGCTGTGAAAGGAGAATTTAAAATAAAGATGAGCGAGTGCCAGAAAAGTAAAGTTTGGGAAAGATTTGGTGAAGTGGTAAAAGAGGATGATAGCAGTTTATGTTATGTGTGATGATTGTGAGGCGCTATACAAATTCGACAGTCACAAAACGGGACTTCAAAAAGGCCTATGGCATGTCAAGGGAACTGTATCCTACTGTTTAGATGGGTTAAATGGAAACTGAAATCTGGACACTGACTGTAGGTCTATAACCTCTCACACAGCCTTAACAATAACTCCCGCAGAATTAAGCATTTCTTGTAGTAAAATTATTTACCAAATGTAGGCAAAATTTGGACTTGGGAACAGGAGTGGAGAAATATGATTTCTTTCTTTCTGCATCTTGACAGAATGCAATGCTCAGTTTAGATACAATATGTAAAGGTGTTGTCTTCATCATAAAATCTGATAGTAGGCTTTTTCAACCACATAAAATATGCATCGAAGCCTAACTGAAATCTTATCAGAAACACATTGCATTGTTTTCATAGCTTTATTTTCCCTTACAACCGGTCAAACTGATGTAATTTGGACATTTTTGCACAGAAAATCTTTCCCTTTGTTTGTGCATTACTGTATTTTCTCCCCGGTCCCTAAACGTCTTTGCTCCGCGAAAGATGACAGAGAAAATTTGACCAATGTCAACTCGATTGAAGATTCATTCTATCGATCTATTACATTATTCTGTTGGGCAAAGGTTTATTTAGTCTTCTAGGGCAACATATGATGACAAAAGAGAAAGTTGACTAACAAATAGCCTACCAAAATGTCGGAAATTATAAGCAGAAACACATCCCTGTCAAAAATCGTTCTGTCATATTTGACTGTAGCCTATAGTGCATTTTATATATTCGCGGGTTAGGGTTGGTTGCAGGCCTCAGATTTTCACTTTATCACATATAGTCTGCCGGTTGTGCATGGCTTATTATTATTATTAACAATTGCAGGCGGGTGCGGCTGAAGGAAACAGCTGACCTGAGCACCACTAGTTCGCGTTATACCCTCATTTAGTTTTTGCCTTAAAAGTAACTGTCTATCTTATGTAACCATACCAAACGTAACTTATCATACTAATTTCAGTGTCCCGGAATTACATTTACTATGTTATGTCATATTATGAGACCAGTCTGCCATTTCTAGACAGAAGTTTGATTCAAAAACCTAGATATCTTTGGCATTGACGTCTATGCTAAAATTACATGTTCATGTTATGGGCATTGAATATATGACATGGCTTTTTCTTTGCAACTCTTCACTGTTGACGTTGAGACTGGTGTTTTAAGGGTACTATTTAATGAAGCTCACAAGTCCTCAACTGGCAGCTTCATTAAATAGCACCCGCAAAACAGTAGTCTCAACGTCAACAGTGAAGAGGCGACTCCGGGATGCTGGTCTTCTAGGCAGAGTTCCTCTGTCCAGTGTCTGTGTTCTTTTGCCCATCTTAATCTTTGCAACACTGCCTTGAAGGCCAGCATCCCAGAGTCGCCTCTTCACTGTTGACGTTGAGACTACTGTTTTGAGGGTACTATTTAATGAAACTGCCAGTTGAAGACTTTTCGAGGCGTCTGTTTCTGAAACTGGACACTAATGTACTGGTCCTCTTGCTCTAGTTGTCACCGGGGCCTCCCACTCCTCTTTCTATTCTGGTTAGAGTCAGTTTGCGCTGTTCTGTGAAGGAAGTAGTACACAGCTTTGTACAAGATCTTACGTTTCTTGGCAATTTCTCGCATGGAATAGCCTTCATTTGTCAGAACAAGAATAGACTGACGAGTTTCAGAAGAAAGGTCTTTGTTTCTGGCCATTTTGATCCTGTAATCGAACCCACAAATGCTGATGCTCCAGATACTCAACTAGTCTAAAGAAGGCCAGTTTTATTGCATCTTTAATCAGAACAACCGTTTTCAGCTGTTCTAACATAATTGCAAAAGGGTTTTCTAATAATTAATTTGCCTTTTAAAATGATAAACTTGGATTAGCTAACACAACGTGCCATTGGAACACAGGAATGATGGTTGCTGATAATGGGCCTCTGTACGCCTATGTAGATATTCCATTACAAATCAGCCGTTTCCAGCTACAATAGTCATTTACAACATTAAAAATGTCTACACTGTATTTCTGATCAATTTGATGTTATTTTAATGGACAAAAAATGTGCTTTTCTTTCAAAAACAAGGACATTTCTAAGTGACCCCAGACTTTTGAACGGTAGTGTATATATTAAAATACAAAAACACAGTCATAGGAAGCACAAATAAAACATGACAAATCACCCAGAAAAACCATTACAGTCCTCCACAAATAAGTCCCCAATCAATACTTTAAAATGCCCAAACGGCACTAGGACATCAAGATTAAATATATTTTGAATGTTGTTCCTGCAATACGGTGCATTAAAACTAAAATTAGATTTACCTAGCTCGGCGGAGACCCTAGGAACCTCAAAAGTTAACCAATCCTGTGAACGGGTTAGGCAACTAAGGTGTCTATACTTCAACACCAAAGTTAGATAAAACGGCATTTATGAAGTAGCGCCTTGTAAACAAAAAGGGAGTAATGTAGAGATCTACAGGTCATTAGTGAAGTCCAGCCAACCTTTTGATACAGGATGCAGGGATGAGTATCAAACTGTCCCCTGTAACAAAACCAAGGACACTATGGTAAACTGAGTCCAAAGGTTTAAGACTAGTAGCAGCTGCACTTTGATAAATAATATCACCATAATCAAGAAGAAAGTATGAAAATGTCGCTCTGGATAAGAGCCTCTGCTAAATGATTAAAATGTAAATGTAAAAAGGTTGACTGATTGACGTAATAGCCGTTTGTTCAAGACCTCACCTCTCAACCTGACTTTCTCTTGATTGCCAATATCAACTTGATGAGGAGAGAGACTATACTTGAATATTATTAGTATGCAATTAATATTGATTTGTTTTAGATGTAAATATTGATCAACCATATGCACAAGGGCCCACTGCTAATTTAGGACATGAACTACAAGGATGAAGAGTTGTGTGATAAACAAACTGAGCATCTAACACTCTTTCAATGGCCCTCAGCAGGGATAGGTTGTGCTGTTTGTTTCCTATTAGTATGACAGCCAGCAGCGCCACCGTGTGGAAGGTATGGAAACAGGGACTCCTCCCCAGTGCAGAGTTCGGAGATCTCTCTTCCTGCGGTCAGCCTTGTTTGACAGACAACATTGGCGCATTGTTTTACACATTTATAAAAACAATTATCCCGTACATACAGATAATTCAGAGGCATACAATTTTGCACATTATTTTCGGGAACAAGCGCTGGAGAGGCCTCGTCTAGAATGGGGAACAGAGACGATGAATACGATTTCTTGTTCAAAGGTAAATTTTGATGACTGCATTCGCCCGTTCATAGGACCTTCAGTAATTCTATCATTGTTGCGTTCTGTCCAATGACAAATCAGACGTCAGTGTGAACGAATAATAACAAATAGTCTGGATAAATGTTTTAGAAATAAACATTGTATGCGTCTCTTTGGTGGAAAACGTTTGCTACTATGGCTACATAAATGCTGTCATTGTAACATTGTAACAACGCCCACAGCTATATTTTTAGGTAAGGTGCAACACCCTATCTGCGGTTGCTTCTTTGACTTTATGAACACTGATGAAACCATAAAAGAGGCACTGTTTATCAATAGGTTACTGACAAGAATGCTGTTTTCCCATTTATGGTTAAAAGAGGTATATGAAGTTTTAATTTTTATTGTGAATTGTAGCCTCCCATATCCCATAGATACATTATTTATATTTTATTTAATGAGGGACTATTGATTATGCAAATGTTGAATTCATGTAGATTTTTGATAGAATTAGTGAAAGGAAATGTACAACTTGACAATGTAGACCAGTGTCCAAGGACCATATAACACTGTGAATACTATGTTCTATCTCAAGACATCCCCCTTTGATCTATTCTAGAATGTCATCCTTTGATTTCCATTGAGCTCGCCAGCGACACCCTGTATAGAGGTCTATTTATGAAGTGATACAGAGTATCTTCTGTGGAGTAGATATCAGCCGATAAAGGGTTCTCCTCTTCCTCCCTCACCATCATTTAGAAACCCTGTTGAAACAGGAAAGCCAAAAGTGGCCCAAAACTGTCGATTTAGGTTGGACGGAGCATGTTATCAGCTTCCTGCAGCAGCAGCGTGATGCCACAGGGACAAAGTTCAGCTTTATTTACTGTACTGTGAGAATACAAAAGGGCTCCACCTCGACAGCCCCGTTGTGACTGCCTGGCCTACTCCTGTCACCTCAGTGTTTTACTGTCGGCTAAATACAGTAGAATAGGCCGTTTCTGTCAGCCTGTTATTGTAGTAAAAGTAATAATAATAATATTATTAATAGTCAAATTGTATCATTGAGTTCAGTGTTTCTCAGCAGTGCTCTTAAGGGGCCCATCTTTGTACATGCTAGAATTTCACTCAAACTGAACTTCAATTAGACACCAACTACTATGTCTCCTTGGTTAAGGGGTAACCAATTAAACAAAAGACCTACAAGCTCTGAGAAATATTGACAGAAGTATATAAAGACATATACCACTTCAAATAGGTCGATTTCAGCCATCCACTTCTTCAATATTGTCAATGGATGTGATTGGAAATGACAACCTGCATTATGTAACAGTTGTAGGTGGGAGGGCCAAGTCACATAATGGTGAAGAATGCAGGCATTGATCCAAGGTCTAACCCAGGATCCTGGATCCTAGTACATCAATGAAATACCTGTTGACTAGGCTAGCTCATCTGACAGTTAGGCTGTAAGAATTTCAGCATTTCTCTCTGTCTTTCTCATTCTCTCCATCTCTTTCTGTCTCATTATCAAGTTGTGCTAATTGGGGACTCTGGCGTCGGGAAGAGTAACTTGCTCTCTCGGTTCACACGGAATGAGTTCAACCTTGAGAGTAAGAGCACCATCGGTGTGGAGTTTGCCACCCGCAGCATCCAGGTGGATGGGAAGACGATAAAGGCCCAGATATGGGACACGGCTGGACAGGAACGTTACAGAGCCATCACCTCTGCGTAAGTCGGGTGGGATTCCTCATGGCTGCATATTGAGGCCTCTTGAAAAGTAAATGATTGTCAACAAGGATCACAGAAAACAATAATCTAGTGGTTTCAAATCTTAGTCCCAGAGAGGTACATTGGTGACTCAACTAATCAATAAACTGCTCATTTCCTTGATGAGTTAAATCAGGTGTTTTAGTGCTGGGTTGAAGTGTGGAACATAAACCTACACACCCTATAGCAGGTTAGCGTTTTCGTCATGAATCTTGTTCTGGAAGTAGCTCTGCAGAGTGGTCACTAGCTGGTACAGCCACTAAGTCATACAATCTGATTTGAAACTTAGCCCTAACCTTAACCACACTGCTAACCCTAATGCCTAACCCTAACCTCACTGCCAACCCTAATGCCTAACCCTTAACCTCACTGCTAACCTTAATGCCTAACCTAACCTTAACCACACTGCTAACCCCAATGCCTAACCCTAACCTCTCTGCAAACCCTAATGCCTAACCTTAACCTCACTGCTAACCCTAATGCCTAACCTTAACCTCACTGCAAACCCTAATGCCTAACCCTAACCTCACTGCTAACCCTAACCTTAACCTCACTGCTAACCCTAATGCCTAACCCTTAACCTCACTGCTAACCTTAACCACACTGCTAACCCAAATGCTTAACCTAACCTCACTGCTAAGCCTAACCTTAACCTCACTGCTAAGCCTAACCCTAATGCCTAACCTTAACCTCACTGCTAACCCTAATGCCTAACCCCACTGCTAAACCTCACTGCTAACCCTAATGCCTAACCTTAACCTCACTGCTAACCCTAATGCTTAACCCTAACCTTAACCACACTGCTAACCCTAATGCCTAACCTCACTGCAAACCCTAATGCCTAACCTCACTGCTAACCCTAATGCCTAACCCTTAACCTCACTGCTAACCCTAATGCCTAACCCTAACCTTAACCTCACTGCTAACCCTAATGCCTAACCTTAACCTCACTGCTAATCCTAATGCCTAACCCAACCTCACTGCTAAACCTAATCCTAACCACACTGCTAACCCTAACCTCACTGCAAACCATAATGCCTAACCCTAACCACACTGCTAACCCTACTGCCTAATCTAACCCTAACCTCACTGCTAACCCTAATGGCTAACCTCACTGCTAACCCTAATGCCTAACCTAACCACACTGCTAGCCCTAATGCCTAACCTCACTGCTAACCCTAATGCCTAACCCTAACCTCACTGCCTAACCCTAACCTCACTGCTAACCCTAATGCCTAACCCTAACCTCACTGCCTAACCCTAATGCCTAACCCTAACTTCACTGCTAACCCTAATGCCTAACCTAACCACACTGCTAGCCCTAACCCTAACCTCACTGCTAACCCTAATGCCTAACCCTAAATTAAGACCAAGATCATTTTTGTTTTCATGAATTTTTACAATATAGCTAATTTTGACTTTGCAGCTGACCCATCTATCGGTTATCACTCCATTCTGCCTCCGGGGCAAGAATCATGACAATAAATCTATCTCTTCAGGATCAGGTTTGGCGAGCACTAGCCGATCACGAGCCTCATCACCAATCAGAGTGTCTGACTTGGAGCCTCACTGGAGCCCCATACATTGTCTGTTGGTGCATTGAGATTGATAAGCAGTCTTTCCTACAGCTATTACAGAGGGGCAGTGGGTGCTCTCCTAGTGTATGACATCGCCAAGCACCTGACTTATGAAAACGTGGAGCGCTGGTTGAAGGAACTGAGGGATCATGCCGACAACAACATCGTCATCATGCTGGTGGGCAACAAGAGCGACCTGCGCCACCTCAGGGCCGTGCCCATGGATGAGGCCCGGGCTTTTGCAGGTACTCTGGTCTTTTGGCAGGGGGAACATGGCCTGGTCCCAGATTTATTTGTTCTGTCTTGCCAACTCCTATGGTGATTGTCATGGCAATGACCATAGGAGTTGGCAAGACAGCACAAACTAATCTAGGACCAGGCTAAGGGGTACATCATCTTGGAACAGCCTTCTTGCCTTAATTAAGTAAGGGAACACTGATTTTGAAGAGATGGATAGGAGGACAGTAAAATGAGAGCAGCTCCATATAGTTGCTTTCACCTATCTGGAACTTTTATATCAGTGATCATCACAAGGGAATGGGAGGAGTATTGTATTGGGACAGTATTGCTATATTTAGCAGCCTAAATGTGTAATGCAAATGGTGTTGAGGCAGCTTTAATGTGAAATGTGGCAGCAGGTAGCCTAGCAGTTAAGAGCGTTGGGTCAGTAACCAAAAGGTTGCTGGTTCGAATCCCTGAGGCAACTGGGTGAAAAACCTGTCTGTGCCCTTGATCAAGACACTTAACCCTAATTGTTCTGAAAAACAGCGTCTGCTAAATCACAAATGTAAATAGAGGGTATATTTTTTTCCAGGAACTGTTTAATAATGATTGTGTGACTCACTTTGCCCTTTCTCTAAACCTGCAGAGAAGAACACTCTATCCTTTATTGAAACTTCAGCCTTAGATTCAACAAATGTAGAGGAAGCTTTCAAGAATATCCTTACAGGTACAGTATAACAGCAAAAGGACTGTCTGGAAAGCCAATTGCTTTGACATAGTGAAGATGAAGTAAACTAGAAAATCCTCTTTTGAAGTATTGAGATGCACCACAACAGTCTAGTCTACTCTCCACAGAAATCTATCGCATCGTATCGCAGAAGCAGATCGCTGAGCGGTCCGCCCATGACGAGTCCCCTGGAAACAATGTGGTGGACATAAGTGTTCCGCCCACCACAGACCAGAAAGGGAACAAACTGCAGTGCTGTCAGAACCTGTAACCCATGATGACGCTTACCTTCTCCTTTCTGTCATCTCAAAGTGTTGTGGCACAAACATTCTTCATTTTGTGTAATATACTTTTGTTTTTGATAGCTTGTCAACTCACATTATATTAATGCCATAAAATAAAATTGTACAATATTACAGTAGTTGAGTGGATCTCTCATGTTACCTGTGTACTTTGTATGCTCCTACATTCTGGACCACTTGCAAGGAGTGTAGTCCCTTAAATGTCCACTAGATGGTATGTTTGGTGCAGTCAACTGCATCAAGTGATCATTACCGATCTAATACTCCTGTTTAAGTAACTCAGAGATTCAGCACACATGCATTCCAGATGTGCCGACTGCAAAGAGTCCCTTATGTTTTATTGCACAATGACCCAGCTTACTCAAGGAAGTGCAACATAAAATTATTTAGCATACCCTGCATACATTGACTGATTCTCCAAAACACTGCAGTTTGTTCCCTTCTTCTCTCTCCCACTTCTACCAGCTTCCAAAGGGCAAAGAGTTAACAGAAAACATCATATTTAGACTTGGTCGTTCACATGGTCATTGTTCTGAGAGAGTAAATTCATATGGCTATTGGATGCCAGTTTTCCAAAAACAGCTAAATACATTGTGAAGGAGGGGGGGTAGTATGTTTCAGATATACTGTATTAACATGCTGCATCAGTTACATCCCTCTACATTAGCTGTGTCCTTCCGTTTGTGTCCTGATTTTCCAGGCCAGTGTTCATAATCCAGCGATGACATCAGTGACACTTCATTCCACGAGTCCAACACGTCCCAAAACCACTGGTTATAGTTAATATCTGGGCTCAAGTGTTTCATATAATAGAGAATATGGAGAAATAATCCCCAGAATGGTCCACAAGTGCAGAAGTTCAAGATATATTACACTTTTTTAAGTGAGACCACGGCGCTCATACGATGGTCTCGTCAGTCATTTTCTTGGTTGACTTGGTCGGGACGGAATGTTGGGTAGAGTGCGCTCCTTTAATTTCAGGCATGAGCAGGCGCACTTTCTGATTGGTCCTCCTCCACTCCGAGTATAACTGACAGTGATAGCGGAACGATACCTGAGGGGCACGGAGACAGACGTCAACAAAACTACATCAGACGGTTTCATATGCACTACAGAGCAGATTGGTTAAATATACCGTTGCTATCGCAGGCACGCACAATACAACATTAGACATATTGCATGACAAATGTGTATTTGCTCTGCAAAATGGTTCGACTTCATTTGATGATTGTGAAACTATTATAAGCTTTTTTTCAGAGTACAAACAAACCATTCTTGTTGCAGGCACAAAAGATTTGTTGGCACATTACTTGTCTCCCCTGAATATAAAATGGAAAGGGCACAGAATACCATAGACAAGAAAAAACAAACGATGCGCCACAAATGTCTAATTTGTCTCACAAATGTACTAATAGCGATTGTAAAGCACACATTTACACTGCAAAAATATGCTGTCGATTAACAAAGGTGGAGTAAAGTAACCCATGGTAATGGTGATAAGGGATGTGTGTGTGTGTGTGTGTGTGTGTGTGTTAGTTACCAGTGTCCAGAGGACGTAGATGGTGAAGAGAGCAATGGTGAGGGCGATGAGGCCCACAGCCTCCAGCCGGCTGTTGAGGGTCAGGTGGTCCTGGGCTCCCCTCAGACACAGCCAGCCAGAGATGGCCGCCAGTGGCGTGATGAGCATGAAGCAGGCCATGTCACACAGCAGCGTGCGCTTCTCACTGCGAGGGCCTGGGTCCCGCAACCACTGGGAGGATGCAAGGAAAGGTTCATTATTAATATGCTAATTATTCTGTCATTACTATGGTGATCGAGGACTTAAACAGAATTACCCATCCACCTGTCACTCACTCACACACACTGCCATTTTACCTGTGTGAGGGGCTGGGGTCGCCGTTCGACGGTGAACTCGGTGTGGCAGAGCTCACAGTAGCTGGTGTTGGAGGAGGACAGCCACTTCTCCAGGCAGCTCTTGTGCACCTTACCCAGTGTCCCTGTGCAGCTGCAAGGGGAGAGCAGCATTTCACCACCGGCCCCCTCGTGGCAGATCCGACACATGCCTTCATTACTAGACAAATAGAGGAAGAAGTTGTGCCTGGTGACCACTCGTTTCATAACAAATGACACATTAAATGCACTATAAACAAAATACATTATTTTCATCAATATACAACATTTATTTATCAGATATGCTGAATCTGAGAATGACACAGTATGTTGCCCTCTCCTAAAAGCTTTGAGATCTATTTGTCCATTGTTTATCTCCATTCAAGGAATTGTTTAATTTATCAGATCGAAGCCAAGGGTCACATTCCCAGTCATCCATATTTACAAATAAAGATAAGAACCCTCTTGAAGAACCTCCTTACCTCTGTGAGCCCATTGCCTTGACAACAGTGGAGAGTGGGCGGCCATCTTTGGCCGTAACCTTAGCGACGTACTGGGCCTGGCCGGCATCTGGCTCCTCTACCTCCTTGGGCAGGTCGGCAGTGCTGTCTGAGTAGTCACACAGGGAGCCAGGCAGGTGGCAGCAGCCTGGTGTAGTCATGGCGCTCTGGTGTTGGTGACACGCCTCTCCTCCCACTGCTGTGGGCAACTGTTTGGACTGAGTGACAATGTTAGAATGTAACATTGTTACAAGTTACTTGTGATGGTTCATGACATGTGAGGTGATCAGTCCATAGAAATATAATCCATATTCTATTGATCAGACTTTTATCATGACATAAACCTTTGGGAAAGGTTTTGCAGACAATGTCAAAACAGGATTTGACACAGGGAACTATGTAATAAAGAGGATTCGAATTAAAGGGGACATTCTTTATAGCCAGGCGCATACTTCATTTTGACAAGCTTATGTGGTGGTGGGTCATCAACATGTCATCAACATCAAAGATAAAACTGACTGTCAGCAACTATAGACAAAGCTCGGCTCCAGTGAATCAATAAATGACCAACAGACACAGCCAGACAGGATAAATGGTTGGCTGTCTAGTTACTGTAGCTAACTACGTTACTGTTAAGCATTCATGTTTTCACATCCTCTCTACGTTAACTAACTACGACATTTCCACCTGTTAACTAAGTTAACAAGCTAGCTAAATAAATCAATACAATGCAATGCAATGAAAAGCTATGTATGATGAACAGTTATCTAGATAGCGTTTCGAAACAAGGTATAACGTACCGTATAGTCGACACCAGCTCCCCCTGGCCTTAGCTAGCTATTTGGCTAGCTAGACACGAGAATGACATTGACATTTAGACAGAAAACGATGCTTTAGGAGGAATACAATATATGATGGCAAGTCGTGTATTTGCTCCATTGGCTGGATAATTTATTCGTTCGTAACCATCTCCCGTCTTCTTGCAGAAACGGTGTATTTTTCACGGATTTCTGACAGTTAGCTGACTTGCTCGCACCTCTCTCAGCTGTGCAGTGACTGTATCGTTATGGTCACGTGAT
Source organism: Salmo salar (assembly GCF_965601325.2). NCBI lineage: Eukaryota > Metazoa > Chordata > Actinopteri > Salmoniformes > Salmonidae > Salmo > Salmo salar. The sequence goes on from NC_138293.1 coordinate 16,373,191, forward strand.
CATCGTGTCTGGTGACGCATTACTATTACCGCGATACAAGGGTAGCATGATTATTCATAAGGTACCAATTATTCTACAAATTAGGCTCATATGTGAGCACCCTGAAGTGGCAGTAGCCACTGTCCTAAGACTATTGGCAAGAGAAAACAATGCAAGACAAGATGGTATACAAAAAGTGTATTTTATATATATATATATATATATATATATATATATATATATATATATATATATATATATATATATATATATTGCCGCTAGGTGACACCACTATTGTCAAATATTTCATATCTCAGTTTTATATTTGGACATTGTAGGCATACTGCTACTTGTCTATGAGGTTCTTAGGTTGAGTTTCATATGTTGAAGCAGAAAAGGTTTGATTTATACTTTTACTTTTAATACTTAAGTATATTTTTGCAATTACGTTTACTTTTGATGCATAAGTATATTCACAACCAAATACTTTTAGACTTTTATTCAAGTACTATTTTACTGGGTGACTTTTACTTTTACCTGAGTAACTTTCTGTTAAGGTATCTATACTTTTACTCAAGTATGACAATTGGGTTCTTTTTCCACCAATGCATGCTAGTAGATACCCATAGACTTCCAGTATTGGCTCGCGAAACTATCTCCAACTTCCTTTATTTTGGACACAGAGATATAAAGATGTATCCACAAGTTCATCTGACTCTGGGGATGTAGATAAAGGGCCTCATTGCCAGATTCTAAAGTATCCCTTTAACATAGAAACCTGCGGTCGAGGCTGCTGTTTTCTTTCACTTTAACTTGAATCATTTTCTATTAGGGTATCTTAACTTTTACTCAAGTATGACAATTGGGTACTTTTTCCACCACTGTCTACGTAAACACGGGTAACAACTCAGGGTAGAGTCTAGAGGAGCTGCAGTACCAAGGGTTCCTGAGGGTGGATGAGGTGGAGGTCAAGGTGCCAGTAGACATTGACTGTGACTCCTTGACAGCGCTGGACCAGATAGCCTCCTTGAGGACTCTTCAGGAGGAGATGAACAGACTGCTGGACATGGACACTTTGGATTGTCTCTCGAGAACAATTCGCTTTGAAAGCAGACCAATTCCGGAGAGGAGTGGATGCGCAAAGACATATTGCAGTGGTGTACGCACCGCCACCCCGTACGCTTCAAAACCGTAAGTATTTTTTTTTTTTTACCAATCCTGTGACAGCCTATGCTTTTGTCATTCTTACTTTAATTTTAAATGTGAAAGTTGAAAACAAGTCCTAGATTTATATAAGTTATCTGAATAAACCAAATGTTGTTGTCTAGTGTAGATCCCTTACATCTATTGACGCAACACGGGGCTGAACATGAGGTGGAGGTCAAGGTGCTAGAGATCGACTTCGCTTCATTCACCCTGAACTGGATTTCTTTCTCCAGTACTCTTCAGGCGAACGACAGAGTGCTGGACATGGACAAGGTGAATTGTCGCTCCCTGTTTTTACATTTTTTATATAATTCGGCAAGTCAGTTACCCTGGCCAAACCCTAACGACGCTGGGCCAATTGTGCACCGCACTAATGTCGAGAACAGTTCACCTTGAAACCAGCCCAATTCCCGTGAGGAATGGAAGCGCAAAGACGTATTGCAGTAGTGTACGGTCGCCAGTCAAGATTGTAAGCTAATTTTGTTTGACTACGTTATTCATTCCATTCTCATTCTTGAAAACAGGCCCTAAACAGATCTATGACAGTCACTTATCTGATAGTCAGAGTTTTGTTTCAAAACGCAATATCCACACACATGTTTTTATCGCCTTTGTGTGTGTAAAATATTACTATATTAATATTCTCAGATTTTTTTTATTAGATTTTAGCATTAAAACGTTTAGTTGCAAAGCGGTATATATCCAATGTTTAACAAATACATACACCATATAAGTGTAGCATACCCAGCTGAATGAATGGTCAACTCTCAAACTGATGGTTCACGAGTTTAATGCGGTACCATTTCCATAAACACACCGTAAGAGCTGATGGAAAAACATACCAAAATGCTCTTACGCTCGAACGATACAGTCCACAAACAATACACGTCTACGCAACTTCACATTAGCGTGCTTCATACATCAATATGCGTGAGAATTTCAACACAAATAGTTGATTACATGCTAATGTGGCGCAAGTTTAACTAATATTAGCCAGCACAAACAATGGAGCTAGGCCACAGTTAATAACGTCATATTGCTAGCAGACGTCAGAACATTAATTACAATACAAATATACGTTCAGTACACGTTCAAAAGAATTAGAAAGATTTCTGAAACAAGACCAATATTGAAACACAGTAAATTCATTGTTCTCTTTCCAACTAGATGCTAAGATTGACGTTGTTTCTTGGTCGCTTGAACAACGTTAACAAAGTTATCTCCCTTTTTCTCGCGCGTCCGTTTCCCATATAGCCTTTGCGCGTAAAACAGAGAAGGCAAAAAGCCTGCTGTCAAAATAAATGTCACACTAAATTGTCAAATATACAGTGACGACTGAAAGCTTGTACAAAGAAAATAAAAGTCCAAATAAAGAGCAGACATTGATCTGACACTGTTTAGGGGTTCATTTACAATATGCATTGTGACAGCATGTTTACTAAACAAACACAGTGGACACAGCGGCCAGTGGAATGTAACAGGATGACAGTTCTTTTGAGCCTGAAATTAAGAAAGTTGTAAGAGGAGATTCTTCCCTCCCCCCCTTCCAGTTTTGTGACTGTATTATATTACTGATAAATGTTTTTTTGAAATGAAACTATTTGTATGTTCCCAACAATGTTCTTCATTGTCTTTTGCATATTCCTTATCTCCACTGAGGCACATGATCAGTTTGCACACAGCTCATGTAACCGATGTTAAATGGCTAGTTAGTTAGCGGTGGTGCGCGCTAATAGCGTTTCAATCAGTGACGTCGCTCGCACTGAGACTTGAAGTAGGGTTTCTCCTTGCGTTACAAGGGCCGCGGCTTTTGTGGCGCGATGGGTAACGATGCTTCGTGGGGTGTCAGTTGTTGATGTGTGCAAGGGTCCCTGGTTCGAGCCCTGGTTGGGGCGAAGAGAGGGACGGAACCTACACTGTTACATTCAGGCAAAAAAGTGAGCCTCCGAATCCTGATGGACTCTCCGGAGGAGCTTTTTGGTATCACTCAGGATATGATATATACACAGATGTCCAGGATAGAGTGATTGAAGTGCTACAGGACATGTACTTGGCGGCTAACCAGCTAGAGCAACAGCTATTCCAGAGTGTCTCTGACAGGCAAGCCAGAGCCATTGTAAAGGCGGTAGTGCAGCAGATCAATGCCGCCCTGTCCAGTGCTCTCCAACAAACCTGCTCGGGATCACAATTTCTTTTCTATAGTGGGATCTGCAAAAATGGGTTGGCAGTGGTTGTCACGGATCCCTCCGTAACGTTCATTACGCACACCTGTCTCCTATTCCCACTGACTAGTACTTGTATAAGTGTGCCCTTTGGCTTCCATTGGGTGGTCCATTATTGTTACAATGTGCGTGTGAGTACCTGTGCTGTGTGTTTTGGGGTTTCGTGCCATTGTGGATTGCGCAGATGATTACGGGTCTTGTCCCGTGTGATAATCATTATGCGCGTGTGTTTATTCGAGGTGCTCCTCACTCTTTTGTTTGGGTTTCAACCCTGTGTTTTTGTTACGTGTTTGTTTGGTCTTCGTTCCCGTGCCTTTACACGGCACGCCGTAATTTGGGCTAAATAAAAAAACGATTACGCATTCCTGCGTCTGTCTTCCGATCCTTCCTACCAACGTGACAGTGGTTGAGGGCCAAGGAGTTCCTTTGATCACCCCCTCAGCAGATGGAGACAGGGATGGCAATGAGGAAGGAAACTTTATTTTGTAAAAATATAATTTGATCTGAGAAATAATGCTAATTGATTACACCCGAATTGGCCATTTTAATTTATAGGATTCATATAATATTCAATAATTATAGTACGTAAAATCTTGCCTAACGACTCAAACTGAATTATTCTGCTGCATACTTCAGTCTGAGTGCCATCACTGAAGTCATTTGTGGTGACGTCAAAACAAAGTAATTAGCGATTGGATCATCTATAACCAATCAGAGTATTAAAGTCAATGACACATTTTCTAAACGCTGCATACTCGTGTGTTCTGGCTTTGGCACAACCCATCGGTTTCTGGGATAAATCAGAACGGTTAGAATGTGTTTGCTTTCTAGAAATTGTCGGGGCAGTACTCAGATCCAGACTCATTGTGGAGAAGAAACTTACATCCGTGGTGGTGGCGTAGCATTTGGCCAGAGCATGGAGTCTGGGTAGCCTGGCAACCTAACATCCAATTTGGACCAAACTTTTTCTAACAATGAGTAAGACATGAGGAATCCAAAGACGTGTTCAAAAGCCATCCACGGACTCCCCACACCCATGTCAATCTCACCCCAACAGTTCTTGGGTTTATGTCCCATCCTACATCCTGTAACCAGGTTCTGACCACTAGATGGTGCTGTTTCTACCTTTTTAAAGACCCCCCCCCCCCATGGTTAACAAGAGTTCACTCAAATTCTAAAATTACATATTGGTTTTCTTACCCTTGAAGCGGTCTATGGACCAGAGCCCTATACTACGAATCAGGTTTGAGGAGTTAGCGAGGTGGCTCAACTTTTAGCCAGGTATATTTTCTATGGTAACGGATCCTTGAACTAACCTGCTCTGGGGCAGGCTAACTCAAATTTGATCCTAAATGAAGTGTCTACCACGAGTTAAGGCCCAATGAAATCAAATACCCTCCCTCGCAAAGATTGTGTCATCGTCCCCTTCATTTGAGGAAGACGACTGATTTTAAATATTTTATCAAATGTGTTTGTGTAAAAAAAAAAAAAAAAAAAGTTAAAATACCTATTACATATTTAGTAATGACAGCATTTACTTTCCAAACTGTTTTTCGCACAATTGTATTTTGAAATTTTGCTTAAGGCAAACTGACAACTGACATGAAGCGTCCTTTCACTTCAATAATAAACTGCCACTTCATGCATTTAAGTGCTTTAGTGAAATTTTAATTTAAAAAAAATAGTGAAGAGATTGACAAACAAGGAAATTCATAGGCATTCAAAGTTCAAAGAAATCCTTCATGACATTCTATGACAATTAATGAGACTCCAGTGGTCGAGTTCAAAACCGACTATGTAGGCCTTGCTGCCAAGCCTGTAAATTCTATTCTAGTCTAGTCACCCCTTTGGACTCAAATATTGATAACGACCCTGGCAATCAGGTTCACGTGTGACAAGAATATTGGCTGAGTAGAACACCACAGCAAACATTGAGGCAAGCTGACCATCTCCAATAAATAGGACGACCGTCAACATTGTTACCGTTTAAAATGCTGTCCATAATATGTGATCCTATGTTCAATCACACATTTGGTTGTAACAGAATATATATGTGAAGTAGCGGCCTTCACTGTAATTCAGGGTTTCCCAAACTCGGTCCTGGGGACCCCAAGGGGTGCACATTTTGGTTTTTACCCTAGCTCTACACAGATTATTTTAAATAATCAACTAACTCACCCCTTGGGGTCCCAAGGACTGAGTTTGGGAAACGCTGCTGTAATTTGTATTATCAAATGTATTTATTTATATAGCCGTTCTTACATCAGCTGATATCTCAAAGTGCTGTACAGAAACCCAGCCTAAAACCCCAAAGAGCAAACAATGCAGGTGTAGAAGCACGGTGGCTAGGAAAAACTCCCTAGAAAGGCTAAAACCTAGGAAGAAACCTAGAGAGGAACCAGGCTATGAGGGGTGGCTAGTCCCCTTCTGGCTGTGCCGGGTGGAGATTATAACAGAACATGGCCAAGATGTTCAAATGTTCATAAATGACCAGCATGGTCAAATAATAATCACAGTAGTTGTCAAGGTTGCAACAGGTCAGCACCTCAGGAGTAAATGTCAGTTGGCTTTTCATAGCCGATCATTGAGAGTATCTCTACCGCTCCTGCTGTCTCTAGAGAGTTGAAAACATCAGGTCTGGGACAGGTAGCACGTCCGGTGAACAGGTCAGGGTTCCATAGCCGCAGGCAGAACAGCTGAAACTGGAGCAGCAGCACGGCCAGGTGGACTGGGGACAGCAAGGAGTCATCATGCCAGGTAGTCCTGAGGCATGGTCCTAGGGCTCAGGTCCTCCTCCTCCTCCGAGAGAGCATACTTAAATTCACACAGACTGACCCTAGCCCCCCGACACAAACTACTGCAGCATAAATACTGGAGGCTGAGGCAGGAGGGGTCAGGAGACACTGTGGCCCCATCTGATGATACCCCCGGACAGGGCCAAACAGGCAGGATATAACCCCACCCACTTTGCCAAAGCACAGCCCCCCACACCACAAGAGGGATATCTTCAATCACCAACTTACCATCCTGAGACAAGGCCGAGTATAGCCCACAAAGATCTCCGCCACGGCACAACCCAAGGGGGGCGCCAACCCAGACAGGAAGACCACGTCAGTGACTCAAACCACTCAAGTGACGCACCCCTCCTAGGGATGGCATGGAAGAGCACCAGTAAGCCAGTGACTCAGCCACTGTAATAGGGTTAGAGGCAGAGAATCCCAGTGGAGAGAGGGGAACCGGCCAGGCAGAGACAGCAAGGGCGGTTCGTTGCTCCAGTGCCTTTCCGTTCACACTCCTGGGCCAGACTACACTCAATCATTGGACCTACTGAAGAGATGAGTCTTCAATAAGGACTTAAAGGTTGAGACCGAGTCTGCGTCTCTCACATGGGTAGGCAGACCATTCCATAAAAATGGAGCTCTATAGGAGAAAGCCCTGACTCCAGCTGTTTGCTTAGAAATTCTAGGGACAATTAGGAGGCCTGCGTCTTGTGACTGTAGCGTACATGTAGGTATGTACGGCAGAACCAAATCGGAAAGATGGGTAGGAGCAAGCCCATGTAATGCTTTGTATGTTAGCAGTATAACCTTGAAATCAGCCCTTGCCTTAACAGGAAGCCAGTGTAGGGAGGCTATCATTGGAGCAATATGATAACAATTTGTGGTTCTAGTCAGGATTCTAGCAGCCGTATTTAGCACTATCTGAAGTTTATTTATTGCTTTATCCGGGTAGCCGGAAAGTAGAGCATTGCACTAGTCTAACCTAGAAGTGACAAAAGCATGGATTCTTATTTCTGCATCATTTTTGGACAGAACATTTCTGATTTTTGCAATGTTGCGTAGATGGGGAAAAAAGCTGTCCTTGAAACAGTCTTAATATGTTTGTCAAAAGAGAGATCAGGGTCCAGAGTAATGCCGAGGTCCTTCAGTTTTATTTGAGACGACTGTACAACCAAGATTTGTTTCTTGGGACCTAGAACAAGCATCTCTGTTTTGTCAGAGTTTAAAAGTAGAACATTTGCAGCCATCCACTTCCTTATGTCTGAAACAATAGGTTTCCAGGGATGGCAATTTTGGGGCTTCACCATGTTTCATCGAAATGTACAGCTCTGTGTCATCCGCATAGCAGTGAAAGTTAAAACGTTTTCGAATGACATCCCCAAGAGGTAAAATATATAGTGAAAACAATAGTGGTCCTAAAACGGAACCTTGAGGAACACCGACATTTACAGTTGATTTGTCAGAGGACAAACCATCCACAGAGACAAACTGATATCTTTCCAACTGATATAAGATCTAAACCAGCCCAGAACTTGTCCGTGTAGACCAATTTGGGTTTCCAATCTCTCCAAAAGAATGTGGTGATCGATGGTATCAAAAGCAGCACTAAGGTCTAGGAGCACGAGGACAGATGCAGCCTCGGTCTGACGCCATTAAAAGGTAATTTACCACCTTCACAGGTGCAGTCTCAGTGCTATGATGGGGTCTAAAACCAGACTGAAGCATTTCGTATACATTGTCTTCAGGAAGGCAGTGAGTTGCTGCGCAACAGCTTTTTCTAACATTTTTGAGAGGAATGGGAGATTCGATATAGGCCGATTCGTTAAAAAAAAAAATAATTTCTGGTTCAAGGTTTGGCTTTTTCAAGAGAGGCTTTATTACTGCCACTTTGTGTTTGGTACACATCTGGTGGATAGAGAGTCGTTTATTATGTTCAACATAGGAGGGCCAAGCACAGGAAGCAGCTCTTTCAGTAGTTTAGTTGGAATAGGGTCCAGTATGCAGCTTGAAGGTTTAGAGGCCATGATTATTTTCATCATTGTGTCAAGAGATATAGTACTAAAACCCTTGAGTGTCTCCCTTGATCCTAGGTCCTGGCAGAGTTGTGCAGACTCAGGACAACTGTGCTTTGGAGGAATACGCAGATTTCCGTAATTTGCTTTCTAATGATCATGATCTTTTAGAAGAAGTTCATGAATTTATCACTGCTGAAGTGAAAGCCGTCCTCTCTTGGAGAATGCTGCTTTTTAGTTAGCTTTGTGACAGTATCAAAAATAAATGTAGGATTGTTCTTATTTTCCTCAATTAAGTTGGAAAAAAAATAGGACAATCGAGCAGCAGTGAGGGCTCGTCGATACTGCACGGTACTGTCTTTCCAAGCTAGTCGGAAGACTTCCAGTTTGTAGCGCCATTTCCGTTCCATTTTTCTGGAAGCTTGCTTCAGAGCTCGGGTATTTTCTGTATACCAGGGAGCTAGTTTCTTATGACAAATTTTAGTTTTTGTTTTTAGGGGTGCGACTGCATCTAGGGTATCGCGCAAGGTTAAATTGAGTTCCTCAGTTAGGTGGTTAACAGATTTTTGTCCTCTGACATCCTTGTGTAGGCAGAGGGAGTCTGGAAGGGCATCAAGGAATCTTTGGGTTGTCTGAGCAGATTATTTGTTGCAATTCCAAACATAATAAAATGGTGGTCCGATAGTCCAGGATTATGAGAGAAAACATTAAGATTCTTAACATTTATTCCATGGGACAAAACTAGGTCCAGAGTGACTGTGGCAGTGAGTAGGTCTGGAGACATGTTGGACAAAACCCACTGAGTCGATGATGTCTCCGAAAGCCTTTTGGAGTGGGTCTGTGGACTTTTCCATGTGAATATTAAAGTCACCAAAAATTAGAATAATATCTGCTATGACAACAAGGTCCGATAGGAATTCAGGTAACTCAGTGAGGAACGCTGTATATGGCCCAGGAGGCCTGTAAACAGTAGCTATAAAAAGTGATTGAGTAGGCTGCATATTACTGTATTGTTTGTTTTATATTTCTAGAATCCTAAAAATGTCAATTTTATTATCACATGCAAATCCAGTTAATTGATATTTTCCAATCAGTACAAATCAAACTTTATTTGTCAAATGCGCCGAATACAACAATGCAGTTCAAGAAAGAGTTAAAAGATTTACCAAATAAAATAAAGTAAAGAATTATAAAAACGATAACGATGCCCCTGAGCAAGGCAGTTAACCCACTGTTCAATGGGCGCCAAAGATGTGGATGTTGATTAAGGCAGCCCACCGCACTTCTCTGATTCAGAGGGGTTGGGTTAAATGCGGAAGACACATTTCAGTTGAAGGCATTCAGTTGTACAACTGACTAGGTGTATATATACAGGGGGTACCGGTACTGACAGTTTGGGAAACGCTGCTGTAATTTGTATAGTGTTTTTATATTTCAAGGATCCTAAAAAATGTCAAACTAAAGTAATCAGTTCAAATCACATGCGCCGAATACAACAGGTGAAATGTTTACAAGCCCTTAACCAACAATGCAGAAAATATTTACCAAATAAACTAAAGTAAAACATTATAAAAAGTAACAATAACGAGGCTATATACAGGGGGTACCGAGTCAATGTGCAGGGGTACAGGTTAGTCGAGGTAATTTGTATGTACCCATGTCGGTATGGGTAAAGTGACTATGCATAGATAATAAAACAGCGAGTAGCAGCAGTGTAAAAACAAATTTGAGGGGGGGGGGGTCAATGTAAATAGTCCAGGTGGCCATTTGTTTAAGTGTAAAGCAGTCTTATGGCTTGGGGGTCGAAGCTCAGATCAAATTTTATTGGTCACATACACATATTTAGCAGATGTTATTGCGGTTGTAGCGAAATGCTTGTGTTCCTAGCTCCAACCATACAGTAGCACTGTTTTTCAGTATCTCAGTTCCAGCTTTGATGCATCTGTACTGACCTCGCCTTCTGGATGATAGTGGGGTGAACAGGCCGTGGCTCGGGTGGTTGATGTCCTTTGATCTTTTTGGCCTTCCTGTGACATCGGGTGCTGTAGGTGTCCTGGAGGGCAGGCAGTGTGCCCCCGGTGATGCGCTGGGCAGACCATACCACCCTCTGGAGAGCCCTGCGGTTATGGGCGGTGCAGTTGCCGTAACAGGCGGTGATACAGCCCGACAGGATGCTCTCAATTGTGCATCTGTAAAAGTTTGAGGCGCTGGTGCGCCTTCTTCACCACACTGTCTGTGTGGGTGGACCATTTCAGATTGTCAGATGTGTACGCCGAGGAACTTGAAGCTTTCCACCTTCTCGACTGCGGTCCTGTCAATGTGGATAGGGGCATGCTCCCTCTGTTTTTTCCTGAAGTCCACAATCAGCTTCTTCATTTTGTTGACGTTGAGGTTATTTTCCTGGCACCACTCTGCCAGGGCCCTCACCTCCTCCCTGTAGGCTGTCTCAATGTTGGCAATCAGGCCTATTATGTTTGTGTCGTCTGAAAACTTGATGAGTTGGAGGCATGTGTGGCCAGACAGTCATGGGTGAACAGGGAGTACAGGAGGGGGCTGAGTACGTACCCTTGTGGGGCCCCTGTGTTGAGGATCAGTGAAGTGGTGTTATTTCCTACCTTCACCACCTGGGGGCAGCCCGTCAGGAAGTCCAGGACCCACTTGCACAGGGTGGGGTTCAGACCCAGGGCCCTGTGCTTGATGATGAACTTGGAGCGTAGTATGGTGTTGAATGCTGAGCTGTAGTCAATGAACAGCATTCTTACATAGGTATTTCTCTTGTTCAGGTGGGATAGGGCAGTGTTTGCATCGTGCGATTGCATCGTCTGTGGATCTATTGGGGCGTAAGCAAATTGAAGTGGGTCTAGAGTCAATTAAGGTAGAGGTGATATGATCCTTAACTAGCCTTTCAAAGCACTTCGTGATGACAGAAGTGAGTGCTACGGGGCGGAAGTCATTTAGTTCAGTTACCTTTGTTCCTGTACCCAAGAAAGCAATGGTGGGCATCTTGAAGCAAGTGGGGACAGCAGACTGGGATAGGGAGAGATTGAATATGTCCGTAAACACTCCAGCCAGCTGGTCTGAGCATGCTCTGAGGACGCGGCTTGGGATGCCGTCTGGGCCGGCAGCCTTGCGAGGGTTAACACGCTTAAATGTCTTACTCACATTGGCCACGTAGAAGGAGAGCCCACAGTCCTTGGGAGTGGGCCGTGTCGATGGCACTGTGTTATCTTTAAAGCGTATGAAGGTGTTTCGCTTGTCTGGGCTGTTGAATTCGTGTCTGAGCCGTTGAATTGCGACTCCACTTTCTCTTGTGGTAAACCGTGGAGTGTTGGGTTGAGCATGCAGAGATTAAACACAGAGACAGGGAGGTTTTAGTCCGCAAAGAACTTTACTAGGCCATAAAATAAACCAAGAAAATCACGTAGGTTTGGCTCGGTCCTTCTTCTCAGCTTTGGTTCTGTGTCGTTCTCTCCCAATTCTCTCTCGCGGTGTGCCACAGTGCTCCTTTTATATGGCCTCCACGGCTGGTTGGGACATTTCCCGTAATTACCTCCACTTGGAGCTGTCCGTGTCGGGGTGCCCAGCTCGTGTACTCCCAGCAGAGGGAGCCAACGTCGCATCACGTACCTCCCCTGTATTACCACCCTCGGGGTAGACCTCCTGGGATACCACACTGTACTGACGTTTTGCTTGCCTTTTGGAGGGAATAACTACACTGTTTGTATACGACCATATTACCAATCACCTTTCCATGGTTAAATACGGTGCTTCGCGCTTTGTTTTGCACGAATGCTACCATCTATCCACGGTTTCTTGTTTGGGTAGGTTTTAGTAGTCAGTGGGAACAACATCCCCTATACACTTCCTGATGAACTCAGTCACTGTGTCCGCGTATACGTCAATGTTATTCTCAGAGGCTACCCAGAACATATCCCAGTCCGCGTGATCAAAACAATCTTGAAGCATGGATTCCGATTGAATAGACCTTAGTATGGGTACTTCCTGTTTGAGTTTTTGTCTATAGGAAGGGAGGAGCAAAATGGAGTCTCGATCTGATTTCCCAGAGGGAACATACAGTAGATAATCAATCCACTTATGGTGTTCCCTCTTAAATTATCTTCAAAGTAATTGAATGTGATGATTAGGTTATGAATGGATTCATTGTGTCAAAATGTTTCCATGAGCAATTTGTTATATCAAGATGTCTGGGGTCAGTCTGCAATTTGTTCAGCTATGACTCAATCTATACATGAATCAGAAGTAAACATAACCCAGTGACTTTATCTCCCTATTTATATAAGTACTACAAAGCTGCTGTCTGCATTACACACAGTGGATGAAGTATATCCTAAGTATAGTATCTCACACACACACACACACACACACACACAAATGCTCATACACAGTCACTTTGTGTTTCTATATCATCCACACACAATTGTGGAGATAATGATTACCTAACAATGCACTAAAATGTGCTTTTAAATCACATAATTCCATTGCTGCAATCTCGTGATTCTCCTAAACTGTTCGTGTGAGAGACTGCATACAACTTCGTAGTGGTAAAAAATGTAATACTATTTCATTAATATTCTGTGCAATTGTCCTCACAGCAAGGTGACTTACATAATGTACATTGAAACCATGATTATTTTAGCTATATATTTACTCTTGCCAAGAACCTCACTTGGGTGGGTAAATGTAGAATTAAGGTTTTGATCTGTCAACCCAGATTTATCTATCCGGGTTGCCAGTCTGGTACCATCATTTGTCATCTCAACTGTCAATGGCAACCCATAACCCCTTATTCATGCCCTGTATCGTGGTTGCCAGCTTGTCACCAGACTCTGCCTTCTCCACTATCACTGTACTGCAGTGTCCATTGTTACTGAGTTGTGCAAGATAACAAAGGGAGCTGGCTATTGTTTAAAGGAAAAGTCTCTAAACTGGTTCCCTGGGATGTCCAGCTCTGAAAGTTTATATTTAAAACAGTTAAGATTAGGGTTGGGTAAGGGTTATGGTTAGGGGTTTAGGGTAGGGACATCCCAAGGATTCCAGATAGCATTAATCATTAAGAGATTGGTGTCCAGGAAAACTATAGGCTTCTTCTCCTCACACATTGCAGACCTGATCACATGGGTCCTCTTTGAATATTAATGTTTTACTAACTCTGGAAGGAAAAGTGATATGAATTAAGTGTTGGCTATTTTCATTGTTGCAGGCTTACAAGACGGTTGTACATGGTGGGAGCATAAACTATATAATCTATACAGATGAGCCGATCTTGTTTAATCTGCTAGGATATTCATAAATCACATTAGCCTCCATGCATGTGACTTCAACTTGTAAAATTGTGCCTCCAATTAAGAAAGCACGAAATCCATTAATTCCATATGAGTTCAGCCTACCAGATTTTCCCATAATGGATGTTACAACCCACAGGAGGTTGGTACCTTAATTGGGGCGAACGGGCTCGTGGTAATGACTGGAACGCAATCAGTGGAATGGTATCAAATACTGTACATCAAACACATGGTTTCCAGGAGTTTGATGCCATTCCATTTGCTCCATTCTCGCCATTTATTATCAGCCGTTCTCCCCTCAGCAACCTCCACTGCATTTTGGTGTAGCATTGCAGGTGGGATGTGACAATTGTCCAGAGTCAAGTCAATTTCACATTTTGATTGGACCTTTTATTTCTCAGCTCTAATTTAACTGTAAATTGAAATGAAATCAAGCCCCCAAACACATAAGTTTACCTCAAACTGTCACCAAGATTTTGCTCACCTGTGTGAAGAAGCGAGCATTCGCTCAGCACTCGTCTTGGGGTTCAGCGGTGAGGGGTTTAGCCTCCTGTTACAACATCTCTCAGCTGACCGGGTTGCTCTCACAGGCAGAGACATCTAGAGTAAGGCCAACTTTGAGAATATTGTTCTAAATTTAGACATTCAGTTACATAGCATTGTTTAAATATTCCCAATGTAATATTAATGGGGAGCTAACATGGCTGCCATAGAATATTAGTGTCATATAAATGCATCATAATGCAGAAACCCACATTGGCCCAACTCTAAATACATCTCTCTACTCACAGGGTTTCACATTGTCAGTCTGCAGCAACCATGCTTTATAGGGCTATAGCTTTGGCTCCCATGCCCCAATTCTCCTTTTTATTACCTCTTCCAGGCATAAATGTGTCCCCCATATTTTCAATAACAGTATAGTTTTTTTATTGGCATCCCATAAAGCACACAATTTATATACAAATGTTAAATGCAGTGTAGATAAACCGAAAGATGTGTATTTGTTATAAATGTGCAATAGGCCAGTAGGGCTCCATTTACACAGGCAGTCTAATTCTGATCTTTTGCCAATCATTTGGGCTAAAGAATGAATTGGGCTGCCTGTGTAAAACGCAGCCTATGAGAATGACTTTTTTATACTGAGTCACATTGAGATTAAAAATATATTTTACAAGAGAGACCTGTATACATTACAATAACTGAATAAAACAATTCATTACACAAAACATATTTAATAAAAGCAATTGCATTCAACTACATAGAGGTCCTCAATCAATCATTTAAACCGCTTGAGAGACACCAGTACATCTAACTGCAGTGAACTCCAAATTTGGGAGAAAAAAAAAGAAATAGCAGATTTTCCCAAATCTGTGGAGAGTTAAGGGATCTCTAGTGTTACCCATTCCTGAGAACGGGTTTGGTAACTTATGATTCTTACATCGTCAAACCAGACACCCAGGTATGTTTTATCACAGGGGACAATTTTAGGACTCATTGTAGTCTGTATAAAAATGTGGAATGGACCTCTGTAAGAAGTCTCATTTATTTACAAAGCAATCTTGTGGAAACTCCCTCCATATGTTGGAGTTTCTACAAGATTGCTTTGTAAATAAGAGACTTCTTACAGAGGTCCATTCCACATTTTTATACAGACTACAAAGAGTCCTAAAATTGTCCCGTGATAAAACATATTGCGGAATGGTAGACTGCATCCAAGTGTTTCAAAACAGAGTTTGCCGCATGCATGTAAACAATATCACAAATCCAATACAGGGGGAAAGCGTTGTTTTAACAATCTTTCTCCTATTTTCAATACGGAGGCATGATTTATTTTGATATAAAAAATCTTGGATCTTAGCTTCTTAGTCAGATTTTCTATATGTGTTACAAAGGACAACTTGTCATCAAGCCAGACACCCAGGTACTTACAGTGGCAAGAAAAAGTATGTGAACCCTTTGGAAATACCTGGATTTCTGTATAAATTGGTCATAAAATTTGATCTGATCTTCATCTAGGTCACAATAGACAAACACAGTCTGCTTAAACTAATAACACACAAACAATTATACGTTTTCATGTCTTCATTGAACACACCATGTCAACATTCACAGTGCAGGTTGGAAAAAGTATGTGAACCCTTGGATTTAATAACTGGTTGACTCTCCTTTGGCAGCAATAACCTCAGCCAAATGTTTTCTGTGGTTGCGGATCAGACCTGCACAACGATCAGGAGGAATTTTGGACCATTCCTCTTTACAAAACTGTTTCAGTTCAGCAATATTCTTGGGATGTCTGGTGTGAACTGCTCTTGAGGTCATGCCACAGTATTTAAATCTGGTTGAGGTCAGGACTCTGATTGGGCCACTCCAGAAGGCATATTTTCTTCTGTTGAAGCCATTCTGTTGATTTACTTCTGTGTTTTGGGTCGTTGTCCTGTTGCATCACCCAACTTCTGTTGAGGTTCAATTGGCGGACAGCCTAACATTCTCCTGCAAAATGTCTTGATAAACTTGGACAGCAGTGGCTTCTTCCGTGGTGTCCTCCCATGAACGCCATTCTTGTTTAGTGTTTTACGTATCGTAGACTCGTCAGAGACGTTAACATGTTCCAGAGATTTCTATAAGTCTTTAGCTGACACTCTAGGATTCTTCAATCGGGGCGGCAGGTAGCCTAGTGGTTAGAGCATTGGGCCAGTAACTGAAAGGTTACTAGATCCAATCCCCGAGCTGACAAGGTAGAAATCTGTCGTTCTGCCCCTGAACAAGGCAGTTAACCCACTGTTCCTAGGCTGTCATTGTAAATAAGAAGTTGTTCTTAACTGACTTGCCTGGTTAAATAAATAAAAATGTACCTCATTGAGCATTCTGTGCTGTGCTCTTGCAGTCATCTTTGCAGGACGGACACTCCTAGGGAGAGTAGCAACAGTGCTGAATTTGATAAGACTGATGAATATCAAGGCTTTAAGATATACTTTTGTAACCCTTTCCAGCTTTATGCAAGTCAACTATTCTTAAGTATTGAGATCTCTTTTGTTTGAGGCATGGTTCACATCAGGCAATGCTTCTTGTGAATAGCAAACTCAAATTTTGTGAGTGTTTTTTATAGGGCAGGGCAGCTCTAACCAACATCTCCAATTTTGTCTCATTGATTGGACTCCAGGTTAGCTGACTCCTGACTCCAATTAGCTTTTGGAGAGGTCATTAGCCTAGGGGTTCACATACTTTTTACAACCTACACTGTGAATATTTAAATGATGTATTCAATACAGACAAGAAAAATACAATAATTTGTGTTATTAGTTTAAGCACACTATGTTTGTCTATTGTTGTGACTTAGATGAAGATCAGATCAAATTTGATGACCAATTTATGCAGAAATCCAGGTAATTCCAAAGGGTTCACATACCCTTTCTTGCCACTGTATATTGAGAAACAAAAACAAACATTTGGCCTCCATTTATAGTGCAAATATGCAGGTTCTCAGGGTCAACATTTCGTGACCTAGAGAACAGCATGAGCTTGGTTTTACTTGTATTTAACATTAATTTAAGATCTGTAAGTGATTTCTGAATTGAATCAAACTCATGCTGAAATTCACGAATGGCCTGCTGCACTGAGGTGGCACAGGAATACAAAACTGTGTCATCTGCATAGAGATGAATGTTACAAGTATTAACAGTGTTTCCTATGTCATCAGTATACGAGGGGAATAATAATGGACCCTGAGGAACACCTTTTTGAATCTTAAGAAATGTAGATTTAACCCCATCTGTGAAGATGGCCTGAGTTATGTCGCCAAGATAATTCTGAAACCATAAACAGGCTGTATATCCCAGGCCTATTCTTGATAACTTCTTCGGCAACACAGAATGATCAACAGTGTTGAATGCCTTTGAAAGGTCAATAAACAAGGCAACACAGCTCTTTTTAGCATCCAAGGCATTGACAATATCATTAACAACTAGCATGGTTGTTTTGGTAGTACTATGCCCAGGCCTAAACCCTGATTGGTTTATATTCAAAATCAATTATCAGATAAAAAGGAACGCAGTTGTACATTTACCAAGGATTCAAGAATCTTAACTAAACAAGGTAGTCTTGAAATGGGGCAATAATTGTCAAGATCAATTGTATCCCCACCCTTATGGAGTGGTAGCGCATATGCAGATTTCCATGCTTTTTGGAATACTTCCTGATAACAATGGTAAATAAAAAAATGTGGGATACTGAGCCAGCAATAAGGGGAGCTGCACACTTAAACAGACCAGGCTCCAAATGACCAGCCCCTGTGAATGTTTTTTGTCTGTCTAATGATAGCAAAGCATCCAGGACTTCTTTATCAGTGAATTTCCCGAAAAGAAAACTCCTGACCAGAATTTTCAGTATCATTCAATAGATTTTCTCAGTCAGATATGCCCACCAGCCATTACCTCATGACCAAAACTGTTTAAAAAAAAAAAAAAAAAGTTAATCAGTTACTTATTCCTGTAAGGACTAAACTGCGCTCTGTAGCTGATTGATCGCGGCGTGATCATGTGAAAGATGCGTGATCGGGCGGAGACAAAGTGACGTACTTACGCGAACTGGCCAATAGCCGGCTCTGTTTAGCAGCCTATTCTACAGTACATACTGTGACCTATCCTCCCTCGTTGCAGCGATGAACAGATAAGAGATTCGAGCGAGGGTGACTGTAGCAAATACCGATGGATAGAACTGAGAATACACAGATCATGTTAATTTAGAATTCCTCATGTTTTGTAGTTTTTAACGTCATAGGAATTCAAATCAAATCTGTCCGTTCAAAGAGGGGATTGTGCGAAACAGAAGGGTTTGTGTGACGTTAGATGACTAGCTAACGTTAGACAACTGTAATCAAATCAGTTTTACTGATTTTATAACCGACGTCGCTGATATTACGAAGTGCGCATATCGTCATCCAACCCCGTCTTCCTCATTGACGCAGTCCGAAGAGTGTGCTGGTTCGGAGAATGCTAAAGAATGAGTCAAAGGGATACCTTGGTTCATTTGTTTGCCGGAGGGTGAGTTATTTGTTAGGAATAATGTTAGCTAGTTAACATGACCTGACTGTCTTTTATAGAGTTAAAATAAGCTTCCATGGAGAAAACAATACATTTTTCCAGACGCGCGTGCATGTAACATTAGCAGCTGTCACTACCCGTGCCATTCTCACCAGCTAGTTAGCAAATTAACTCTGTCTGCAGCATCAAAATAGGCAACCACGGTTTAGCTAGGTAGCCAGGCGCTAGCCACTAGTTTATCACACATCGCATTATTAAATTCGACCGAAAACAGGTTGATATTAGCACACATCACACTCCACAGGGTTCGTGGTTTGCCTTACGACAGATGAGTATGCTCGTGAATGAAGTCCACGACAGTGACGCACGAGCCTTTGTTGTCCTCGAGCAGCCGTTATCGGAGTAGCTATATCGTCGAATATCATGATTACATTTCTTGACACATATCTTTTGTTTTGGCATACTCCGACAGGGCTTATAAAACACACCATTGAAAGATGGATAACATGTCTTGGCCTATGCAATGCATCCTCTATATCAACCACTATTCCCTGTATCAAGCACTAACTTAAAGCAATATCTACCTTATTTGCCTTCCAAGGTTTTCAATAGACTGGATAAAAAGGTCAGGTCAAAACACAGGTTTGGATTCAATATAGCTAGCTACATAAATCAATCAAATGTATTCATAAAGCCCTTCTTACATCAGCCAATGTCACAGAGTGCTATACAGAAACCCAGCCTAAAACCTCAAACAGCAAGCAATGCAGATATAGAAGCACAGTGGGTAGGAAAAACTCCCTAGAAAGGCAGGAACCTAGGAAAAAACCTAGAGGAACCAGGCTATGAGGGGTGGCCAGTCCTCTTCTGGCTGTACCGGGTGGAGATTATAACAGTACATGGCCAAGATGTTCAAAAGTTCATAGATGACCAGCAGTGTCACAGTGGTTGTAGAGGGTGCAACAGGTCAGCACCTGAGGAGTAAATGGCAGTTGGCTTTTCATAGCCGATCATTCATCTACAAGTAATGCAGATGTAGAAGCACGGTGGCTAGGAAAAACTCTGTAGAAAGGCAGGAACCTAGGAAAAGCAGGTGCGTTAGAGAGAGTCGAAAACAGCAGGTCCAGGACAAGGTAGCACGTTCGGTGAACAGGTCAGGTTTCCATAGCCGCAGGCAGAACACTTGAAACTGGAGCAGCAGCAGCAGCAGGTAGACAGACGGGTGGACTGGGGACAGACGGGTGGACTGGGGACAGACGGGTGGACTGGGGACAGCAAGGAGTCATCATGCCAGGTAGTCCTCAGTCATGTATTTGACACTCACAGGATAGGCTTGATCTGCATATCAGTGGAAATATTGAGTGTTGACACGGGTCTCCCGGTGATAACTTCAAGTGTCAATGTACAGTAGCTAGCTTATTTTTCATTGTCATTGTAGGAAAAACACAAAAAGAAAGTCTGTTGCGACTTTGACCACACTACCTGAGTGTCTGTTTCCGTTCCTGTACTGTACATCATCGTCTGTGTCAATGTGATACTGAAGTCATGTTCTACCTTTGCTACATTGTAGACTTTCGCATTCAATACATCTTGTTGACAATGAGGACATTGGAAGGGTTGAAGGGAACCTGTCTGTAGCCTAGATTGCTGAATTGACTTGTTTTTTTTGTGTTGAATCAATGTCTGACTGCTCCAAGTAAATTGAGATTGTAGATTTTAATCAATAAGCTTAGTGTCATTGAAAAGCAACCTGTTGGCTATTGGCGCCATTCTCACAATTGGACAAGAATATGCCTACTTGTCATGGAAATTTAATTCTAGGTACGGTTTTGGCTCAAGTCTTAGGATAGCCTAACACTAGATTGGCATACAAAACAGGCTGTCTTTTTTTTCTTTCTTTTTTTTACCTCAGAGAAAGGCTAGATTGATTCCATTGCAGTGCCAGCATATTTTCTTCCTTTTATCTTTTCCCCTTTCTTGTTTTCCATCAGCCTCTGGGCAAACTTAAAAAATGTCAACAAGTAAGGCCCATCTTGTCAAACCAGATGTTTTATTTTTTATTAATTGAGTTCTGAAAACGCAATGTTAGGGGCACAAATCGTGACAGTTACTTCAGCGAGAAGCCAATAATGATGGCTAAATCCCTTTGATGTTCCTCACAACAGGGCTCAAGGCCTGTGTGTCTTGTTTCCTCTCACTGTCTGTCGGTTGTACGCACGCATGCACGCAGCAGCAGCATCCTGGAACAGCCCCCTGAATCTGGGCCGAAGGTCGCTCTTGCCTGTATTTGGTTCAGTCTTTTGAAAGGCAGCAGCGGTAAACGGCCTCAAACCCAATACCCCCCTTAGCCCTCCCCCTCGTTTTCGAGTGTCCCTTGGTGGGGGAGTGACTCAAACGGAGCTACTAGATAATGGGACATCACTATGTCACTCGTGCACAGCAGAAGCCACCAAAGGATTCTTCTAGTGATGCACCGATGTGACATTTTTGCCCAATACAGATATTTTCCTTGACGAAAAAAACCCAATACCGATGTATTTACAATTTTAGCGGCCTTTTAAGCATTCTAGTACAGTTAAATAGTTAACACACATGGACGCAGCGGTCTAAGGCACTGCATCTCAGTGCAAGAGGTGTCACTACAGTCCCTGGTTTGAATCCAGGCTGTATCACATCCGGCCTTGATTGGGAGTCCCATAGTGCGGCGCACAATTGGCCCAGCGTTGTCCGGGCCGTCATTGTAGATAATAAAGGTTACACACACTGACCAAAAAGTTATTTTGTTGGTATTTACACATGTCCCCATTAGCAGTAAAACATAATCAAAACCTATTTCTTTCACTTACTTACTGTGCTGTTTCGTTGTTCATTTGTTCAGTTGTTTCATTCTCAACCAGGATTTCAATGGAACGCCGTTTGGGTCTTTGCGTGTCAAAAGATACACGTCAAATAACACATCTGTTTCAGTAGCTATAGTTAGCTAGCTAACTATATCGCTAGGTGGCATCTAAAATAACCCTAATTTATAAGACATTTCTTATTTGATTAATGGTGGTTGGACCCATCTATGACGCTAGCCACTATAAGGATTAGCCGCAATAGTGGACTTTGCGGTTAGCCTTCAAAATACAAGTATGGGATAATTATATTTATATTCATTTGCATTACTTTCAATAACATACTTTTATTTTGAAGGCAAACTGCAAAGTCCACTATTGTGCCTAATCGTTATTGTGGCTAGCTTCACAACACAACCCGGTGTGGTCGAGCCTCACTAGCCAGATGAAGCTAGCTGGCTGCTTATAATGTTAGCTTTGGCCAACAGGGTTAAGTAGCTGACTAGCAATTTATTTAAGTTCAATTTCAATAAGCGAACAACAAGTGGCAACCAAGCTAATACTTATTCACAAGGATTCCTAAATCATTGCTAAGAATAATGAAAATGACTGCAGTTTCTACTGGTTGTTGTTTTCAGGCTGGTTGTATTGGTGCTAGATAGGTACCAAACTAAAGCGAGCTACTCCATAAGTTTCAGTCGAAACAATTATGCATTATTAACAACGTGGTATTGTAAGCACATCATTCGTGGCCGGTGTTTGCTTGTTTTGTATAGCTTTGACAGTGCTCCTGTATCTTTTTTGACACGCAAATACTCAGTTACTGTGCAACTCCGGTAGGGAAACATCTGAAAAATAGCGCACTTGGTAGTGTGTACCGCTGCTTGATCATCACCCACAACAGAGAACGGTTGATTGTCAAGGGCAATGAATTCTATTATCTTGGCTTTAATGTATTTCGCCTTTTGAGTTGTCTTGCTGAAATTTTGTTACTCTTTCAAATGACTGCTCGATCCACATAGCAGACATTGTTGGCTAGTTTAGGAATGCTGTGTTGCACGTGTCAAGTTCCTTGCAGACAGGCCATGCATAGCCAATGTGATTAATGGGATATTTATTTTGATCAGGATATTTTCTACCTGCGGGCTGCAATGTTTTTATTTGTTGGCTTTATGTAGGCTATTTTTACATATTGGCAATAGAAGTTACTTTTAGATTTGTATAATTTTCATTTTAGATATAATTTTGATTTACCACATGACATTGATTTTGAGTGATGAAGACTTTTTATTATAAATTAAACTGTTCCACAAAAATGTGTGTATAAAAATCCTACCTGGCACACAGAAGGTTGGTGTAGCCTATCACTGGCAACTTCAGGTAGCAGGAGGAGAGTCGGGAACAGTTTGTATTTTTATTTATATATTTTTTAAATAAATTAAATCCTTTCTGGCCACACCATACCCAAACTGGCGGCACGCAAATTGATTTTGTCCCCCCATACCAAACGCGAGCAGGACACGCAGATTAAAATATCAAAACAAACTCTGAACCATTTATATTAATTTGGGGACAGGTCGAAAAGCTTGCAGTTGCTAGCTAATTTGTCCTGGGATATTGAGTTATTTTACCTGAAATGCACAAGGTCCTCTACTCCGACAATTAATCCACACACAAAACGGTCAACTGAATTGTTTCTTGTCATCTCTCCTCCTTCCAGACTTTTTCTTCTTTGGACTTTATATGGCGATTGGCATCTAACTTTCATAGTTACCACGACGACTGACCGAACTCAGTTCATCTTTCAATCACCCACGTGGGTATAACAAATGAGGAGATGGCATGTGGGTATTGTGGTGGATGAATCAGAATTAGTTGGGTAACATAGATAATTAAGATGTTTTATTTACATAATATGCTTATGTGAGAAACTTGTCATATGTGAATGTATTGTTAAACCATGTGAAGGGATGGTGTGATTAATGGGGAACCAATTATTTGTCCCCACAATGTCTGTGCGCAAGTCACCCCCCTCAGTGAGCTTGTCCAGGAGTGGAGTCAAGAGGGTTTACTTGAGATGAGAGTATCTAGAGTTGTCAATTGATTTATGCCATTGGATGAGCTAATGGTTCTGTTCTATACCGTACCAGGGAGAGACGGTTCCAGTTTGGGGTAGGAGGACCAGATACTGGTCTATACAATGAACACTGTTGATACAGCAGTTGCTGTCTGCTATGTTTTATATCTTTCATATAAAACTTAACCTTTGTTAACTGTTCCTAAGATCTGTTGTTGATCATGTACATTGAGAGGGGTGGATCTTGGGTATAAAAGATCTTTGTACTTTTGTGTAATCACTTTTTTTCAATGGTTCATTAGAGAGAGCGCATCATTGAAGGTCAAATACTTTTGCAAAAGCATCTTAATTATTAAAGATGTAGTTTTAAGTATAACTCTGACTTGTGTGTGTGAAGTTTGTAACTCTCCTCATTTGGTAATGCAGAAATTAGCCACCACAGTATCTGCTTCTATAAACCAATGAGGAGATGGGCGAGGCAGGACTTGCACTGCGTTCAGTTCTATTTATGACACTAACCTCTATTTTAGCGCAACGCAGACACCTGTTGGTGCAAGTGAGCAGTGTGGGTGCAATAATTGAATAACGTATGTTTAAATGTATTTTCTGACGTGAGCGGTGTGGTCAGCATGTTAGGCTATACTGATCTCGGGCGCCCTCTTTAGTAATTTGTCTTCATTTTTAATCGCAGTGCTTAAAGCAACAGACAAGCTCAGTAGCCTACATTTAGTTGATTTTATGCAGTGTTTCTCTATATGGAAAAATACGCTTTTTAAAATGTTGACCAATCGATTAGACAGTAAAAAAAAAAAATGTATGCATTGTTTTTGACCCTGTTTCACACTGGATATTTTGGCACAATTTTTCTGGGGATAGTGCCGAAAAGGCAGTGCTAACTAGAGGTCGACCGATTATGATTTTTCAATGCCGATGCCGATTATTGGAGGACCAAAAAAAGCTGATACCTATTAATCTGCCTTTTTTTAATTTTTTTCAAATTGAATTTTTTCCAATTTTAATTTGTAATATTGACAATTACAACAATACTGAATGAACACTTATTTTAACTTAATATGATACATCAATAAAATCAATTTGGCCTCAAATAAATAATGAAACATGTTCAATTTGGTTTAACCTCTCTGGGCTAGGCGGGACGAATTCGTCCCACCTACGCAACAGCCATTCTAATCCAGTGGCGCGATTTTCAAATACCTTTACTCCTATTACTTCAATTTCTCAAACATATGACTATTTTACAGCTATTTAAAGACAAGACTCTCGTTAATCTAACCACACTGTCCGATTTCAAAAAGGCTTTACAACGAAAGCAAAACATTAGATTATGTCAGCAGAGTACCAAGCCAGAAATAATCAGACACCCATTTTTCAAGCTAGCATATAATGTCACAAAAACCCAGAAGACAGCTAAATGCAGCACTAACCTTTGATGATCTTCATCAGATGACAACCCTAGGACATTATGTTATACAATACATGCATGTTTTGTTCAATCAAGTTCATATTTATATCAAAAAACAGCTTTTTACATTAGCATGTGACGTTCAGAACTAACATACCCCCCGCAAACTTCCGGGGAATTTACTAACAATTTACTAAATTACTCATGATAAACGTTCACAAAAAGCATAACAATTATTTTAAGAATTATAGATCCAGAACTCCTCTATGCACTCGATATGTCCGATTTTAAAATAGCTTTTTGGTGAAAGCACATTTTGCAATATTCTAAGTACATAGCCCAGCCATCACGGGCTAGCTATTTAGACACCCGGCAAGTTTAGCCTTCACCAAAATCAGATTTACTATAACAAAAATGTTATTACCTTTGTTGTCTTCGTCAGAATGCACTCCCAGGACTTCTACTTCAATAACAAATGTTGGTTTGGTCCCATATAATCCATCGTTATAGCCAAATAGCGGCGTTTTGTTCGTGCGTTCCAGAAACTATCCGAAATGGTAAATCAGGGTCGCGCGAATGGCGCAATTCGTGACAAAAAAATTCTAAATATTCCATTACTGTACTTCGAAGCATGTCAACCGCTTCCCACGGGCTGGAATGATGACATTCAGGTTTTTCCCGGGCTCTGAGAGCCTATTGGAGCCGTGGGAAGTGTCACGTTACCGCAGAGATCCTAAGTTTTTGAAAGAGATGTCAAAGAAAGACCATAAATGGTCAGACAGGCCACTTCCTGTAAAGGAATCTTTCAGGTTTTGACCTGCCATTTGAGTTCTGTTATACTGACAGACACCATTCAAACAGTTTTAGAAACTTGAGTGTTTTCTATCCAAAGCCAATAATTATATGCATATTCTAGTTACTGGGCAGGAGTAGTAACCAGATTAAATCGGGTACGTTTTTTATCCAGCCGTGTCAATACTGCCCCCTACCCTCAACAGGTTAAATAATGCAAAAACAAAGTGTTGGAGAAGAAAGTAAAAGTGCAATATGTGCCATGTAAGAAAGCTAACGTTTAAGTTCCTTGCTCAGAACATGAGAACCATATGAAAGCTGGTGGTTCGATATTCCCAGTTAAGAAGTTTTAGGTTGTAGTTATTATAGGAATTATGACGCGTCGACTATTTCTCTCTCTACCATTTGTATTTCATATACCTTTGACTATTGGATGTTCTAATAGGCACTTTAGTATTGTCAGCCTAATCTCAGGAGTTGATAGGCTTGAAGTCATAAACAGCATGTGAATCAAGCATTGCTAAGAGCTGCTGGCAAACGCAGAAAAGTTTGAATGAATGCTTACAAGCCTGCTGCGCCTACCACCGCTCAGTCAGACTGCTCTATCAAATATCAAATCATAGACTTAATTATAATATAATAAACACAGAAATACGAGCCTTTGGTCATTATGTTCAAATCCGGAAACTATCATTTCAAAAACAAAACGCTTATTCTTTCAGTGAAGTACGGAACTGTTCCATGTTTTATAGAACGGGTGGCAACCCTAAGTCTAAATATTTTTGTTACTTTGCACAACCTTCAATGTTATGTCATAATTATGTAATACTTTCTGGCAAATTAGTTCGCAACGAGCCAGGCGGCCCAAACTGCTGCATATACCCGGACTCTGCGTGCAATGGACGCAAGAGAAGTGACACAATTTCCCTACCTAATATTGCCTGCAAACATGAATTTCTTAAGTAAATATGCAGGTTTAAAAAAATATACTTCTGTGTATTGATTTTAAGAAAGGCATTGATGTTTATGGTTAGGTACATTTGTGCAATGATTGTGCTTTTTTTCATGAATGCGCTTTTGCTAAATCATCCCCCGTTTGGCGAAGTAGGCCGTGATTCGATGATAAATTAACCTGTTAGGGCTAGGGGGCAGTATTGACACGGCTGGATAAAAAACATACCCGATTTAATCTGGTAACCACTCCTACCCAGTAACTAGAATATGCATATACTTATTACATATGGATAGAAAACACCCTACATTTTCTAAAACTGTTTGAATGGTGTCTGTGAGTATAACAGAACTCAAATGGCAGGTCAAAACCTGAGAGATTCCTTTACAGGAAGTGGCCTGTCTGACCAATTCTTGAACTTCTTTTCCATCTCTATCATTTACTAAGGATCTCTGCTCTAACGTGACACTTCCCACGTCGTCCATAGGCGCTCAGAGCCCGGGAAAAAACAGAATGTCGTCATTCCAGCCCCAGGCTGAAACACATTATCGCCTTTCTCAAGTGGCCGATCAAGGGACACAGGGCTTATGCGCGTGACCCCGACCGCCCCCGCCTTTGGGATTTTTTCCTCTGTTTGCCGAAAAGGAGATTCCCTGTCGGAATATTATCGCTTTTCTACGAGAAAAATGTCGTAAAAATTGATTTTAAACAGCGGTTGACATGCTTCGAAGTACGGTAATGGAATATTTAGAATTTTATTGTCACGAATTGCGCCATGCGCGCGACACTTCTTTACTATTTCGGATAGTGTCTGGAACGCACGAACAAAACGCCGCTATTCGGATATAACGATGGATTATTTTGGACCAAACCAACATTTGTTATTGAAGTAGCAGTCCTGGGTGTGCATTCTGACGAAGACAACAAAAGGTAATCAAACTTTTATAATAGTAAATATGATTATGGTGAGTGCTAAACTTGCCGGGTGTCTAAATAGCGAGCCCGTGATGCCTGGGCTATGTACTTAGAATATTGCAAAATGTGCTTTCACCAAAAAGCTATTTTAAAATCGGACATATCGAGTGCATAGAGGAGGTCTGTATCTATAATTCTTAAAATAATTGTTATGCTTTTTGTGAACGTTTATCGTGAGTAATTTAGTAAAATGTTATCGAATTCCCCGGAAGTTTGTGGGGGGTATGCTAGTTCTGAACGTCACATGCTAATGTAAAAAGCTGGTTTTTGATATAAATATGAACTTGATTGAACAAAACATGCATGTATTGTATAACATAATGTCCTAGGGTTGTCATCTGATGATCATCAAAGGTGAGTGCTCCATTTAGCTGTCTTCTGGGTTTTGGTGACATTATATGCTGGCTTGAAAAATGGGTGTCTGATTATTTCTGGCTTGGTACTCTGCTGACATAATCTAATGTTTTGCTTTCGTTGTAAAGCCTTTTTGAAATCGGACAGTGTGGTTAGATTAACGAGAGTCTTGTCTTTAAATGGCTGTAAAATAGTCATATGTTTGAGAAATTGAAGTAATAGGATTTTTAAGGTTTTGAAAATCGCGCCACAGGCTGGCAGTGGCTGTTACGTAGGTGGGACGCAAGCGTCCCACCTAGCCCATAGAGGTTAACAGGCACCGCATTGATTATGTACAACGCAGGACAAGCTAGTTAACCTAGTAATATCATCAACCCTGTGTAGTTAATTAGTGATCGTGAAGGTTGATTTTGTTTTTTAAAAGATAAGTTTAATGGTAGCTAGCATCTTACCTTGGCTCCTTGCTGCACTTGCGTAACAAGTGGTCAGCCTGCCACGCAGTTTCCTCATGGAATGCAATATAATCAGCATCCAAAAATGCTGATTACCGATTATTTTTAATGAAAAATTTAAATCGTCCCTAATTAATCGGCAATGCAGATTAATCGGTCGACCTCTAATTTAATTGTCTTGGAATGGCTTAGTCAAAGACCAGACCTCAGTCCAATTGAGAATCTGTGGTATGACTTAGATTGCTATACATCAGGGGAACCCATCCAACTTGAAGGAGCTGGAACAGTTTTGCCCTGAAGAATGAGCAAAAATCCCAGTGGCTAGATGTGCCAAGCTTATAGCGACATACCCCAAGAGACTTGCAGCTGTAATTGCTGCAAAAGGTGTCTCTACAAAGTATTGACTTTGGGGGGTGAATAGTTATGCACGCCCAAGTTTTCATATTTTTTTTTCTTATTTCTTGTTAGTAACGTAACAAAATGTGGAAAAAGTGAAGGTCTGAATATTTTCCCGAATGCACTGCATCTACTTCCCCAGAGTCAGATGAACTCGTGGATACTATTTGTATGTCTCTGTGTCCAGTATGAAGGAATTTAGAGGTAGTTTCACAAGCCAATGCTATCTAGCGTTACCCATAGACTTCCAACCATTGGGCTATCTACTAGCATGCTAGCTTCTGTGATATCTGAGAAAATCGGTGTTACATTTCCTCAGTTTTACTTTCATGCCGGGTCTCCCCTACTTATTTGCATTGTAATTTATTTGTTTAATTTCATACTTATTTGATCTATTTGGTAGCCTATTCAAATGAGGATTATACTTGTTATAGCCGTATTATTTTGCATGCCTATTCGATAGTCAACAAAGCGCAAGTTTGATAGGCCTGTTCGTTTTATATAACAAATAATTTGTTTTATGTGATTGTTTGCTTTGAAATAAATGCACTGTTCATAATGGCTATTCAAAATAAATTTGTTTGTGACAACTCTGACACATTTATTTTTTGTTCCCCTTTATCAAAGGCACTGCTGTGGGAGCTTATGTAGGCTAATGCCAAGTGTGCAATTCAAGGATATGAATAAACACTTTGACCAATAAAATAAATGTTAGGTGATAAGTTTAATTTACACAGGTAACGTTTACTGCAACGTTAATTGACCGTAGCCTAGTATAGGCCAATATTATTGGCTGTTTGGTTTGCAAGGAGGGATTTTCCGGCGGCACACTTAGTTTTTTCCTAAAGCTTTGGTCAGGTGGACGGCAGAAACTAACAATTTGATTATTCTCTTGCAAAAATGTTCTCCCATTACCATACCATGTTTTTATTTAGGCTATTCACAAACAACATATGTTTTTCTGAGGACTCGGTTACTCGCCTCCTAGATTAATTGTACTCTTGCATTATGTTAATAACAGGCTTCCTACCTACGACATGTTTATTGAAATGGGCTATGGGAATAGGTAGGTGATTTGGCATGTCACCCAGCTGTGCGCTGCCCGACTCCGGCGGTGCCAGTCAAGTTCAAATAGGCTAAACTATCGTCTGTCACAACGATGACTGGCAAACATGGTTGATTTCCAATTGTACCATTTTATCACCCAGTTATTGATTTCGTTATGTATGTATGTATACACATACATACATGTGTATATGTATGTATGTACACACGTATGTATGTATATGTATGTGTATATGTATGTGTATGTATATGTATGTATATATGTGTATATATATATGTGTGTATATATGTGTATATATATATGTGTGTATATATATGTATATGTGTATATATATGTATGTGTGTGTGTGTGTGTGTATATATATGCATGTGTGTGTGTGTGTGTGTGTGTGTGTGTGTGTGTGTGTATATATTATATATATATATATATATATGTGTGTGTATATATAATATATATGTATGTATATATACATACATACAAGTAATTAAGACAAAAAAAACAAGATTCAGTGTTGTGGTAATGAGAATTTTTGTGTTGGAAATTGTGGTAGAAAGCATAGTATCTGGTCAATAAACATAATTATGAAATAGATAAATACAGATCCTAATCTTAGTGATCCGAGAGCAATTATGGGGTTTCTTGTTTTTGTAATACAAATAAACACCCTTTTGTGTACTGCTTGTCTTCCTCTCATCCTCTCTTTCACTCACCCCATATAGGTGTGGGGGAACAGTGGGTGCTATTCTGACTTGTCCACTGGAAGTGGTAAAGACCAGACTACAGTCCTCTCATG
Organism: Salmo salar; assembly: GCF_965601325.2. NCBI lineage: Eukaryota > Metazoa > Chordata > Actinopteri > Salmoniformes > Salmonidae > Salmo > Salmo salar. The sequence continues at coordinate 16,403,849 of NC_138293.1, forward strand.
TCACCTTCTACATCTCTGAGGTGCAGCTCAGCACCGTCAACGGGGCCAGTGTGGCCCGCATGGCCCCCCCGGGACCCCTCCACTGCCTCAAGTAAGTTCACTAACACACAGGGGTCACAGAGAATAGCCTACACATTCCATTGTTTGGACAGGGTTTGTTGGGTCACCGTTTCAGGAAGACTAGAAGTTTCTCGCCACGTTTCACTCAAGGCCACCTACAGTATCTCACATGCCCTTTTGACACTATTAGTTAACGCCCAATGACTCAAAGATGAGTTACTGTAGACGAGTGTTGTCAGTTAAACGTCTTGACTTTTCCTTTTTAATGGTCATGAAGCGGTCGTCTTTTTATTGTCCTCTAAGGTTAAAGTTGACTCTTCCACCCCCCCCCCAAAAAAAGGCAACGGCAGTTTGTCATAGCTAAAGCAAGACTTTCATAATAGACTAAGGTCTGGGAATCTTGCTTTGCATTTCAGCATTTTGATTGCATCAATATGGGTCTCCCACACATATTGAACCACATAGCGGGGTTCTATAATCTCAGATTGGGGATGTAGCCTAGCATTCATCATTGCTGATAAGGCAGAAATATCTCTTATCATATTGGACAAGTATAAGTTGTTCTATAGCATACTTAAATCTGCATCACTCACTTGTAAAAATGGAATGAGAACAGGGCTTACTGTGGTTCTGTTTTGGTTTGCTGTTGAACTGCCCACGTAAGTATCGTAGAGGACAACTTTCCCCTTTGCCTTAGTTTTTTTAAACATTTAGTCTATTCCACTGCACTGTGACTATTCCAACTCTCCTTCCTATCCTCCATATTGCTAAGGGAAAACATTAACCCCTTAATCTTCTCCTTTCGTATTGCTCTGTAAAAGCTCTCTGCTGACCGGACTAGAATATTGGCTGAAATACATAGAGCAGAGAGGACAAGGAAGTAGACACGTTGTTCTTTGCAGCTGTTATTGTAATGTGGACAGTGGCATAGTAAATGAATGTCCCTCATACCAACAGCTCTTTAGATGCCCTCACCTTAAACATTTTCCACACCACAGGGCCAGGAGGCACAACCAGTTTCATAACTGGTGTAGTAAAGGGAGCATAAAGCTAGGGCTGGCACAGTCATCATGTAACCAACGATTATGGACAAAGACCGTCATGACATTTAAAATACCTGTTTTAATACAAAACAATATATATTTTCAAGTTGACAAACTACCCAAAAGCAGTAAAGTAAAAGTAAGCCTGGTTCACATCTAATAGCTGATGTTTATTTTTTTAATAAGGCAAGAGGAGACATGACTATCCAGTTTTAGAATTTTGTTTTGTGGAACAAACAGCTGACTGAAGACGGCCAGACATGTGGTCGACTCTGTTTCCGTGGTAACATGGACTCTTTCAGAAATTGTTGCTTCTTGTTTTAGCAAGGTGTTGTAGCAAGTGTGTGTGTGTGTGTGTGTGTGTGTGTGCGCACACGGTGAGGGTAAAGCTGTTGCGTAGTTTTGTTAGAAAAATAGTTGGACAGATGACCACCAAATGAAGTTTCGTCCACTGCCCAATCAACTGACATAGGGTATTGTATATGGGGTATTGTGTGTAGGTTGAGGATAAAAAAAAAAAAAAAAAAAACATTTTATAATAAGGCTGCAAAGTAACAAAATGTGGAAAAAGTGAAGGGCGGAATACTTTCTGATGCACTATATCATGAAATGCATGCACCCAATGGCTTACCAAGAACAGGGCCCAATCTGACAGAAGAATATCTTCAAGCCATCCCCTCTACTAGCTGTCAGTTTAGCTAAACAGTAAACACAAAACACCTCCCCCCTCCTGCAGCACATACAGTCTGGAGCGAAGGAGAGGAGAAAATATGCATATCTTTGGGCTATTTGGACGATTTTTATAATGATGACCGTGGTCATTTGGCTGACAAATAACCGTAATCCAAAATTCCTTGACTCACAGCCCTACATACAGTTTGAGGGGTAATACCAAATACATTTGGCCATAGACCTTGTGGTTGTATGGGCATATAACTTTCTTCACAAGGTCTCTTCAACAAATCTTGACCATCCAACCCAACATACTCTTTTTAGACATAATTAGGTGTCTCAAATGCCCCCTTTTCAGTTAATATATTAACCTTGAATTCAAGTAGCTATGTACAGTTGAAGTTGGACGTTTACATACATTTAAAATCAGTTTTACACAATTACTGACATTTAATCCTAGTAAAAATTCCCTGTCTTAGGTCAGTTAGGATCACCACTATTTTAAGAATGTGAAATGTCAGAATAATAGTAGAGAATTATTTCTCATCTCATTCCCAGGGTTCAGAAGTTTACATACATACACTCAATTAGTATTTGGTGGCATTGCCTTTGAATTGTTTAACTTGGGTCAAATGTTTCAGGTAGCCTTCCACAAGCTTCCCACAATAAGTTGGGTGAATTTTGGCCCATTCCTCCTGACAGAGCTGGTGTAACTGAGTCAGGTTTGTAGGCCTCCTTGCTCGCACACGCCTTTTCAATTCTGCCTGAGGGCAGGGCTTTGTGATGGCCACTCCAATCAATACCTTGACTTTGTTGTCCTTAAGCCATTTTGTCACAACTTTGGACGTATGCTTTGGGTCATTGTCCATTTGGAAGACCCATTTGCGACCAAGCTTTAACTTCCTGACTGATGTCTTGAGATGTTGCTTCTTCAATATATCCACATCATTTTACTTCCTCATGATGCCATCTATTTTGTGAAGTGCACCAGTCCCTCCTACAGCAAAGCACCCCCACAACATGATGCTGCCACCCCCGTGCTTCACGGTTGGGATGGTGTTCTTCGACTTCTAAGCCTCCCCCTTTTTCCTCCAAACATAACGATGGTCATTATGGCCAAACAGTTCTATTTTTGTTTCATCAGACCTGAGAACATTTCTCCAAAAGGTACGATCTTTGTCCCCATGTGCAGTTGCAAACCGTAGTCTGGCTTTTTTTTATGTCGGTTTTGAAGCAGTGGCTTCTTCCTTGCTGAGCGGCCTATCAGGTTATGCCGATATAGGACTCGTTTTACTGTGGATATAGATACTTTGTACCTGTCTTCTCAAGGTCCTTTGCTGTTGTTCTGGGATTGATTTGCACTTTTCGCACCAAAGTACGTTCATCTCTAGGAGACAGAACGCGTCTCCTTCCTGAGCGGTATGACGGCTGCGTGGTCCCATGGTGTTTATACTTGCGTACTGTTATTTGTACAGATGAACGTGGTACCTTCAGGCATTTGGAAATTTCTCCCAAGGATGAACCAGACTTGTGGAGGTCTATAATTATTTTTGCTGAGGTCTTGGCTGGTTTCTTTTGATTTTCCCATGATGTCAAGCAAAGAGGCACTGAGTTTGAAGGTAGGCCTTGAAATACATCCACAGGTACAATTAACTCAAATGATGTCAATTAGCCTATCAGAAGCTTCTAAAGCCATGACATCATTTTCTAGAATTTTCCAAGCTGTTTAAAAGCACAGTCAACTTAGTGTATGTAAACTTCTGACCCACTGGAATTGTGAAATAATCTGTTAACAATTGTTGGAAAAATTACTTGTCATGCACAAAGTACATGTCCTAACCGACTTGCCAGAACTGTAGTTTGTTAACAGGAAATTTGTGGAGTCATTTGAAAAACGAGTTTTAATGACTCCAACCTAAGTGTATATAAACTTCCGACTTCAACTGTATCATCGAATGCCTCATCACCATAAAAGCCAGTTCATTGATTAGATACAAAGATTTCCCTTCCAGTGAAATATCGATGAAGCCCCTTTTTTTTTTTCTTTTACTTAATTTTTTTTTTAAGATAGCTTAAGTCAGGTTTTGGCTGAAGGCTTCGTTCTGTTGCAGTGTTCTTGGGCCTGCTTTTCCCCCCTTTTCGCCATCAGTCAACCACCATGCTTCTGCACTGGAAGCACTAACTGAAACCCAACACCACCACTAAGCAGCACAGGGAGAAGAAAACAACTTGCACAACAACTTGCACAAGTGGGTCACCACCGACTGCAGCGTAGGCCAAATCACATTTAGAACAAAGTAGCTCAGTATGAGCAGTCCTGACTGCGTAGTAGACTGAATTCGCAGTTGAGTCTAGAGGCCTTAATCCTTGAATTGAAGCTTAGCTTTCAGTCACTGCTTTGTAAATCTCCATGAATTAGGTTAATGGTGGAATAACCTTGGGTGACACTAAACAGCATGAAGCCCATCAGCCATTACCATGTTATGTAGAGCAGCTCATTGCGTTGCTGACCTTTTTTATAATTCACATTTACATTTTAGTTATTTAGCAGACGCTCTTATCCAGAGTGACTTACAGCAGCAATAAAGGTTAAGTGCCTTGCTCAAAGACACAATGACAGGTTTTCACCTAGTCTACTCAGGGATTTGAACCAGGGACTGTTCGGTTTCTGGCCCAATGTTCTTAATCGCTAGGCTACCAGCCGCCCTAATAACGTCTTGTCTCCATTCGAGGCCTGCTGTCTTACCTGGGGATAACTGGTCGGGAGGCCACCTAACCCTAGCTGACTGAGCCAGATCGTTGTATGTGAATAGACACTGGCTGGAAAGCGGTTTTAACCAAACAGCATTCAGGATTAGAACAACACACTGTGTAAAATAAAAAATGACACATGACTCGTCACATACACAAATACTGAAATGCATCATCTAATGTAATGCATCATCAGCTAGCTATATTGATCTGTTTTGACACATTTGGTTCCTTTCATCCGTCTTGCAAAAACACAGTGTCAGGAAATGTACCATAAATGCATCTGTTTATTACTGTATTAGTCGCCAATGGACAATTTTAGGCAACGGCCGATGTACTATGGTCTTGGCAGACTGATTATCCACATTGGCACTAGCCCACTATCTTGAAAGCCATCTTTTTCTTATGTTTCAGCATATCAATAATCAACACTTTGCGCTATGCTAGCTATTCATACACCTCTCCCTCTACAGGTTGATACTGGAGAAGGAGGGACCACGCTCGCTGTTCAGAGGCCTTGGGCCCAACCTGGTGGGTGTGGCTCCTTCCAGGTATGACCTCACTTCCTGTGTAATAATTCATCCTGTTGTGGCTTCTGCTAGCATTTTCTTGTCTTTCTGTGTAGGCTACTTTATATAGTTTTTTTTTTCTGGCTTCAGATGTAAAGGGGTGTGGCTAGGAAACCTAGATTTATTTTGTATTTGGTTTTCCATTATTTGACCTTGGTGATGGCAATTCCTTTTTGTAACCACGTCGGACAACGACACAATTACCACAATTTTACATAATCTTCTTCCAGGTAACCCCCCCCCCCCCAAAATGAATTTCTGCAGTTTAATTGCCAGTAAAATTCCACTCCCTCCCTGTCCTCATCTTCCATCCATCTCCACAGGGGCATTATTCACACTCCTAGTGGTAGAACCCAGACTGAAATGACTGTTCTGAGTGTTAGCCCTATTACGTAACAGCAGCCTCCTGGTCCAGTCTGTTAATCACAGTCACTGTGGGCAGAGTAGCGGCTGTCCACTGGGTCACGGATAGAAGGGATACAGCTTTTGTCAAATTAACGACAGATTTGACTTTGCGTTGCAGGTTAGGATAATTAGGTTAAGGTTAGGAAAAGGGTTAGGGTTAGCTAAAATGCAAAAAATGCTCTTTGTCAATGTTTATTTTCTTTGAGTATCTGAATTTCTCTTTCCTTCTCTGTATGTAGATCATCTCTCTCGTCCTGCTAGTCTGGCCCTCTGTGGCGCGTTAAATGCCCTTGACGGTCTTCCCTGTTTCCGGCTGTGTGTGTGTGTGGTCTTCTGTGACAGGGTTTTCTGTTAGGAAAAGGTGAAGCCGAACAACGTGCCTGGAAAGATTTAAATTTACCAGCCATTTGAGAAATGTACCGGACCCGTCTGCATAACCCATTAGGGCATCCACCCACGGTGCTCAGAATGACAGACATCACATTTACATTGTGGTAATGCATCTGAACAGAACATGCAACTACTGTAGTGAAGCAGACAATAAAACTTAATTTTCAAACATTTGCCAAAAATGGCATTCTAAACTTCACACTTGGAAAAACACGATTCAAACAGTGTACTTGCTGAGGTTCCGTAAAAATTTACAAAGAGGGGGAATCTAAAGATCCAACCACTAGGATGGGTTGTTAATGGCTAGGTTTGTGCCTTTGGCTTCTGGACAATGAAATAAAGTTGATATGAAAACCAATAGAACAGGAGAGAAATGACAGTGGTGGGTCCAATAGAGGAGTAAATGGAAATGCATTTGCCAAAATTAGATAATTACTCCTGTCTATACAGAAATAGAATAATTCAAAATACTTCACCAGAAAGCATGACTTCGCCATCGAGGATCATTCGTTTCTTTTTAAAAATGGTTGTGGATTGTTTCAAGTTACAAGCTCGTAGGCCTATGCTTATTTGAGAAGCTGTCAATTTGGGCAGTGCGCGTAGCAGTAGGCCTAGTTGATTATTGCTTTCAGTGAAAACCATCTAAAAAATGTGACAATGTGTCTTGGGTATAATTTAAAATGTTGAGACGAGGAAGGAGAGTGGTGTGTGTGGTGACGATATAGGCAAGTCTCCAGAATGGTTCAGCGGTCTCCCTCTAATTTATTTAGCATTCGTTGTGTGAATTGTTTGCCCTTTTTGGTTTTATCAATTCCCCATTACATACTAAAGTATGTGGGCATCTGCTCGTCGAACATCTCATTCCAAAATCCTGGACATTAACATGGAGTTGGTCCCCCCCTACTTTGCTGCTATAACAGTTTCCACTCTTCTGAGAAGGCTTTCCTCTAATTTTTGAAAATTGCTGCTGGGACTTGCTTCCATTCTGCTAAAAGAGCATTAGTGAGGTTGGCCACAGATGTTGGGCGATTAGACCTGGCTCGCAGTTTGCGTTCCAATTCATCCCAAAGGTGTTGGTTGAGGTCAGGGCTCTGTGCAGGCCAGTCAAGTTCTAACACACCAATCTCGACAAACCATTTCTGCATGGACCTCGCTTTGTGCATGGGGGCATTGTCATGCTGAAACAGGAAATGGCCTTCCCCAAACTGTTGCCACAAAGTTAGAAGCACAGAATCACCTAGACTATCATTATGCTGTAGTGTTAAGATTTCCCTTCACTGAAACTAAGGGGCCTAGCCCGAACCTAACTTTACAGTTGGCACTATGCATTGGGGCAGGAAGTGTTCTTCTGGCATCCGCCAAACCCAGATTCATCCTATCGGACTGCCAGATGGTGAAGTGAGTCATCAGTCCAGAGAACGCGTTTCCACTGCTCCAGAGTCCAATGACGGCGAGCATTACACCACTCCAGCTGACGCTTGGCATTGCGCATGGTGCACTATGCACTTCAACAACCAGCGGTCCAGTTCTGTGAGCTTGTGTGGCCTACCACTTCGCGGCTGAGCCGTTGTTGCTCCGAGACGTTTCTACTTCACAATAACAGAACTTACAGTTTACCAGGGAAGCTCTAGCAGGGTAGAAATTTGACGAACTGACTTGTTGGAAAGGTGCCATTCTATGACGGTGCCACGTTAAATCACTGAGCTTAACGTCGCACCGTAAGTAAGGCCATTCTACTACCAATGTTTGTCTATGGAGATTGCATGGCTGTGTGCTCAATTTTATACACCTGTCAGCAATGGATATGGCTGAAATAGCCGAATCCACTAATATGCTGCCCGGAAGTGTAGGAAAGTGTTTTTTTTTTTTTAACATCCTTTTCTAATTTTTCTATTTATTGCAAATGATAATATATAAAAATGATCGTTCCTCACACTAAGCTATTTGAAAGATCTTTACAACAATCTCCCCCTTGATAATCACCAATCCTTTGTGTGAAAGAGCAATGGAAGTTATAGGCCTACTGCTGCATTGGCCTATAGGCTGAGTTCCATACGCTCATTTCTTTAGCCACCAGTGTATCAATGTGACCATATGGCATAGGCTGCTGATCTCGCAGTAATTGACTTTTAACCAAGGGTCGGAACCAGTTCAAGGAACAGAACCAAAAACTGGAAAATAATGAAATTGTTTGAAGAACAGAACCCTAACCTAAAACGAAAGTGATCTATACCCTTCTCGAAACAGAACCGTTATTTTAGAAGCATGTGAACCGGTTAATAACTTTATTTTACATTCCCACAGAAATTGCAACAAACCGTCTATGCAAAGCCCTCTGTCACTCAAACGTACGCCGCGTTCATGTGCTAGTCGGAACTAGAAAACTTGAAACGCAGTACGTGTATAACTACAACCAACTAACTATAACGTCTGCCTGCTAGCTCGAAGTGTGTGTGGGTTACCTGCCGCTCCCTTCTGAAGCATAGCTTGCTGTAGGAAAGCGGGGAGGATGGTTGGAGGAAAGCGGGGCGAGCAAGGTGGGTCGGGGAGAGCGAGGCGGGGAGAGGGAGGAAAACGAGGTGGGCGGGGAGAGGGAGGAAAACGAGGAGGGAGAGGTGGGAGGAGGGCGGGGAGAGGGAGGGAAACGAGGAGGGAGAGGTGGGAGGAGGGCGGGGGGAGGGAGGAGTGGGTGGAGGGCGGGGAAAGGGATGGAGAGGTGGGAGGAAAACGAGGAGGGCGAGGTAGGGATGGAGAGGTGGGAGGAAAACGAGGAGGGCGAGGTAGGGATGGAGAGGTGGGAGGAAAACGAGGAGGGCGAGGTAGGGATGGAGAGGTGGGAGGAAAACGAGGAGGGCGAGGTAGGGATGGAGAGGTGGGAGGAAAACGAGGAGGGCGAGGTAGGGATGGAGAGGTGGGAGGAAAACGAGGAGGGCGAGGTAGGGATGGAGAGGTGGGAGGAAAACGAGGAGGGCGAGGTAGGGATGGAGAGGTGGGAGGAAAACGAGGAGGGCGAGGTAGGGAGGGCGAGGTGGGAGGAAAGCGAGGAGGGCGAGGTGGGAGGAAAGCGAGGAGGGCGAGGTGGGAGGAAAGCGAGGAGAGGTAGGGATGGAGAGGTGGGAGGAAAGCGAGGAGGGCGAGGTGGGAGGAAAGCGAGGAGGGCGAGGTGGGAGGAAAGCGAGGAGGGCGAGGTGGGAGGAAAGCGAGGAGGGCGAGGTGGAAGGAAAGCGAGGAGAGGTAGGGATGGAGAGGTGGGAGGAAGGCGAGGACGGTGAGAGCGAGGTGGGAGGAGGGCGAGGTGGGAGGAGGGCGAGGAGGGAGAGGTGGGAGGAGGGAGAGGTGGGAGGAGGGAGAGGTGGGAGGAGGGAGAGGTGGGAGGAGGGAGAGGTGGGAGGAGGGCGAGGTGGGAGGAAAGCGAGGAGGGCGAGATGGGAGGAAAGCGAGGAGGGAGGGAGAGGTGGGAGGAAAGCGAGGAAGGCGAGGTAGGGAGGGCGAAAAGTGAGGAGAGGTGGGAGGAAAGCGAGGAGAGGTAGGGATGGAGAGGTGGGAGGAAGGCGAGGACGGTGAGAGCGAGGTGGGAGGAAAGCAAGGAGAGGAGGTAGAGGTGGGAGGAAGGCGAGGGGGAGAGTGAGGGGAAAGCGAGGAGGGTGAGGGTGGGAGGGAAGCGAGGAGGGTGAGGGTGGGAGGGAAGCGAGGAGGGTGAGGGTGGGAGGGAAGCGAGGAGGGTGAGGGTGGGAGGGAAGCGAGGAGGGCGAGGTGGGAGGAAAGCGAGGAGGGCGAGGTGGGAGGAAAGCGAGGAGGGCGAGGTGGGAGGAAAGCGAGGAGGGCGAGGTGGGAGGAAAGCGAGGTGGGAGGAAAGCGAGGAGGGCGAGGTGGGAGGAAGGCGAGGAGAGGTAGGGATGGAGAGGTGGGAGGAAGGCGAGGACAGTGAGAGCTAGGTGGGAGGAAAGCGAGGAGGGCGAGGTGGGAGGAAAGCGAGGAGGGCGAGGTGGGAGGAAAGGGAGGAGGGCGAGGAGGGAGAGGTGGGAGGAGGGAGAGGTGGGAGGAGGGCGAGGTGGGAGGAAAGCGAGGAGGGCGAGATGGGAGGAAAGCGAGGAGGGAGGGAGAGGTGGGAGGAAAGCGAGGAAGGCGAGGTAGGGAGGGCGAAAAGTGAGGAGAGGTGGGAGGAAAGCGAGGAGAGGTAGGGATGGAGAGGTGGGAGGAAGGCGAGGACGGTGAGAGCGAGGTGGGAGGAAAGCAAGGAGAGGAGGTAGAGGTGGGAGGAAGGCGAGGGGGAGAGTGAGGGGAAAGCGAGGAGGGTGAGGGTGGGAGGGAAGCGAGGAGGGTGAGGGTGGGAGGGAAGCGAGGAGGGTGAGGGTGGGAGGGAAGCGAGGAGGGCGAGGTGGGAGGGAAGCGAGGAGGGCGAGGTGGGAGGAAAGCGAGGAGGGCGAGGTGGGAGGAAAGCGAGGTGGGAGGAAAGCGAGGAGGGCGAGGTGGGAGGAAGGCGAGGAGAGGTAGGGATGGAGAGGTGGGAGGAAGGCGAGGACAGTGAGAGCTAGGTGGGAGGAAAGCGAGGAGGGCGAGGTGGGAGGAAAGCGAGGAGGGCGAGGTGGGAGGAAAGCGAGGAGGGCGAGGGTGGGAGGGAAGCGAGGAGGGGTGGGGATGGAGAGGTGGGGATGGAGAGGTGAGAGGAGGACGGGGAGAGGTAGGGATGGAGAGGTGGGAGGAAAGCGGGGAGAGGAAGGGATGGAGAGGAGGGGATGGAGAGGTGGGGATGGAGAGGTGAGAGCGAGGGCGAGGTAGGGAGGAAAACGAGGAGGGCGAGTTAGGGAGGGGGAGGAAAACGAGTTAGGGAGGGGGAGGAAAACGAGTTAGGGAGGGGGAGGAAAACGAGGAGGGAGGGGAGAGGGAGGAAGGCGGTGAGAGCGAGGTGGGAGGAAGGCGAAGAGGACGGGGAGGTAGGGATGGAGAGGTGGGAGAAAAGCGGGGAGGGAAGCGAGGTGGGAGGGAAGCGAGGAGGGCGAGGCGCGGGAGCAGGACGGTGAGAGCGAGGTGGGAGGACAGTGGAGAGGTAGGGGTGGGAGGAGAGCGGGGAGGGGTCGGGAGAAAGAGGGTTCTGGAGAGTCTGGGGGGAGAGGGGTCGGAGAGACCGGGAAGGAGCGAGGTAGATGGGGAGAGCGATGTAGACGGATAGAACGGCAGGGAGGGAGAGAGGGTAAGGAGAGACTGACCTGAGCGTACACTGCCATAAAAATGACTGCAGTGGGAAGAGAGAATAATCAATCATCCTTCATTACTCCTACAGGGTTCTGTTCCTCAATACTCTCCTTAATGTTGCACTGGAACAGAGGAAAAACACCAATGCCATTTCCTCAATAACCCCTGCCAGCGACTAGACGCTCACCAGGCTTTACCTACATTAACACAGCAAGGAACCTTATCCAACCAGACAGTGAAGTGACTGTAACACTGCTGCTGTGTGCCATGGCTGTGGAAAGGTACTGGCTGATTGGTCTCCCCCTTGGCCTTTGCAGCCTGCTGCCCAGCAGAGCATATTGTCTGCCATTAAAGCATGGTTGGCTGGGCAGTCAGCTGTTCATCTACAGCACACTCCACATCACAAGCTTTAGATGAGTCCGCGTCACCACCACTAAGATCGGCCGTCACCCAGTCTCTCACGTGCACAGTGTACACAATCGCACTCTCTCACAAACATGCACTAAGGGCAGGGTGAGCGAGCCAAGCGCTGGTGGGTCGTTGGGTTTTAATCCCCACAGCGGAAATGTTTACTTGCGTTAATCCTCTGGGATTTGAGTTTAGTAGAGGAAGCGTAGGAGTTGCATGGGAGATTAATCTCCAGCTAAAGCAGGGCATGTGATTGGGGTGCCTGGTTGGGGATGAATTGTACACACAAGCATGCGCGTGCAGTGACCGATACAGGCACTAGGCAGGAACATGCCTAATGAGCCATCTATATTTTTATACGTATATAGAAAGTCTACACCCCCTTGGGCTTTTTTCAAATATTGTTGCTTTATAAAATAGGATTGAAAAATATTTAATTGTAATTTCTTGTCATTGATCTACACAATACTTCATAATGTCAAAGGTAAAAGAAAATTCTACAGGTTTTTACAAATTAATAAAAATGCATTAACTAAATTAGTCGTTGCGTAACTATTCACCTCCTTTGTTTAGGCAAACCTAAATTAGTCAAATCTGGATTAACAAAAATCTTATTATATGGACTCACTCAGTGTGAAATAATAGGGGTTGAAATGATTTTTGAATGACTAACCTTTTCTCTGTCCCTCATACATACACTACCGTTCAAAAGTTTGGGGTCACTTAGAAATGTCCTTGTTTTTTAAAGAAAAACACATTTTTTTGTCCATTTAAAATAACTTTAAATTGATCCGAAATACAGTATAGACATTGTTAATGTTGTAAATAACTATTGTAGCTGCAAATGGCAGATTTTCAGTGAAATATCTACATAGGCGTACAGAGGCACATTATCAGCAACCATCACTCCTGTGTTCCAATGGCACGTTATGTTAGCTAATCCAAGTTTATCATTTTAAAAAGCTAATTGTGCATTAGAAAACCCTTTTGCAATTATGTTAGCACAGCTGAAAACTGTTGTTCTGATTTTAAAGATGCAATAAAACTGTCCTTTAGACTAGTGGAGTATCTGGAGCATCAGCATTTGTGGGTTAGATTACAGGTTAAAAATGGCCAGAAACTAAGAACTTTCTTCTGAAACTCGTCAGTCTATTCTTGTTCTGAGAAATGAAGGCTATGAATTTTGAAAAGAATAATGAGCAAATATTGCACAATCCAGGTATGCAAAGCTGTTATGAGACCGACCCAAGAAGACTCGGCTTTAATCGCTGCTGAAGGTGTTTTTAATATGTATTGAGTCGGGTGAATACTTATGTAATCAAGGTATAATGGTGGTTTATTTTTCATTAATCCTTAAAGTTTTTATTTTTGTGTAGATCGTTGACAAAAATAACAATTCAGTCAATTTTTGTCCTACTTTGTAACACAAAATGTGAAGAAATCCAAGGGGGTGTGGACTTTCTATAGCTGCTGTAGATGTTTATTTGTATGTAGGTTGGTAACACATAAACTACCCAAATGAATGCAACAGGACTTCCAGGCCATATCAAATTCTATTGGCCATATCAAATTCTATTGGTCACATAAACAAATTTAGCAGATGTTATTGTGGGTGTAGCAAAATGCTTGTGTTCCTAGCTCCAACAGTGTAGTAAAATCTAACAATTCACAACAATATACACAATTCTAAAAGAATGGAATAAAAAAGATAAGAATTAGATCGAGCTATGTCGGAGTGGCATTGACTAAAATCAAATGTTATTTGTCACATACACATGGTTAGCAGATGTTAATGTAGCGAAATGCTTGTGCTTCTAGTTCCGACAGTGCAGTAATAAATTTAGTGCTAAAAAAGAAACGTCCTCTCACTGTCAACTGCGTTTATTTTCGGCAAACGTGTAAATATTTGTATGAACATAACAAGATTCAACAACTGAGACATAAACTGAAGAAGTTCCACAGACATGTGACTAACAGAAATTGAATAATGTGTCCCTGAACAAAGGGGTGGGGTCAAAAGTAACAGTCAGTATCTGGTGTGGCCATCAGCTGCATTAAGTACTGCAGTGCATCTCCTCCTCATGGACTGCACCAGATTTGCCAGTTTTTGATACAGCCCGACAGGATGCTCTCAATTGTGCATCTGTAAAAGTTTTAGTGGCAAAGCCAAATATCTTCATCCTCCTGAGGTTGAAGAGGAGCTGTTGCACCCTTTTCACCACACTCTGTATGGGTGGACCAATTCAGATTGTCAGTGATGTGGAAGCTTTCCACCTTATCCACTGCGGTCCCATCGATGTGGGTGGGGGTGTGCTCCCTCTGCTGTTTCCTGAAGTCCACGATCAGCTCCTTTGTTTTGTTGACGTTGAGTGAGAGGTTATTTTCCTGGCACCACTCTCCCAGGGCCCTCACCTCCTCCCTGTAGGCTGTCTCATTGTTGGTAATCAAGCCTACTACTGTTGTCGTCCGCAAACTTGATGATTGAGTTGGAGTCGTGTGTGGCCACGCATTCATGGGTGAACAGCGAGTACAGGAGGGGGCTGAGCACCCACCCTTGTTGGGGGACCCTGTGTTGAGGATCAGCGAAGTGGAGGTGTTGTTTCCTAACCTCACCACCTGGGGGCGGCCCGTCAGGAAGTCCGGGACCCAGTTGCACAGGGTGGAGTTCAGACCCAGGGCCCCAAGCTTAATGATGAGCTTGGAGGGTACTATGGTGTTGAATGCTGAGCTATAGTCAATGAACAGCATTCTTTCATAGGTATTCCTCTTGTCCAGATGGGATAGGGCAGTGTGAAATGTGATGGTGATTGGGGCGGTAATCTATTGGGGCGGTAAGCAAATTGAAGTGGGTCAATTTGGACAGAGGGCATTTGCCTGTCCTTTATACTGTGCAATTTTGCCCCAATCTCACAAAAATGAAACATATTATTTGTTTGCCATATTGGTATCGACCATCATGACCCCAAAAAATATAGTATAATGGTAACGGCCCAGAGTTATGATATCGATTGATTGATTGATTCGCTCTATTAGCTCACATCCATTCCCTCCTGTATCAACAGAGCCATCTACTTTGCATCCTACTCCACTGCCAAAGAGAAGCTGAGCGGCGTGTTTGAGCCCGACTCGACACAGGTCCATATGGTGTCTGCAGGCCTAGCAGGTAACAGTTGTTCCACAAACTCCTCCTCTGCTGTCTATAGCCTGCTTGTCAGTGCAGTTTCTACTGCTTGTTGCTACATTCAAAGTTGACTTGTTTAGACAATTCATTTCCAGCTAATTATTTTATTTTGACAGATTACATAGAAAAGGGGCTATGTTAAGTATTTATTTAAAGATATTTAGATTTTTTAAAGTAACTGGTCATATTTTTTTATTTGATTAAATGTTTGTTTTGTACATTTGTATCTTGCGTTATGGGGTGGATGGGTTTTCCTGTTAATTTGAAGATAATTCAATATTTTATTAACATTGCTCTAGCCTCTATCCAGCTAGGTGTTAGACATGGCCACTATATGGGTTACCTTGTGGACGTTTTCCAGTGTTTTGAATATCAACCACAGATGGTTTGCCCGAAAGCACAATTGAAGACTTTCAGGATCAGTCTCTAGTATAAACCCCACTTTATATTTATAGTGAAAGTGAAGAGGTTATTCTGCCCTTCAATATTATAGTTCTTAAGTTCTATGTGAAAAAAATAATCTATGTTCTCTCAGTCAAAGCAAGTAAGAAAATACATAAAGTGTGAAAAAGACAAAGCACAGAGTTAACACTGTCAGTTGCATTTTCTACTACTTCCACTCATATAGTGAACTGCTCTTGTGATTTCACACGGCAAATAGACCCACTGACCCACATTACTGCCTCTGTCCTACAATTCTATACAGCCAACTTGGCAGAGGCCCAACACTTTACTACATACAACTACAAGACTTACCACTAGCTAGCTGTCTGTTCCAGCAATAAAACAAATAACATCCTCAAAGTTTGGGTTGTGCTTTCCATCCCACCCCCACTTTCCTCAGTTTTTTCTCGTGAGGCTCTTCGACTCTCTCGAAGGACCCTAAATTGTGTTAACGTACCAGTTTGTTGCTAAACAGTGAGTTTGGCCCTTCAAGCGCTGTCTATGCTGTGTGTGTACAGTAGTAAAGGCCCCAGGGCGCTAACATGTCAGGGCCCTCACTGCGGGAGGCCCCCCCCCCCCGCCTCGCGGCGACACCCCGGCCGGACGCCTCAGGTAGCACTCCATTTCCTTTCACTGGTATGACCATGATGATGATGATGATGATGCTATTGATGCTAATAATGATGATGCTGGTTATAGGTCACTAGCTGGTTTGCAGCTCTTTCATCTCCTATAACTTCTACATGATTGCACAGTCTTGATACACTGTACCCCTTCCCCCTTTTTTACCAGCCTGTTTACCCCCCACCCACCCCCACTGAAGGTACATGAACAACACGCACTTCAGATGTTTCTTAGTCTGCATATGAAGTGAAATGCTAACCTTGTCACTATTAGGTTTGAGGGTCCTTATTTGGTTCATCATTTACTGTTGAACCTCTAACACCGCAGATGTAGGTTCGTCTGACCAAAGAGGCCAACATAAGCTATACTTTCCACTGTGCTGTACATAACACTCATGTAACATACGTATGTATGCATGTCTATATATAGGCTATAGGTGACAACCTAGTTCCAGACACTAGAAAATTCCTATCGGATTATGGCACTCCCAAAACGATTTGACACACCTGAATCCTGTCCCTCAGTTACACATACAGATATAGAATAATTACCCAAAGATGCTTTTTAGTCAGCAAATGTTTTATTTGATATAGTGCCAGTTCTCCAAGTACAAATTATAGACGCATGCTTACTGACTTTTTCAATTACAGATATAGAATGAATAGACCATTTTAATATAGACCACATACACTGAGTATACAAAACATTAAGAACACCTGCTCTTTCCATGACCGACTGACCAGGTGAATTCAGGTGATACCTATGATCCTTTATTGATGTCACTTGTTAAATCCACTTCAATCAGTGTAGATGAAGGGGAGGAGACATGTTAAAGAAGCATTTTTAAGCCTTCAGACAATAGAGACATTGTGTGTGTGTCATTCAGAGGGTAAATGGGCAAGTCAAAAGATTGAAGTGCCTTTGAACGGGGTATGGTAGTAGGTGCCAGGCTGCAAGACTGCTGGGTTTTTCACTCTCAACAGTTTCCCGTGTGTATCAAGAATGGTCCATCACCCAAAGGACATCCAGCCAACTTGACACAACTGTGGAATGCTTTCGACATCTTGTAGAGTCCATGCCCTGACCAATTGAGGCTGTTCTGATGGCAAAAGGGGGGAGTGCAACTCAATATTAGGAAGGTGTTCCTAGTGTTTGGTATACTTGGTGTTGATTCATAATCATACCCACTACTGGCCTATAATCATGCCCATTTTGCAGTCATTCAACTCCCTGAACCCTCTCTATAGGAGTTGAGGAGTGGAGCTATGAACTGTTCTCCAGCTGCTCATCTAAACCATTTTTCCTAGTAAATGTAACACATAAGTATGAGTTGCCACACATACTCATGCCTTCTCTTGAGTTCAACACAACCACAGTTTGCTCAGGGCCTAGTGTCTATTTCTGTCCATAGACCTCCTGTATAGACTTGCTAGTTCATGTGGTTAATTTACACTGGATCAGGTCCCCCATAGTATGTCAAGAGCCTTGAACTAGGTTGTGGACTCTGACACCCTCGAGCATAATATGTGACCCTCTTTGTGCACATATCACTTCTATCATATATTTGAATAGAGGGCCCCATTCAGCCTGAAGCACACTGCATTATAGCAGATGACTGTAGTGCTGTAATAACACTGGAACTAGGTCACACCATTGAACTAGTTTAGATATGAAACGGGCCAAGCATGAAATGGCTGACCCTCCAGTAATATGTTTAAATTTGGGGAAAAGTTCTATGTATTTGAGACATCTGGCCTCCACACAGTCCTTTGTCCAACATAAAAATGGCATTAATGCTTAACTTTTAGAAAGAAGTTGTTCAGAAGATCAGAAACCGATGGGTGGTCTTGTTGAATTGGCGTATCACAACACTGTTTATCAGAGATAAACGAATCCTCCACTCAGCGATATTCCGTTTCACTTATTCCACTTTGGTCCTGTTGAATAATTCAAGAAGGCCAGACTCCATTTAGTTTCCTCATGGCAGCCGATGAGGCCTTCAGCTGAGGCTCTCACCATGAGGTCGTTCATACAATGACTTCCTCTTAAGATGTAGGTCTACTGTAGGTCTACTGTAGGTCTACTGTAGGTCGACTGTAGGGCTGAGCTCACCTCATCTGGGAGCTAGCTACTGTTTTTCAAATTACATTTACTCAATTCATTGACTCATTTATAGGGTAGAATTTAATCAGGCACACTTAACAAAGCTCGTCATTTTATAGACTAAGTCCGTTTGACAAGGTTAGCATTTCAACCCTCTGGTATTATTTGACTTTTTTTTGATTGTGACTATTTCATTGTTGACTTTGTCCCCATCGTTACTGTTTAGAATCAATATAAGTGACTGTGGTAACACCAATGATTGGCACCTGTAGAATTGTTGAAATATATGTTATTATTGTGTACCACACATGTTTTTGTTTTGTCCTGCACATAATGATTATACCAGTGGGGTGATGTTCCATTTACGACAGATTTGCATTTTTCTTTCAATGTTTCTTCCCTTACCAAGAACGACATACAGTACCTGACAAAACGTAGGGGAGAGAAACGACACGAGACGTCCTCTTGCATTTTAAAACAGGTGTGGGTAAGGTCAAGAGTTTGAGGGTTAGAGTGGGGAGGAAGAGATGGGGTGTGACCCCCCCCCCCCCCCCCCCCTTTCTCCTCTCCCACCTTAGTTGGTTTAAAAAAGGGTGGGTAAAAATGTGGGAGTGGGGAGGATTATCTTATGTATGTGTGTATATATATATGTAAAAAGGGGGATTTGGGGAGGCTTAGGGGGATCTTACCTGGTTATATCAGATTGGGGGAGATGCTTGTCGTCCTATTTTACCTGTTAAACATACAGGGATTGGGTAGGATCGGTAGGTTTCCTCTTCATCTATGTAAATAAAGGAGTTTGTGGGTGGGTTGGTTGGTTGACTGCTGCCTGTGTGTGACTGTGGTCATTTTAGGGCTTTACTGTAGCTTTCACCCCTGCGTGAGGGGGGAGAGCCCCCGCCACCTCAGCCCCCCCATATCTGCAGGCTTCTAGCTGCAGCTGTGAGGCGGAGTAGCTTTGCCCCTACTCTGTGAGTACACGCCATAGACGCTATCTCCTTCTTCTTCTTCTTCAACAGACTTGTCATCCTCTTCATGCAGTTTCCTTAGGACTGTGTCCCTTGATACAGTAGAAGCTCTAGTCGTGGGTACTGTACTGTAGACGTCCCCTGGCTTCTTGTTTAGAGAAGATGCTATGTACTGATGTAAATGTATGTCGATTTTCAAATGGTCATGTTTTAAATTATGTCCCTGTTTGGAGGTTTAGTATCTTGACCACGTCGGTACAGAGCACAAGTGATGTGCAAGATTTACTGTCTGTCTTTTAAAAATGCACACATTATGATCACACTAGAATGACCTGCACCTTACACATTTGTCATATACCTTGTAATGTGTATGACATAACACTCCTTTGTGAACTAACATACTGACTTGATGCATTGTCAGGGGACTCATTGGTCTCTAAAAAATAAAATAATAATTCAAACCCAAATTTAGTATAAGCAACTTATTAATAACACTTAAAATAGTAAGTGTTTTGGTATTTATAAATATACACCTAGTTTCCCTGGGAAATAACATCCGCCTACATGTCCACTTTGCGATTTATTATTTATTTATTTATTGTTTTTTTCCCGCTTTGGTCCTGTTGAATAATTCAAGAAGGCCAGACTCCATTTAGTTTCCTCATGGCAGCCGATGAGGCCTTCAGCTGAGGCTCTCACCATGAGGTCGTTCATACAATGACTTCCTCTTAAGATGTAGGTCTACTGTAGGTCTACTGTAGGTCTACTGTAGGTCTACTGTAGGGCTGAGCGCACCTCATCTGGGAGCTAGCTACTGTTGTTCAAATTACATTTACTCAATTCATTGACTCATTTATAGGGTAGAATTTAATCAGGCACTCTTAATCAGAGTGAAGTATAATAATGATGTTCATTGAGGGGGCTGAACAATTGCATAGCACTGTGCTATATCGTATCATTCTGTAGTGCCTTCCGTGTACATGAGATTCAGGCCCACCTTGTTTATTAACACTAAGGAATAGTATTTATAGTAGTTATAGGCTATATCTTGGTTATATTTGTTGCAACTTGTAAATATCATTATGAAGAATGTGGACTGTATCTTTAAGCTGAGTTTTTGCCTGTACTGTAATAATAACCTTGAGGAATCTAATCAGTCCATATAATACCATTCCTGTGAGGGACAGTCTTCCCTTAACAAAGGTAATCAAGTTTAAATGTTTTATAATCTCTGGTACCGGAGCACCAGCGATAAAAGGAAATATTTTACGAGATTGCCAATACGTAAATAAACCGCTCATAAAAGGCCCATAAACACAGCTTAAAGATGTCAACAAAGCTTTCACACACTGCTGCCAGTTGAGAAGGAAATGTTTAGAGTGCACCGGGGTTGTATTTCACAAAACGCAGGATCCATAGATTGGACAGCACTCAGTTCTAACTCTTACTTTTCTAGTTCATAAAGCCAGCTGAAGTTGAATGTCGTTGGGTTACTACTGCAAGTATTGAATCTGTAATATCCTTCCCTATATTCAAGTTGATCTTCCTTTATCATCCAGGAAATACAGAGTTGTTAGATGGCTGGCTCAATCATTGGTGGTGCTTTGTGAAATACACCCCCCCCATTGTGTATATATCTCTGTCCTTGGATAGTCCTTCACACACAGTCACTCCCCCTGTCTGAACCTCTGCACTCTTCTTCCCAGGGTTCACTGCTATCACGGCGACCAATCCCATCTGGTTGATCAAGACCCGGTTGCAGCTGGATGCCAGGTAAGCACTGAGGGGGGGGGGCTGTATCTAGGCCACATGCTGTAAAAGTCATTGATTCCCCAAAGTCAGAATGCAGCCAATTTTAAATTCCCTAAGCTTTTATTTTAATCCACAGCTGTTTCATATTTAGTTGCTTCTCTAAATACTGTATGTTATGCATTATCATGCTTATTGTAGCCTAGTGGTTAGGGTGTTGGACTAGTAACCGAAAGGTTGCTGGATCGAATCCCCGAGCTGACAAGGTAAAAATCTGTTGTTCTGCCCCCGAACAAGGCAGTTAACCCACTGTTCCTAGGCAGTCATTGTAAATAAGAATTTGTTCTTAACTGACTTGCCTGGTTAAATAGAGGTAAAAAATAAAACATTGTTTTGATTCATTGTGCTAAGGGAAAAGGTGTTATGAGTAGAGCATATTACGTTATTGGATGTTGCGAATCCCTTAACATGTTACTTGCCAAATGTATCCCGTTAGCTATAATGACCCCCCCCGAAACGTGTTTTTACCACAGGAACTGCGGTGAGAGGCGCATGAATGCGTTTGAGTGCGTGCGGCGGGTCTACCAGACGGAGGGCTGGCGGGGCTTCTATCGGGGTATGTCTGCCTCGTATGCCGGCATCTCCGAGACGGTCATCCATTTTGTCATCTATGAGAGCATCAAGCGCAAGCTGATGGAGTCCAGGGCCCAGGCCAGCATGGATCAGGACGAGGACGAGTCGGTGAGGGATGCTTCAGACTTTGTGGGCATGATGCTGGCCGCCGCCACCTCCAAGACCTGTGCCACCTCTATCGCCTACCCCCACGGTATGCATGATGTATCACCCTTATGGTTGTTGGTTGATATGATATTGGTATCGCCAATGATATATATTTTTAAACTGAATCAGGGTTAATAAGTCTCTTCTCCCCCTTTTCTCTCCTCTCCCCCCTCCCCTTTTCTCTCCCCTCTCTCCTGTCCTCCCCCTTTTCTCTCCTCTCCCCCCTCCCCTTTTCTCTCTCCTGTCCTCCCCCTTTTCTCTCCCCTCTCTCCTGTCCTCCCCCTTTTCTCTCCCCTCTCTCCTGTCCTCCCCCTTTTCTCTCCCCTCTCTCCTGTCCTCCCCCTTTTCTCTCCCCTCTCTCCTGTCCTCCCCCTTTTCTCTCCCCTCTCTCCTGTCCTCCCCCTTTTCTCTCCCCTCTCTCCTGTCCTCCCCCTTTTCTCTCCCCTCTCTCCTGTCCTCCCCCTTTTCTCTCCCCTCTCTCCTGTCCTCCCCCTTTTCTCTCCCCTCTCTCCTGTCCTCCCCCTTTTCTCTCCCCTCTCTCCTGTCCTCCCCCTTTTCTCTCCCCTCTCTCCTGTCCTCCCCCTTTTCTCTCCTGTCCTCCCCCTTTTCTCTCCTCTCCCCCCTCCCCTTTTCTCTCTCCTGTCCTCCCCCTTTTCTCTCTCCTGTCCTCCCCCTTTTCTCTCTCCTGTCCTCCCCCTTTTCTCTCCTGTCCTCCCCCTTTTCTCTCCCCTCTCTCCCCCCTCCCCTTTTCTCTCCCCTCTCTCCTGTCCTCCCCCTTTTCTCTCCTCTCCCCCCTCCCCCTTTTCTCTCCTCTCCCCCCTCCCCTTTTCTCTCCCCTCTCTCCTGTCCTCCCCCTTTTCTCTCCTCTCTCTTCCCTTTGTAGAGGTGATCCGCACCCGGCTACGAGAGGAGGGCAGCAGGTACCGCTCCTTCTTCCAGACATTACTGACAGTACCTAAGGAGGAGGGCTACCGCGCCCTGTACCGTGGTCTCACCACCCATCTGGTCCGCCAGATCCCCAACACCGCCATCATGATGTCCACCTATGAGATGGTGGTCTACCTGCTACAACGCTAGCCCCTCCCCTTCCTGTCTGGAGAGAAAGTAGGAAGTGACTGGCTTGGTTGGGCATTTCTAAGATGGACACCAAAGGAAAACTGATATGGACCAGAACCGAGAAGAAGAACAGGAGCCCCCTTCTCCCCAACCAACAACCCCACCCCCTAAGCCTACAGGCTGACCCTCAAGGGGGCTCTATGGTCTGGGGACAGAGAAAGGATGGGGTGGGAGGAGGAAAGAGGGACAGGGAGAAACAGTTGGGTCAGTCTTTTATAGAGCCTGTCAAACAGGAGATGTCTCTGAAGGAAAGACGGATATCATGTTGTGGCCTTTAAAGAGTTTTATGTTTGTTGCTGTGTCTTTGTAGAATGAAACCAATCTGCTTTAGCCTGTATCGGAAATGACAATCTGAAAGGGAATGCTTGAAAACAATCGATCAAAAACTGGTGTCATAATAACGCTATGAACATTACATAAAATTCTCCAGTAGATGCATTTGATTAAATTGGCGCTTTTTCACTAGGATTTAGCATGTAAGCTAATATTTGAAACAAGCTTTGCAGGCTGTTTCAGTAACTTCAACCCAACTTTGGTGGGTGTCTTTTTTTTTTTTTTTTTTTTTTTTTTTTTTTCCCAGATTAATTTCTCAAGCAAGAATTTTGCTAGGACTGTTTGTGTGGACGGGAAAACTAGCTGCTATTGGAAGAGCGGTTTGGAACTCTTTCTTATTGGTCTATTAACTGATTTCAAAGCTCCATCCCACCAAAACAGGCTGAAATTTCAAGTCTCTTCAAACAGCTCTTACACTAAAAGGGCATTATCATTTTTACAACTTCACAATATTATTCCAACCTCCATAGTGTGTAAATGTGTATAAAACAAAGTAAAATCATGTTTTTGACTGCACTGGGCCTTTAAAACCATGTAACAATAAAGCAAACGCCAACATAGTGTCTTAAGGCGTTGGGCCACTACAAGCAACCAAAACCGCTTCAATGCGCTTTGGCATAGATTCAACAAGTGTCTGGAACTCTATTGGTGGGATGCGACACCCTTCGTTCATGAGAAATTCCATAATTTGGTGTTTTGTTGATAGTGGTGGAAAATGTGGTCTCGGCGTTGCTCCAGAATCTCCAGTAAGTCTTCAATCAGGTTGCGATCTGGTGACTAACCCCTCTATTTTCCTATGAAACCCCTCTTTTAAAGTCCCTGAGAAAAAACTGGGCATTTTTATACATGACCCTAAGCATGATGGGATGGTAATTGCTTAATTAACTCAAGAACCACACCTGTGTGGAAGCACCTGCTTTCAATATACTTTGTATCCCTCATTTACGCAAGTTTATTCTTTCTTTTGGCAGTTACCTGTATATCAAAAGAGAATAGCAAGCAAACTATACATGCACTACAATGAGTTTGGCTTCAAGCATTCCCCTGAAGGTCAGAGTTTCCCATTATAGTCTGAAGCAATGCATATGGTGCACTGCTGCACAAGACTAGTGATCGCCAGTCACAACACATGCCTCACACTTAACCAGTGGTTTATTTGTTTTGAAAGCTGACTATCATTTCAGTGTTTTTGTATAATGGTATTGTTTCTCTGATACTAGTCATTGTGAAGGACCTAGTTGTCTCATGAATGACCCAGACTTCACTGCCCTAGAAGGGTACCAACATTTAGCAGGTTAGAGATCTATCTACCGGTGTGATGCCTCAACTTGATGATCATTTGTTAAGTGTTGAAGCCAGGTTGTGTCAATGTTTTTTTCATCACTACTCCCAACCTGTGTGTTCACAAGACTCGGACTGTGACCATAAGTGTGTGTCGATGTGCATTTGACTCCGTTTGTGTATTTTTGTGTGTATTTACTTTACCTTTATTGAGCTAGGCAAGTCAGTTAAGAACAAATTCTTATTTTCAATGACAGACTAGGAACAGTGGGTTAACTACCTGTTCAGGGGCAGAACGACAGATTTCTACCTTGTCAGCTCAGGGATTTGAACTTGCAACCTTTCGGTTACTAGTCCAACGCCACTAGGCTACCCTGCCGCCCCAAGGTGAGGTGAGAGCCAACATCCCTGATATCTGGTAGAGTTCCCTCCACTAAAAGTGAAGCATGTATACTGAACAAAAATATAAATGCAACATGCAACAATTTCTAAGATTTCTGTGCATTCAAATGTCCATTGATCAAATGCAATTGTGTTCGTTGACATCAGCAAACCGCTCGCCCACACGGCGCCATACACGTGGTCTGCGGTTGTGAGGATGGTTGGACATACTGCTAAATTCTCTAAAATGACGGAGGTGGCTTATGGTAGAGAAATTGGCATTAAATTATCTGGCAACATGTGGACATTCCTGCAGTCAACATGCCAATTGCACACTCCTGCAAAATCTGAGACATCTGTGGCATTGTGTTTGATAAAACTGCACATTTTACAGTGGCCTTTTATTGTCCCCAGCAAAAGGTGCACCTGTGTAATGATCATGCTGTTTAATCAGCTTCTTGATATGCCAACCCTGTCAGGTGGATAGATTCTCTTGTCTAAGGAGAAATGTTCAATAACAGGGATGTAAACACATTTGTGCACAACATTTTAGAGAAATTAGCTTTTTGTGTATGGAACATTTCTGGGATCTTTTATTTCAGCTAATGAAACATGGGACCAACACTTTACATGTTATATTTTTGCTCAGTGTAGATCACTAAGGTTAGGAGCAAGGCCGAGCTACTGTACATTAGTGGTCCATCCCAGCTCCTACACCCGAGCCCTGCCTTACCAGTGGCTTCCAACTCAACATTTATGACCTTTTGGGTCTTGTACTTAACATTCTTGTGTGTGTGGGACATTTTAATATTGTATTATAAGAATAGTGTTACTGTATATGCAAAAACTGTATTTTGCTCAACAGTTCCCATTGCAGATATTGTACAGTTGAGTACTTAATCTTGCAAAGGATTTTCATTTGTGTGTGTTTATATAGTACATGTATATGCATATCAACTATTGTGTATATTTTGCTTAGATCCATGTATTATTATACTGCAGTTCAGTTGCAAAGGATTTGTTTGACTGTTTGTGTACTACTGTCAAGATGTTTGAACCTGTCGCAACATGGTGGGTTGACATTGTTTATTTTGTTAAAGTTGTATATTATAATATTGTATTTAACTTTAAATCATGTAAGGCTTGATGCTGAAAGATGGTCTTTAATTTTATGGCATTCATAAAATAATTGGATTTGGTGTAAATTACCAATTTCTTTTTTACCCTGTTTGCTATCCATACTATCCTCCATATCTAGGATGTAGTCGCAGTCTACACACTTATCAGCTCTTAACATTATAGTCATTTAGTAAACACTTATCCAGAGCGATTTACAGGAGCAATGCGGGTTAAGTGCCTTTGTTCCAAATTCTCAATCTGGCATTTCAATAAATACATAAGTAAAAAAACAGATGGAGCTCAGTCTTACTGAATATTTATATTATTGTAGTGTCAATATGACAAGATTGTTTTGGCATTCAAGCTGCCCTGAAGTAGTTTTAAACTGATTCTGGATTCCTGATTTAAATACTATTCGGCAGTGCAGAGGCTACATGGGATTATGATGCGTGTCATTTAGATGGATGTAAATATCCTTCTGTACATGGAAGCTTGGAAGCACAGTGTCTTTATCGACAATAATTGCTCATTTTCTCATGCCAATTTCAAGTATTTTCCTTTCCACTGAAATACTGTATTAAAACCGCAATGTGAATGAACATACTGGAGTTCTTTTCCCACAGACTACAGCGTAGCTGTTATCGTTACTGTCAGTGCCCTGATAGTCATACTGACTTGAATAACTAGTGTACAAAGGAATATCATTTCATTTTCACAAACAAACCAACCAACAACTGTTCCATGAACAATCAACTGACGTATTTTGTTGTAGAGCATAGACTTGCATATAAATGACTGCCTTGTTTTGTTTCCAATACAACAGAGTATTGAATTGAAAGCAGAACACACTATACAGGTCATCAGATCTGCAGTCTCATGAGCAGTCTTTCCCCACAGAGTCTTGGGTGATGGTGTATACAAACACAACTGAGATCTCGGGGGGGATTTAATCATGACGTCGGTGATCTTCAGGTCGGAAAATTGGAGCTCTAGAAAGATGCCCAAGTTTCCGAGTTGGATGACTGTTCCAAGCGATTTGTCAAATCTGTTTTTGCCTGAAACATATTTTTTTCAGATGCTTGATGACTCAATATTTAAAGGAAAAATATGATAACTTTAGGTCAAATCTTTCAAAATGTGTAAATAGAAAAATGGATTACTAGTGAACTCATTTATTTCAAATGTTTTGTTTTAACTTCCATCAGCCAGTATCTGAAATGCCATTCGATTTCACCCCCTATGTTGTTGTTGTTGGTTAATGTGGTCTTTTCTTTGCCACCTATGTATCATCATCCCTCCTTTTTGTACAAAAGTCAATAAAAACCAAATTGTAACTCAAATTGCTTGTTAATTGTTTTATATATAAATAAATGGCCTAGAAGCAAAGCAAAGGCCATGTTTGTTCAGGCAATTTTACTATGGACTTTCTTGACTGCTGTCGTGTAGGCTATTTTATGCTGAGCCTGTTTTACACTGTTGGACATTTTACCACAAGGTGTCAGCAAAGGCAAAGCCAACGCGACAGTACTGCATACATCCCACTCAACCATAAACTCCAGTGGCGCTCTGTCGCCATAACTAGATGCAAGGAGGTAAGTTTCCAACCTGACCAATGGGAAGTGTCATCCAAACAACATAAGAGATCCTGAAATTCTATTGATTAGTCGAGCTACGATCTTAGTCTCCCTGCTCCTCAAAACAATATAAAGGCATCGATTTCCTGTTTTTGGTCTTTGACAGAATATTTTAAGCGCTCACAATTGTGACCATCATTAACTTGGGTAGTAGACCATGTAACACTAAAAAAATGTGTAAACAACAATAAATCGATGTAATAACAGTCAGTAATTACCTTGCAATGTGGGTTAAATGTATACTTAGGTAGCAATATAATAAACATGACAGTTACAGAGGTTCTAACATGGACGCTTTCACCAATCTTACCTCACGAGGTAGGTTAATAGAAAGCGATTCCATAGCCTTTGTCATTAGAGTTGATGGTATGTGGAAATTCTATTGTATAAAATCCCATCAAACACTGAGTAGCCTACCTATTTTCTATACAAAAAAAAAATCTACAGTCGGATTGCATAATTAAGCAATCAGGCCTGAGTGGGTGTGGTGTGGTATACTTGGATACAGCCCTTAGCCGTGGTATATTGGCTATATACCACAAACTCCGGAGGTGCTTTATTGCTATTATAAATGGGTTATCAATGTAATTACAACAGTAAAAATAAATGTTTTGTCATACCCGTGGTATATGGTCTGATATACCACGGCTGTCAACCAATCAGTATTCAGGGGTGTGGTATATGGCCAATAAACCATGGCTAAGGGCTGTTCTTTTGCACAAAGCAACTTGGAGTGCCTGGGCACAGCCCTTAGCCGTGATATATTGGCCATATACCACACTCCCTCGGGCCTTATTGCTTAAATATCCCACACCCCCTCGGGCCTTATGCTGCGTTCATATTCATAACCAAGTGAGAAGGTGGAATTATCCCATACGACTGGGAAAAATCAAGTTGAATGGCCTTCCAACTGGGAAACTCGTCTATCATCCCTGTGCTCAGTTCCCCACTTGCACCTCTCTGATGTCATGGTCAACAAAAAAGATGACAAGGCGGCATCTTCAGCAATTATTGTTTATTGTAATAACTAAATACAAATTGTTTATAAAACATTTATTCTGTTCATCTTCCTTTTGAGTTAGAAAGTCAAAGCAGCTCTGGATCTAAAAAGAAACGTCCTATCACTGTCAACTGTGTTTATTTTCAGCAAACTTAACATGTGTAAATATTTGTATGAACATAACAAGATTCAACAACTGAGACATAAACTGAACAAGTTCCACAAACATGTGACTAACAGAAATGGAATAATGGGTCCCTGAACAAAGGGGTGGGGTCAAAATCAAAAGTAACAGTCAGTATCTGGTGTTGCCACCAGCTGCATTAAGTACTGCAGTGCATCTCCTCCTCATGGACTGCACCAGATTTGCCAGTTCTTGCTGTGAGATGTTACCCCACTCTTCCACCAAGGCACCTGCAAGTTCCCGGACATTTCTGGGGGGAACGGCCCTAGCCCTCACCCTCTGATCCAACAGGTCCCAGATGTGCTCAATGGGATTGAGATCTGGACTATTTGCTGGTCATGGCAGAACACTGACATTCCTGTCTTGCAGGAAATCACGCACAGACCGAGCAGTATGGCTGGTGGCATTGTCATGCTGGAGGGTCATGTCAGGATGAGCCTGCAGGAAGGGTACCACATGAGGGAGGAGGATGTCTTCCCTGTAACGCACAGCGTTGAGATTGCCTGCAATGACAACAAGCTCAGTCCGATGATGGTGTGACACACCGCCCCAGACCATGACGGACCCTCCACTTCCAAATCGATCCCGCTCCAGAGTACAGGCCTCGGTGTAAAGCTCATTCCTTCAACGATAAACGCGAATCCAACCATCACCCCTGGTGAGACAAAACCGCAACTCGTCAGTGAAGAGCACTTTTTGCCAGTCCTGTCTGGTCCAGCGACGGTGGGTTTGTGCCCACAGGTGACATTGTTGCCTGTGATGTCTGGTGAGGACCTGCCTTACAACAGGCCTACAAGCCCTCAGTCCAGCCTCTCTCAGCCTATTGCGAACAGTCTGAGCACTGATGGAGAGTTTGTGCGTTCCTTGTGTAACTCGGGCAGTTGTTGTTGCCATCCTGTACCTGTCCCGCAGGTGTGATGTTTGGATGTACCGATCCTGTGCAGGTGTCGTTACACGTGGTCTGCCACTGCGAGGACGATCAGCTGTCCGTCCTGTCTCCCTGTAGCGCTCTCTTAGGCATCTCACAGTACGGACATTGCAATTTATTGCCCTGGCCACATCTGCAGTCCTCATGCCTCCTTGCAGCATGCCTATGGCACGTTCACGCAGATGAGCAGGGACCCTGGGCATCTTTCTTTTGGTGTTTTTTAGAGTCAGTAGAAAGGCCTCTTTAGTGTCCTAAGTTTTCATAACTGTGACCTTAATTGCCTACCGTGTGTAAGCTGTTAGTGTCTTAACGACCATTCCACAGGTGCATGTTCATTAATTGTTTATGGTTCATTGAACAAGCATGGGAAACAGTGTTTAAACCCTTTACAATGAAGATCTGGGAAGTTATTTGGATTTTTATGAATATCTTTGAAAGACAGGGTCTGGAAAAAGGGACTTTTCTTTTTTTGCTGAGTTTACAATCACAAGCCTTAAATGACCTCCATGTTTGATGGTATTTCCCAGTTCAAAACATGAATGCACCAAAGTCCTATTTACATCTTCACAACCTTTAATTACCACCTCTCACTTGGTTATGAATGCAGCATTAAATATACCATGGCTAAGGGCTGTTCTTTAACACCTCAATCACACCTGCAGTGTTTTTGCACAAAATGGTACGGATTTGTGTCCAACAAATTTCAACATTCACGCCTCGATGACCCCGACAGCGTCAACGCATTTTGGTACACCAGAAGTACATTCACTTCCAATGGAACGCTGCGTTTGACTTGCACGGTTAGTTGCAGTGCATTCTGTGTCATGCATATGTTAGATTTATCAAATGTTTGCATTCAATTGTATGCGTAGACAGCTTGACAGAAATGGTAGCAGAAGGTCAATGTTTCATTTTTGTTGCACACATATCCAGATGATGCTGCATACAATTGTTCAAATGATGCTGTAGGTGTGATCGAGGAGTCACCTTCTGCTACTACTTCTGTCAAGCTGTCTATGCATACAATTTGATGCATACATTCAATAAATACAACGTATGCACCACACAGAATGCACTGCAACTGACTCTGCAATGCAATGCTGCAAGGCAAATGCAGCGTTGCATTGGAAATAAATGTACTTCTGGTGTACCAAAATGCAATGATGCTGTCGGTGTGATTGAGTCGTTCTCTGCTTTGGCTGCATGGATAAAGCCATTACGCCTCAATAGTGTAAATGAGCAAAATGGTATGCAGCATCATCTGGATATGTGTACAACAAAGTTCAACATTCACCTTCTGCTACCATTTCTGTCAGTTTGATGCATACAGTTCGATAAATCCTAGGTATGCACTACACAGAACAGAAAGCAGTGCAACGCTGTATGCACCACACAGAATGCACTGCAACTGGCAATGCAATGCTGCAAGGCAAATGCAGCTTTTCATTGGAAATGAATGTACTTATGGTGTACCAAAATGCAAAAAGCTGTCGGTGTGATCAAGGCGTTAGCCGTGGTAGCCTATATTGGCCATATACCACAAACCCCGCCTTATTACCATTATAAACTAGTTTAACATAAATACAACAGTAAACAAGTATTTTAGCGTTATACCGGTGGTAAATTGTTTGATACACATGGCTGAAATGCTGTTTCAGCCAATGAATCCATCCAGGAACCAAAACCACCCGGTTTAAGAAACGCCCATTGAAGCGTGAAAGGGGCAGACACTAGGACATACAAATAACCTAGCCAAGGCGTCACTCTTGACTTCTGTGTCGTGGTCGATAACCTGCCTCATTGGAGCGTTCTGGACGAGGTGAATGGATATTCACAATGCATCGAGATCCAGAGAGGTTCTGAAGTAACAAAGAAACGAAGACGGTGAGTTGCTACGTTTGTTAAAATTGTATTCATATCAACTGTTTTTTTGAATGCTTAACAACTTTGCGAGTTTCCTGTGGCGTTGACATTCTACATAACTGTCGATTTGAAGTTGACTTCTCGGCGGTGTTGTTCCAATGTTTACATCGCTTCAACAGGGAAAGCGCGAGCGTCTAGGATTCAGCGATACATTCCGACATTTTAACAGATTGACTGCATAAACAGAAAAAACGAAATTCTGTGACCAAACTTTGCATCTGCACTGTATTTCAGTGGAAA
This sequence comes from Salmo salar, assembly GCF_965601325.2. NCBI lineage: Eukaryota > Metazoa > Chordata > Actinopteri > Salmoniformes > Salmonidae > Salmo > Salmo salar. The sequence continues at coordinate 16,435,328 of NC_138293.1, forward strand.
TTGTTACACGTAGTCCTTGTGCATCGAGGTTTGTTTAACTTTGCAATGACTGGTTTTTGTTTGATAAGTAAAAGAATCAAGAGTCTCAGCATCACTCTGTTACGTGGAATTGGCAATTGTCAAAGCCCTCTGCCCGGGGTTGGGTTCAGAGGCTGGCACAGCTGGCTGCCAGGGAGGGTTTAGGCACTGAACAGCTGGGTACTGGGGGGGTCCACAGGGAGGGGGCCAGGTGCAACATGTACACTACTTTAATTTGACTAAGTGTGTGTGTGTGTGTGTGTGTGTGTGTGTGTGTGTGTGTGTGTGTGTGTGTGTGTGTATGGTGGACGGCCAGCATTTTGCAACCCTTTGACTTGGCTGTGCAAGTTTTAAAATGTATTGGTCGCGTCGGTGCACTCAACATCCTCTTTTTATAGGAGGCCATGATTTGGTCAAACGGTAAAGTATATTATCCTCACGATGAATGTAATGAAAGGGTCTGCCTGCCTTCCCCTGTAGGGTAATGTTACCTGTTTTGCTGGGGCCTGCTGCTGTGTTGAGTGAGCCACTCTCTCCCCTTTCTGATTATATAACAATGAGTTCTGATTGTACAACATTTTAAAATCCCAAAACACAGCTATCCTCTTGTCATGCTTGGGGAGAGGAGGGTCAGCTTTCTGTAGGGATACTTTTTACTTCTCAATTCTCAGCTCAATAGCAACTACAGTGCCTTCGGAAAGTGTTCAGACCCCTTGACTTTTTCCACATTTTATGTTACAGCCTTATTCTAAAATATATATATTTTTTTAAGTCATCCCCTCAATCTACATACAATACCCCATAATGACAGCAAAAACAGATTTAGACATTTTTGCCAATTTGTTTGAAATAAACTGAAATATTATATTTACATAAGTATTCAGACCCTTTACTCAGTACTTTGTTGAAAGCTTTGGCAGCGATTACAGCCTCGAGTCTTCTTGGGTATAACTATACAAGCTTGGCACACCTGAATTTGCAGAGTTTCTCCCATTATTCTCTGCAGATCCTCTCAAGCTTTGTCAGGTTGGATGGGGAGCGTCGCTGCACAGCTATTTTCAGGTCTCTCCAGAAATGTGCAATCGGGTTCAAGTCCGGGCTCTGGCTGGGCCAATCGAGGACATTCGGACACTTGTCTCGAAGGCACTCCTGCGTTGTCTGCTTAGGGTTGTTGTCCTGTTGGAAGGTGAACCGTCGCCCCAGCCTGAGGTCCTGTGCATTCTGAAGCAGGTTTTCATCAAGGATCTCTCTGTACATCTTTCCCTCGATCCTGACTAGTCTCCCAGTTCCTGCTGCTGAAAAACATCCCCACAGCATGATGCTGCCACCATGCTTCACCTTAGGGGTAGTGCCAGATTTCCTCCATAGGTGACGCTTGGCATTCAGGCCAAAGATTCAATCTTGGTTTCATCAGACCAGAGAATCTTGTTTCTCTTGGTCTGAGAGTCCTTTGGTGCCTTTTGTCAAACTCCAAGCGGGCTCTCATGTGGCTACCATCTGGCCACTCTACCATAAAGACCTGATTGGTGGAGTGCTGCAGAGATGGTTGTCCTTCTGGAAGTTTCTCCCATCTCCACAGAGGAACTCTAGAGCTCTGTCAGTTTCCATCGGGTTCTTGGTCACCTCCCTGATCAAGGCCCTTCTCCCTCGATTGCTCAGTTTGGCTGGGCGGCCAGCTCTAGGAAGAGTCTTGATGGTTTCAGACTTCTTCCATTTAAGAATGGCGGAGGCCACTGTGTTCTTGGGGACCTTCAATACTTGCAGACATTTTTTTAGTACTCTTCCCCAGATCTGTGCCTCGACACAATCTTGTCTTGGAGCTCTATGGACAATTCCTTCGACCTCGTGGCTTGGTTTTTGCTCTGACATGCACTGTCAACTGTGGGATGTTATATAGACAGGTGTGTGCCTTTCCAAATCATGTCCAATCAATTGAATTTACCACAGGTGGACTCCAATCAAGTTGTAGAAACATCTCAACGATGATCAGTGGAAACAGGATGCACCTGAGCTCAATTTCGAGTCTCATCATAAAAGGTCTGAATACCTAAATAAATAAGGTATTTCTGTTTTTTATTTTTAATACATTTGCAAACATTTCTAAAAACCTGTTTTCACTTTGTCATTATGGGGTATTGTGTGTCGATTGAGTAAAAAAATATATTTAATCGATTTTATAAGGCTGTAACGTAACAAAATGTGGAAAAAGTCAACGTGTCTGAATACTTTCCGAAAGCAATGTGCTTTACAAACACGATATTTGATATGGCTTTGCGAAATGCACATTGGTCATTGCGAGTGCATAGCCTCATTTGACGGTAGGTTACAACTGAAATTGACATAAAATGTACTGTTTGATTAAAAAACCCTAGAGCCGATGTCCGCTCCCACGCGGAAATGTAATTAGCATAATAAAATCCCCATACAAATCTGTATATTTAAACTAGAGATGTTTTTTGTTGTCGTCTTAATCCACTGCATCCGCCGACGTTGCACTTCCGCATCTGCGGTGAAAGGTGACAGAGCTGAAGTGGGGTTTGTCAGACCATGCAACATCCAGAAAATCGGTCTTCTCACAAAATCGTCTGCAGCGTCCAAACGGTTTTGCCTACAAACTATTATGACCCCTCTATGGAAAGATGGCACTCTCAGTTTTGCTCTATGACCCCCAACAAGCATATTGGCACTTGTCTGAAGGTTGTCAGAACGGCTGTACACATTTTTTGTGGGGGGGTTGGGGGCTTATCTGTTCTATGTAGTGAATCTGTTGTTCAATGCGTTTGTATGGGCTAATAGCAGTAAGGCCAAATTACATTTTTCATCATTTTTTAAAATTTATTTTTATACTTCAAGGCATTTTACAATTCAAAATATAAATGCCTAAATGATCCTTGGTATGACCTTCTTATAACATTTCCATATACAGTGGCAAGAAAAAGTATGTGAGCCCTTTGGAATTACCTGGATTTCTGCATGAATTGGTCATCAAATTTGATCTGATCTTCATCTAAGTCACAACAATGGACAAACGGTGTGCTTAACTTTTTACATCTAGGCATTCCGCTAGCGGAACCCCGTTCTGCCAGCGGAACCCCTAGCCAACAGCCAATGGGATCGCATGGCGCGAAATACAAAAACAACTAAAATACCACAATTCAATTTTCTCAAACATACGATTATTTTACACCATTTGAAAGATAAACCTCTCCTGAATCCAACCACGTTGTCTGATTTTCAAAAAGGCTTTACAACAAAAGCAAAACTTTAGATTATGTTAGGATACCACCACAGCAAAAAAACAACACAGCCATTTTCCTAGCAAGGACAGCCATTTTCCAAGCAAGGGTAGCCGTCCAAAAGCACAAAACCAGCTAAAATTATGCACTAACCTTTGACGATCTTCATCAGATGACACTCCTAGGACATTATGTTAGACAATACATGCATTTTTTGTTCCATCAAGTTCATATTTATATCCAAAAAACCCATTTTACATTGGCACGTGACGTTCAGAAAATGTATTCACCCCAAAATCTCCATTGAATGGGCACCATAATTTACAGAAATACTCATCATAAACGTTGACAAAATATATAACAATTAATTAAAGAAGTATAGATGAACTATTCCTTTATGCAACCGCTTTGTCAGATTTCTAAATAACTTTACGGAGAAAGCACATTGTTCAATATTCTGAGTACTACTGTAAGTCGCTCTGGATAAGAGCGTCTGCTCAATGACTAAAATGTAAATGTACTGAGCCCCAAGCTATTCAGTTAGCCGTCCAGCCACGGCATCCACAAAACGCTGAAATATGTTACAAATATTATCTTACCTTTGCTGATCTTCGGCTGAATGCACTCGGAAGGTCTCCCACTTCCACAAGAAATGTTCATTTGTTCGATAAAGTCCATAATTTATGTCGAAATAAATCCGTTTTGATGGCGCGTCCAGATCACCATTCCAAAATGCATCTATCCACCGTCGACGAAAAGTTATAAAGTTCCCTCAACGTTTTGTAGAAACATGTCAAACCATGTTCACAATCAATCTTTAGGGTGTTTTTAACGTAGAATTTCGATAATATTCCAACCGGACAATAGCAGATTCATTTCAGAAGAAAAATAAAAATGGCTAGCCCTATGTGAGCGCACGAGGTAAGTCAATGACACCAGGTCAACCACTTACTGTTCCGGGTATTATTCAATCAAATTGCATTGTAGAAGCCTCAAACAAGGTTCTAATGACTGTTGACATCTAGTGGAAGCCTTAGGAAGTGCAATATGACATCACAGACACCGTAGTTTAGATAGAACATCATTTGAAATGACTACAACCATGTGAGGTCAAACTTCCTGGTTGTATTTTTCTCAGGTTTTTGCCTGCCATATGAGTTCTGTTATACTCGCAGACATCATTCAAACCGTTTTAGAAGCTTCAGAGTGTTTTCTATCCAAATCTACTAATAAAATGCATATCCTACCTTCTGAGTAGGAGGCAGTTTAATTTGGGTACGTTTTTCATCCGGCCGTGAAAATACTGCCCCCTATAGTGAAGAGGTTAAACTAATAACACACATTATTGCATTTTTCTTGTCTATATTGAATACATCATTTAAATATTCAGTGTAGGTTGGAAAAAGTATGTGAACCCCTAGGCTAATGACTTCTCCAAAAGCTAATTGAAGTCAGCAAACCTGGAGTCCAATCAGACGAGATTGGAGATGCTGGTTTGAGCTGCCTTGGCCTATAGCAAACTCACGTTTTTGAGTTTTTTTTTTTTAATCACAAGAAGCATTGCCTGATGTGAACCATGCCTTGAACAAAGGGATCTCAGAAGATTAAGAATGGGAGGACACCACGGAAGAAGCCACTGCTGTCAAAAAACCCATTGCTGCACGTCTGAAGTTTGCAAAAGTGCACCTGGATGTTCCACAGCGCTACTGGCAAAATATTCTGTGGCCAGATGAAACTACAGTTGAGTTGTTTTGAAGGAACACACAACACTGTGTGGAGAAAAAAGTCACAGCACACCAACATCAAAACCTCATCCCAACTGTAAAGTAAGGTGGAGGGAGCATCATGGTTTGGGGCTTCCTCAGGGCCTGGACAGCTTGCTATCATCGGCGGAAAAATGATTTCCCAAGTTTATCAAGACATTTTGTAGGAGAATGTTAGGCTATCAGTACGCCAATTTGAAGCTCAACAGAAGTTGGGTGATGCAACCGGACAACGACCCGAAACACAGAAGTAAATTATCAACAGAATGGCTTCAACATAAGAAAATGCGCCTTCTGGAGTGGCCCAGTCAGAGTCCTGACCTCAACCTGATTTGAGATGCTGTGGCATGACCTCGAGAGCAGTTCACACCAGTCATCCCAAGAATATTGCTGAACTGAAACCGTTTTGTAAAGAGGAATGGTCAAATTCTTCCTGACGGTTGTGCAGGTCTGATCCGCAACTACAGGAAACGTTTGGTTGAGGTTATTGCTGCCAAAGGAGGGTCAACCAGTTATTAAATCCAAGGGATCACATACTTTTTCCACCCTGCACTGTGAATGTTTACACGGTGTGTTCAATAAAGACATGAAAATGTATAATTGTTTGTGTGTTGTTAGTTTAAGCAGACTGTTTGTCTATTGGGACCTAGATGAAGATCAGATCAAATTTTATTACCAATTTATGTAGAAATCCAGATATTTCCAAAGGGTTCACATACTTTTTCTTGCCATTGTAGCTTAGTACAGTGGTTCCCAAACAATAAAAAGTCCCATACCCCCTCTAGCACGAGGGTCAGCGCACTCTCAAATGTTGTTTTTTGCCATTATTGTAAGCCTGCCACACACGCACTATACGATACATTTATTAAACATAAGAATTAGTGAGTTTTTGTCACAACCTGGCTCGTGGGAAGTGACAAAGAGCTCTTATAGGACCAGGGCACAAATAATAATCAATAATTTTGCACTTTATTTAACCGTCTTACATATAAAACCTTATTTGTTCATCAAATTGTGAATAACTCACCACAGGTTAATGAGAAGGGTGTGCTTGAAAGGATGCACATAACTCTGCAATGTTGTATTGGAGTGAGTCTCCGTCTTAAATAATTTTCCACACACAGTCTGTGCCTGTATTTAGTTTTCATGCTAGTGAGGGCCGAGAATCCACTCTCGCATAGGTACGTGGTTGCAAAGGGCATCAATGTCTTAACAGCGCAATTTGCCAAGGCAGGATACTCGTGAGTGCAGCCCAATCCAGAAATCTGGCAGTGGCTTCTGATTAAATTAGATTTTCACAGAACCGCTTGTTGCAATTTTGATGAGGCTCTCTTGTTCAGATATCTGTAAGTGGACTGGAGGCAGGGCATGAAAGGGATAACGAATCCAGTTGTTTGGGTCATCCGGTTTGGGAAAGTACCTGCGTAATTGTGCACCCAACTCACTCAGGTGCTTCGCTATATCACATTTGACATTGTCCGTAAGCTTGAGTTCATTTGCACACAGTCATACAATGATGGAAAGACCTGGGTGTTGTCCTTGTTAATGCAGACAAAGAAGAGCTCCAACTTCTTATTCATAGCTTCAATTTTATCCCACACATTGAATATAGTTGTGGAGAGTTACTGTAATCCCAATATTCAGATCATTCAGGCGAGGAAAAAACATCACCCAGATAGGCCAGTCGTGTGAGAAACTCGTCGTCAGACAAGTGGAAATTATGGCCAATCAAGAACTTTTAAGCTTGTCTCTAAATTCCCCAAAATATGTCAATACTTTGCCCCTTGATAACCAGCGCACTTTTCTATATGTTGTAAAAGTCTTACATGGTCGCTGCCCATATCATTGCATAGTGCAGAAAATACACGAGAGTTCAGGGGCCTTGCTTTAACCTGTTAGGGCTAGGGGGCAGCATTGACACGGCTGGATAAAAAACATACCCGATTTAATCTGGTTACCACTCCTACTCAGTAACTAGAATATGCATATACTTATTACATATGGATAGAAAACACCCTAAATTTTCTAAAACTGTTTGAATGGTGTCTGTGAGTATAACAGAACTCAAATGGCAGGTCAAAACCTGAGAGATTCCTTTACAGGAAGTGGCCTGTCTGACCATTTGTTGAACTTCTTTTCCATCTCTATCATTTACTAAGGATCTCTGCTCTAACGTGACACTTCCCACGTCGTCCATAGGCGCTCAGAGCCCGGGAAAAAACAGAATGTCGTCATTCCAGCCCCAGGCTGAAACACATTATCGCCTTTCTCAAGTGGCCCATCAAGAGACACTAGCTTATGCCCGTGACCCCGACCGCCCCCGCCTTTGGGATTTTTTCCTCTGTTTGCCGAAAAGGAGATTCCCTGTCGGAATATTATCGCTTTTCTACGAGAAAAATGTCGTAAAAATTGATTTTAAACAGCGGTTGACATGCTTCGAAGTACTGTAATGGAATACTTAGAATTTTATTGTCACGAATTGCGCCAAGCGCGTGACACTTCTTTACTATTTCAGATAGTGTCTGGAACGCACGAACAAAACGCCGCTATTCGGATATAACGATGGATTATTTTGGACCAAACCAACATTTGTTATTGAAGTAGCTGTCCTGGGTGTGTATTCTGACGAAGACAACAAAAGGTAATGACATTTTTATAATAGTAAATATGATTATGGTGAGTGCTAAACTTGCCGGGTGTCTAAATAGCGAGCCCGTGATGCCTGGGCTATGTACTTAGAATATTGCAAAATGTGCTTTCACCAAAAAGCTATTTTAAAATCGGACATATCGAGTGCATAGAGGAGGTCTGTATCTATAATTCTTAAAATAATTGTTATGCTTTTTGTGAACGTTTATCGTGAGTAATTTAGTAAAATGTTAGCGAATTCCCCGGAAGTTTGCGGGGGGTATGCTAGTTCTGAACGTCACATGCTAATGTAAAAAGCTGGTTTTTGATATAAATATGAACTTGATTGAACAAAACATGCATGTATTGTATAACATAATGTCCTAGGGTTGTCATCTGATGAAGATCATCAAAGGTGAGTGCTGCATTTAGCTGTCTTCTGGGTTTTGGTGACATTATATGCTGGCTTGAAAAATGGGTGTCTGATTATTTCTGGCTTGGTACTCTGCTGACATAATCTAATGTTTTGCTTTCGTTGTAAAGCCTTTTTGAAATCGGACAGTGTGGTTAGATTAACGAGAGTCTTATCTTTAAATGGCTGTAAAATAGTCATATGTTTGAGAAATTGAAGTAATAGGATTTTTAAGGTTTTGAAAATCGTGCCACAGGATAGCCGTGGCTGTTACGTAGGTGGGACGAATTCGTCCCGCCTAGCCTAGAGAGGTTAAAAAAGTGAACCATTTTTACTGTAGTGTCAAATGTAAGGGCTTAGTCTGTAGAGGGTCATTAACCTGTTGAGGGTAGGGGGCAGTATTGACACGGCTGGATAAAAAACGTACCCGATTTAATCTGGTTACTACTCCTGCCCAGTAACTAGAATATGCATATAATTATTGGCTTTGGATAGAAAACACCCTAAAGTTTCTAAAACTGTTTGAATGGTGTCTGTGAGTATAACAGAACTCAAATGGCAGGTCAAAACCTGAGAGATTCCTTTACAGGAAGTGGCCTGTCTGACCATTTATTGTCTTTCTTTGATATCTCTTTCAAAAACTTAGGATCTCTGCGGTAATGTGACACTTCCCACGGCTCCAATAGGCTCTCAGAGCCCGGGAAAAACCTGAATGTCGTCATTCCAGCCCCAGGCTGGAACACATTATCGCCTTTCTCAAGTGGCCGATCAAGGGACTGTGGGCTTAAGCGCGTGCACTGGCCGCCCCCGTCTTTGTGTTTTTTCCTCTGTTTGCCGAAAAGGAGATTCCCGGTCGGAATATTATCGTTTTTTTACGAGATAAATTGCATAAAAATTGATTTTAAACAGCGGTTGACATGCCTCGAAGTACGGTAATGGAATATTTAGACATTTTTTGTCACGAATTGCGCCATGCGCACGACCCTGATTTACCATTTCGGATAGTTTCTGGAACGCACGAACAAAACGCCGCTATTTGGATATAACGATGGATTATTTGGGACCAAACCAACATTTGTTATTGAGGTAGAAGTCCTGGGAGTGCATTCTGACGAAGACAACAAAGGTAATAACATTTTTGTTATAGTAAATCAGATTTTGGTGAAGGCTAAACTTGCCGGGTGTCTAAATAGCTAGCCCGTGATGGCTGGGCTATGTACTTAGAATATTGCAAAATGTGCTTTCACCAAAAAGCTATTTTAAAATCGGACATATCGAGTGCATAGAGGAGTTCTGTATCTATAATTCTTAAAATAATTGTTATGCTTTTTGTGAACGTTTATCGTGAGTAATTTAGTAAATTGTTAGTAAATTCCCCGGAAGTTTGCTAGTTCTGAACGTCACATGCTAATGTAAAAAGCTGTTTTTTGATATAAATATGAACTTGATTGAACAAAACATGCATGTATTGTATAACAATGTCCTAGGATTGTCATCTGATGAAGATCATCAAAGGTTAGTGCTACATTTAGCTGTCTTCTGGGTTTTTGTGACATTATATGCTAGCTTGAAAAATGGGTGTCTGATTGATTATTTCTGGCTGGGTACTCTGCTGACATAATCTAATGTTTTGCTTTCATTGTAAAGCCTTTTTGAAATCGGACAGTGTGGTTAGATTAACGAGAGTCTTGTCTTTAAATAGCTGTAAAATAGTCATATGTTTGAGAAATTTAAGTAATAGGATTTTTAAGGTATTTGAAAATCGCGCCACTGGATTACACTGGCTGTTGCGTAGGTGGGATGAATTCGTCCCGCCTAGCCCAGAGAGGTTAATACATGGCTACTAGCAGTGGCTATTATCTTTGGAGTTCGTGATCTAGGTAATGGGTTTTGAGTTTCCACTTAGGCCAACTCGGGTGATGAATTAGCCCCAAATATATTAGCCTATGATATTAGATCACATAAAGATGTAGTCAAATTCATCTCTATTTAACCAAAAATATATAATTCTGGAGCCTTATTTTAACAGTAAAATATAACAACAATAGCATAATTATCTACCCACAATGCATTACAATCACTGGATTAGGTTGCACATTAAAATACTTTGAATCACAACATAAGGGGATGAAACAAAGTATTTATTCAATACCATCTCAGTACGTTATACTTTTTAATAAAGCACTGAGAATGATACTCACATTTTCTATTGCGTGACAGCAGATTATATATATTTTTTGGGTGCGACCAAATCATGGGCTGGTGCCACAAACTGAAAAACTTAGTGCCACTAGTGGGAAAATGTTAGTCTGGAGCCCTGAGTGGGCCCTCATACCATCATGGCCACCTAATCATCCCCAGCTTCCAATTGGCTAATTCACCCCCCCTCCCCTGTAACTATTCCCCAGGTCATTGCTGTAAATGAGAATGTGTTCTCAGTCAACTTACCTGGTAAAATAAGGATACGAAGAAAACATTTTTTTGTGATGATTGATGCCTTGTCAAAGGGTGTTGGAGAGGAGCGGCAAGAATGACGGATGGATAGAGGGAGAGAAGAGGAGGAAGAGGGATATGGTGACATGGAGTCATTTATCTGTGTGCTGGATCTGCCCAGCCAGTCACTACGGGAGACCAGAGGTACCTCAGGACAGTCTGTTTACCAGCGCGCTCTCTCTCTTCTGTGCCTTCATCTCTCATTCTCTCTTCCATCTCTCATTCTCTCTGACTTTCTCTGTTGTGTTTTAAAACAAATGAGTATGTCTCATTAAAAAAAGAAAGTTAGACCAAGATTGACTTTGTTTCTCCTGTCTTTCTCTTCTTCTTTCATTCTGTCTGCCTCATGTACTGACTTCAACCCCCGCAGCGCTCTCCCTGCCCCAACCCCCGCAGCGCTCTCCCTGCCCCAACCCCCGCAGCCCTCTCCCTGCCCCAAACCCCGCAGCGCTCTTTGTTTTCATCACCTGCCTTCCTCTCAGCCAATCTATCATACCACAACTTACTTTCTTGTTCTTTCCTCCCATCCACCCTCTTCTCTGTCTTTGCCACCATATCGGTGCACAACGATATTTCCCCTTCATCTCATTCTCATGCTATCCAACTCACTTCCCTGTAGCATCTATTCTCTTTTTTACTTCATTCATTTGTCTTGTCATCTCTCTTTTGCATTTTATTCCCTCTTTCGTGCTCTCTCAATCTCAGATCGTCTCCCTCTTATCCACACTCTTATTTTCTGTCTCTCACAGCTAAAGTTATGAGAATGTATTAAGGAGAGATGTTCAGTTAACAGATGGGGTTTAGTTAATAGCCCAATGGACCACTATCCCTCCTATTACAAGACATTTTACATTTTATCTTTCAGGTGTCTGCTTAAATTTAGCATAAAGGTCCTGTCAGATTTGATTAGTTAGTTAACCTGTCTGGGAACGTGGAACGCTTGCGTCCCACCCTAGTCAACAGCCAGTGGAATCGTGTTGCGCGAAATACAAATACCTCATAAATGCTATAACTTCAATTTCTCAAACATATGACTATTTTACACCATTTTATAGATGCACCTCTCCTGAATCGAACCACGTTGTCCGATTTCAAAAAGGCTTTACAGCAAAAGCAAAACATTAGATTATGTTAGGAGAGTACCCTGCCAAAAAAAATCACACTGCCATTTTCAAAGCAACTAGCATGCATCACAAATACCCAAAACACAGCTAAATGCAGCACTAGCCTTTGACAATCTTCATCAGATGACACTCCTAGGACGTCATGTTACACAATACATGCATTTTTTTGTTCGATAAAGTTCATATTTATATATAAAAACAGCATTTTACATCGGCGCGTGACTTTCAGAAAATATTTTCCCTCATGCTTCCGGTGGATCAGCGCTACAATTTACAAAATTACTATTCGAAAACATTGTTAAAATGTAATATTGTCATTCAAAGAATTATAGATTAACATCTCGTGAATGCAACCGCATTGCCAGATTTAAAAATAACTTTACTGGGAAATCACACTTTGCAATAAACTACGTGGTATGCTCAGAAAAATAGGCTAGGCGATACATGTTAGCGCCATCTTGGAACCATCTAAAATCAAATATACTATTGTAAATATTCCCTTACCTTTGATTATCTTCATCAGAAGGCACTTCCAGGAATCCCAGATCCACAACAAATGTAGTTTTGTTCGAAAAAGTTAATAATTTATGTCCCAATAGTTCCTTCTTGTTAGTGCGTTCCGAAGGCTACTCATAATGTACGAGGCGCGCTGGACTTCTCGTCACGAATGTGCAAGAAATATATATTTACGTTCGTTCAAACATGTCAAACGTTGTATAACATAAATCTTTAGGGCCTTTTTCAACCAGAGCTTCAATAATATTCAAGGCGGACGATTGCATTGTCTTACTAAACGTTTCAGAACAAAAGGGTTCCCAGTAAGTAATTTAGTCTCCTCAACTTGTTCATTAGCCACACCATTCATTACCAGATTCAGCTGAGGTCTAGCACTTAAGGAATGATTTGTACAAGAGGTCGACCGATTAATCGGAATGGCCAATTTTTTTTTTTTGTATTTAAAAAAATATATATATTTATTTTTTTAGTTTATTTTATTTTTTTGCATTTTTTTTAAATTAGGGCCGATTTTCACGTTTTCATAACAATCGGTAATCGGTATTTTTGGACACCGATTTGCAGATGTATTTTTTAATTTAATATTATAATAGAATAAAAAAAAATGTACACCTTTTTTTAACTAGGCAAGTCAGTTAAGAACACATTCTTATTTTCAATGACGGCCTAGGAACGGTGGGTTAACTGCCTTGTTCAGGGGCAGAACGACAGATTTTTACCTTGTCAGCTCAGGGATTCAATCTTGCAACCTTACGGCTAACTAGTCCAACGCTCTAACCACCTGCTTTATATTGCACTCCACGAGGAGCCTGCCTGTTACGCAAATGCAGTAAGAAGCCAAGGTAAGTTTGCTAGCTAGCATTAAACTTATCTTATAAAACCAATCAATTAATCATAATCACTAGTTAATTACACATGGTTGACGATATTACTAGTTTATCTAGCCTGTCCTGCGTTGCATATAATCGATGCGGTGTGCATTCACGAAAAAGGACTGTCATTGCTCCAATGTGTACCTAACCATAAAGATCAATGTCTTTTCTTAAAATCAATACACAAGTATATATTTTTAAACCTGCATATTTAGCTAAAAGAAATCCAGGGTAGCAGGCAATATTAATCAGGTAAAATTGTGTCATTTCCCTTGCGTTCATTGCACGCAGAGTCAGGGTATATGCAACAGTTTGGGCCGCCTGGCTCGTTGCGAACTAATTTGCCTGAATTTTATGTAATTATGACATAACATTGAAGGTTGTGCAATGTAAATATTCCTGTTAGACTTAGGGATGCTTCCCGTTAGATAAAATACGGAACGGTTCTGTATTTCTCTTAAAGAATAAACGTTTTGTTTTCGAGATGATAGTTTCCGGATTCGACCATATTAATGACCTAAGGCTCGTATTTCTGTGTGTTTATTATAATTAAGTCTATGATTTGATAGAGCAGTCTGACTGAGCGGTGGTAGGCACCAGCAGGCTCATAAGCATTCATTCAAACAAACACTTTCGTGCGTTTTGCCAGCAGCTCTTCGCAATGCTTCAAGCATTGCGCTGTTTATGACTTCAAGCCTATCAACTCCCAAGATTAGGCTGGTGTAACCCATGTGAAATGGCTAGCTAGTTAGCAGGGTGCGTGCTAATAGCGTTTCAAATGTCACTCGCTCTGAGACTTGGAGTAGTTGTTCCCCTTGCTCTGCATGGGTAACGCTGCTTCGAGGGTGGCTGTTGTCGATGTGTTCAAGGTTTGAGCCCAGGTAGGAGTGAGGAGAGGGACGGAAGCTATACGGTTACACTGGCAATACTAAAGTGCCTATAAGAACATCCAATAGTCAAAGGTATATGAAATACAAATCGTATAGAGAGAAATAGTCCTATAATAACTACAACCTAAAACTTCTTACCTGGGAATATTGAAGACTCATGTTAAAAGGAACCACCAGTTTTCATATGTTCTCATGTTCTGAGCAAGGTACTTGAACGTTAGCTTTCTTACATGGCAGATATTGCACTTTTACTTTCTTCTCCAACACTTTGTGTTTGCATTATTTAAACCAAATTGAACATGTTTCATTATTTGAGGCTAAATAGATTTTATTGATGTATTATATTATTAAGTTGAAATAAGTGTTCATTCAGTATTGTTGTAATTGTCATTATTACAAATAACGATTAAAATCGGCCGACTTTTTAAATTTTTTTATAATTTTTTATTTTACTTTTATGTTATTTTTTAAAATAAATAAAAAGAAACAATGTTTTTTATTTATCGGAATTTTTTGGGCCCTCCAATAATCGGTTTCGGCGTTGAAAAATCATAATCGGTCGACCTCTAATTTGTACCAAATACAATGCTCTTAGTTTTAGAGATGTTCAGAACCAGTTTACTACTGGCCACCCATTCCAAAACAGACTGCAACTCTTTGTTAAGGGTTTCAGTGACTTCATTAGCTGTGGTTGCTGATGCGTATATGGTTGAAACATCAGCATACATGCACACACATGCTTTGTTTAATGCCAGTGGCAGGTCATTGGTAAAAATAGAAAAGAGTAGAGGGCCATGATTTGGAAAGGCACACACCTCTCTATATGATGTCCCACAGTTGACAGTGCATGTCAGAGCAAAAACCAAGCCATGAGGTTGAAGGAATTGTCCGTAGAGCTCCAAGACAGGATTGTGTCGATGCACAGATCTGGGGAAGAGTACAAAAAATGTCTGCAGCATTGAAGGTCCCCAAGAACACAGTGACCTCCATAATTCTTAAATGAAAGATGTTTGGAACCACGAAGACTCTTCCTAGAGCTGGCCGCCTTGCCAAACTGAACAATTGGGGGAGAAGGGCCTTGGTCAGGGAGGAGACCAAGAACCTGATGGTCACTTTGATAGACCTCCATCTTACATTTACATTACATTACATTTAAGTCATTTAGCAGACGCTCTTATCCAGAGCGACTTACAAAATGGTGCATTCACCTTATGATATCCAGTGGAACAACCACTTTACAATAGTGCATCTAAATCTTTTAAGGGGGGGGGGGGTTAGAAGGATTACTTTATCCTATCCTAGGTATTCCTTAAAGAGGTGGGGTTTCAGGTGTCTCCGGAAGGTGGTGATTGACTCCGCTGTCCTGGCGTCGTGAGGGAGCTTGTTCCACCATTGGGGTGCCAGAGCAGCGAACAGTTTTGACTGGGCTGAGCGGGAACTGTGCTTCCTCAGAGGTAGGGGGGCCAGCAGGCCAGTGGTGGATGAACGCAGTGCCCTTGTTTGGGTGTAGGGCCTGATCAGAGCCTGAAGGTATGGAGGTGCCGTTCCCTTCACAGCTCCGTAGGCAATCACCATGGTCTTGTAGCGGATGCGAGCTTCAACTGGAAGCCAGTGGAGAGAGCGGAGGAGCGGGGTGACGTGAGAGAACTTGGGAAGGTTGAACACCAGACGGGCTGCGGCGTTCTGGATGAGTTGTAGGGGTTTAATGGCACAGGCAGGGAGCCCAGCCAACAGCGAGTTGCAGTAATCCAGACGGGAGATGACAAATGCCTGGATTAGGACCTGCGCCGCTTCCTGTGTGAGGCAGGGTCGTACTCTGCGAATGTTGTAGAGCATGAACCTACAGGATCGGGTCACCGCCTTGATGTTAGTGGAGAACGACAGGGTGTTGTCCAGGATCACGCCAAGGTTCTTAGCACTCTGGGAGGAGGACACAAGGGAGTTGTCAACCGTGATGGCGAGATCATGGAACGGGCAGTCCTTCCCCGGGAGGAAGAGCAGCTCCGTCTTGCCGAGGTTCAGCTTGAGCTGGTGATCCGTCATCCACACTGATATGTCTGACAGACATGCAGAGATGCGATTCGCCGCCTGGTTATCAGAAGGGGGAAAGGAGAAGATTAATTGTGTGTCGTCTGCATAGCAATGATAGGAGAGACCATGTGAGGATATGACAGAGCCAAGTGACTTGGTGTATAGGAGAGGGCCTAGAACAGAGCCCTGGGGGACACCAGTGGTGAGAGCGCATGGTGCGGAGACAGATTCTCGCCACGCCACCTGGTAGGAGCGACCTGTCAGGTAGGACGCAATCCAAGCGTGGGCCGCGCCGGAGATGCCCAACTCGGAGAGGGTGGAGAGGAGGATCTGATGGTTCACAGTATCAAAGGCAGCAGATAGGTCTAGAAGGATGAGAGCAGAGGAGAGAGAGTTAGCTTTAGTAGTGCGGAGAGCCTCCGTGACACAGAGAAGAGCAGTCTCAGTTGAATGCCCAGTCTTGAAACCTGACTGATTAGGATCAAGAAGGTCATTCTGAGAGAGATAGCAGGAGAGCTGGCCAAGGACGGCACGTTCAAGAGTTTTGGAGAGAAAAGAAAGAAGGGATACTGGTCTGTAGTTGTTGACATCGGAGGGATCGAGTGTAGGTTTTTTCAGAAGGGGTGCAACTCTCGCTCTCTTGAAGACGGAAGGGACGTAGCCAGCAGTCAAGGATGAGTTGATGAGCGAGGTGAGGAAGGGGAGAAGGTCTCCGGAAATGGTCTGGAGAAGAGAGGAGGGGATAGGGTCAAGTGGGCAGGTTGTTGGGCGGCCGGCCGTCACAAGACGCGAGATTTCATCTGGAGAGAGAGGGGAGAAAGAGGTCAAAGCACAGGGTAGGGCAGTGTGAGCAGGACCAGCGGTGTCGTTTGACTTAGCAAACGAGGATCGGATATCGTCAACCTTCTTTTCAAAATGGTTGACGAAGTCATCCGCAGAGAGGGAGGAGGGGGGGGGGGGAGGGGGAGGAGGATTCAGGAGGGAGGAGAAGGTAGCAAAGAGCTTCCTAGGGTTAGAGGCAGATGCTTGGAATTTAGAGTGGTAGAAAGTGGCTTTAGCAGCAGAGACAGAAGAGGAGAATGTAGAGAGGAGTGAGTGAAAGGATGCCAGGTCCGCAGGGAGGCGAGTTTTCCTCCATTTCCGCTCGGCTGCCCGGAGCCTTGTTCTGTGAGCTCGTAGTGAGTCGTCGAGCCACGGAGCAGGAGGGGAGGACCGAGCCGGCCTGGAGGATAGGGGACAGAGAAAATCAAAGGATGCAGAAAGGGAGGAGAGGAGGGTTGAGGAGGCAGAATCAGGAGATAGGTTGGAGAAGGTTTGAGCAGAGGGAAGAGATGATAGGATGGAAGAGGAGAGAGTAGCGGGAGAGAGAGAGCGAAGGTTGGGACGGTGCAATACCATCCGAGTAGGGGCAGAGTGAGAAGTGTTGGATGAGAGCAAGAGGGAAAAGGATACAAGGTAGTGGTCGGAGATTTGGAGGGGAGTTGCAATGAGATTAGTGGAAGAACAGCATCTAGTAAAGATGAGGTCAAGCGTATTGCCTGCCTTGTGAGTAGGGGGGGAAGGTGAGAGGGTGAGGTCAAAAGAGGAGAGGAGTGGAAAGAAGGAGGCAGAGAGGAATGAGTCAAAGGTAGACGTGGGGAGGTTAAAGTCACCCAGAACTGTGAGAGGTGAGCCATCCTCAGGAAAGGAACTTATCAAGGCGTCAAGCTCATTGATGAACTCTCCAAGGGGACCTGGAGGGCGATAAATGATAAGGATGTTAAGCTTGAAAGGGCTGGTAACTGTGACAGCATGGAATTCAAATGAGGAGATAGACAGATGGGTCAGGGGAGAAAGAGAGAATGTTCACTTGGGAGAGATGAGGATTCCAGTGCCACCACCCCGCTGGCTCGATGCTCTAGGGGTATGCGAGAACACGTCGGCAGACGAAGAGAGAGCAGTAGGAGTAGCAGTGTTATCTGTGGTAATCCATGTTTCCGTCAGCGCCAGGAAGTCTAGGGACTGGAGGGTAGCATAGGCTGAGATGAACTCAGCCTTGTTGGCTGCAGACCGGCAGTTCCAGAGGCTGCCGGAGACCTGGAACTCCACGTGGGTCGTGCGCGCTGGGACCACCAGGTTAGAGTGGCAGCGGCCACGCGGTGTGAAGCGTTTGTATGGCCTGTGCAGAGAGGAGAGAACAGGGATAGACAGACACATAGTTGACAAGCTACAGAAGTGTTGTTTCTTGTATTATTGTCTCCTGTGTCTTTAGAGAACTGTTTCTTCCTCTATGGAGATGGAGGAAACTTCCAGAAGGACAATCATCTCTGCAGCACCAATCAGGCCTTTATGGTAGAGTGGCCAGACATCAGTAATGACAGCCCGCTTGGAGTTTGCCAAAAGGCACCTAAAGACTCAGACCATGAGAAACAAGGTTCTCTGGTCTGGTGAAACCAAGATGTGACAATTGGCTGTCATGCAAAAATGTTCAGTCTGGAGGATACCTGGCACCATCCTTACGGTGAAGCATGGAAGTAGCAGCATCATGCTGTGGGGATGTTTTTCAGCAGCAGGGACTGGGAGACTAGTCAGGATTGAGGGACAGATGAAAGGAGCAAAGTACAGAGAGATCCTTGATGAAAACCTGCTCAGGACCACAGACTGGGGCTAAGGTTCACCTTCCAACAGGACAATGACCCTAAGCACACAGCCAAGACAACGCTGAGTGGCTTCGGGACAAGTCTCTGAATGTCCTCGAGTGGCCCAGTCAGAGCCCGGACTTGAACCCGGTCTAACATCTCTGGAGAGACCTGAAAATAGCTGTGTAGCAACGCCCCCCATCCAACCTGACAGAGCTTGAGAGGATCTGCAGAGAAGATTTGGAGAAACTCCCCAAATACAGGTGCCTTTGACAGTGACACCATATGACCGTGTTGACGTTATCACTTAGCACTGTGTGATTTGAGAATAACAGGACACATAATCCAGCAGTACCGTATTCATCCTAATGTCCATCTCTTTAACCCTGGCTGTGTCATGAAAGTGTTTATAGTCATGAATATTTAGATCTAAAGAGAAGATGACAGTGGAGACTCGTGGCTGGACTGCAATTTTTATTGAGGGTGGACGTACACACATGCACGCACGCACACACACACACACACACACCTTGCCACCAGTCAGTAGTAGACAATGGATGATGCACCTGGTTTAGGGCAGCAGCTGGTTTAGGGCAGCAGCTGGTTTAGGGCAGCAGCTGGTTCTATCTGCTCCCTACTGTTAGAAAATGAGGAGATGACAGAGGAGGGCGTTTGTCTGGAGAGTGAATGAGATGGGGACCAACATATAGACGTCTCATAGTTGGGATGATGATGATGATGATAATAATAACCCATTAATAATCTTTCCATATGTTAGCCTACATTAGTCTACCACACACACCTTGCGTAACACACATGCACACCATAGCAGACCAGATGTGTTGTGACGTCCTGTTAAAGTGTATGTCGGGGTGGAAGCTATCATGGGAGAGTGCTTTTGATTAGTCTAGGACCAGCAGCTCTGTCTAAGATTTTTCAGAGAGGGAAGAGATGCAGAAGCAATGTTCACAGTAAAAATGCAATAAATTCAGTAGACTTGTGTCTGTAAGTAAATTATAAAGAATGAACTGCTATTTCCGCCCTGACGTTGTCATTGAAGGCATCTCACTCCATGGACTTGATCTTACAGAATGATCTGATTTCGATACGATGACAATCTTGGCTATAATTTTAATTTCCATGAAATGGGCCTATAATGTTCAAGAAATACACAGATAAACACACATTCTCTCTCCTCTCACTGTAGGGCGTACTCGCAGTGTTAAAAAAGACTGAGGACTTCAAGGTATTATGTAATCCCAATTAGCACAGAATATTCTCTTTATGAGGAAGACTTGTGTGGCGTGTAACTGTGGGCATGTGTAACTGTGTGGTTTGAGCTAGGGGTATGAATTTTTAAACGTTAAAATGTTTAAACAAAGTTGGGATCCTTATCGTTAAGAAAAATCCCTGACCGAAAAACTTTGTCCCCCCCCACATAATTAAAATCACAGTGCCGTTATCACAAAACCATTATTTTCTGTGTTATAGCCTAACTAGATGATAGGCTATGAAGACCTGGGGAAAGTTTTCATAAAACTAGAGCATGAGGCAAACTTTAGACTACTTGTTGGAATTTGCGAGGCATGCAAGCCAATTAAGACATTATGACATGCAAATTACCAAGACATATGCGCATGGTTCTGCCTGCCCCTCCCCTCTCTCCCTTGCATTGCAAAATAAATGTACACATGCATGTCATTCAATCATTGCAATTAGGGATTTCTTCCTCCCGGGGAAGGACTGCCCGTTCCATGATCTCGCCATCACGGTTGACAACTCCATTGTGTCCTCCTCCCAGAGTGCTAAGAGCCTTGG
Organism: Salmo salar; assembly: GCF_965601325.2. Classification (NCBI taxonomy): domain Eukaryota; kingdom Metazoa; phylum Chordata; class Actinopteri; order Salmoniformes; family Salmonidae; genus Salmo; species Salmo salar. The sequence continues at coordinate 16,455,747 of NC_138293.1, forward strand.
CGTGACCCTGGACAACACCCTGTCATTCTCCGCTAACATCAAGGCGGTGACTCAATCCTGTAGGTTCATGCTCTACAACATTCGCAGAGTACAACCCTGCCTTACACAGGAAGCGGCGCAGGTCCTAATCCAGGCACTTGTCATCTCCCGTCTGGATTACTACAACTCGCTGCTGGCGGGGCTCCATGCCTGTGCCATTAAACCCCTACAACTCATCCAGAACGCCGCAGCCCGTCTGGTGTTCAACCTTCCCAAGTTCTCTCACGTCACCCCGCTCCTCCGCACACTCCACTGGCTTCCAGTTGAAGCTCGCATCTGCTACAAGACCATGGTGCTTGCCTACGGAGCTGTGAGGGGAACGGCACCTCCGTACCTTCAGGCTCTGATCAGTCCCTACAACCAAAGAAGGGCACTGCGTTCATCCACCTCTGGCCTGCTCGCCTCCCTACCTCTGAGGAAGCACAGTTCCCGCTCAGCCCAGTCAAAACTGTTCGCTGCTCTGGCACCCCAATGGTGGAACAATCTCCCTCACGACGCCAGGACAGTGGAGTCAATCACCACCTTCCGGAGATACCTGAAACCCCACCTCTTTAAGGAATACCTGGGATAGGATAAACCTCCTAAACCCCCCCCCCCCCCCCCCCCCCCAAAAAAAAGATTTTTGTAAAGTGGTTGTTCCAATGGATATCATAAGGTGAATGCACCAATTTGTAAGTGGCTCTGGATAAGAGCGTCTGCTAAATTATGTAAATGGATGCACGATTTATCAGTGAACATATCGGAATCGGCCGATATTAGCGATGTCTAGTTTAACGACGATGTGCAAAACCATTGTCAAAGCTGATGTGCGTACCTATATAACGTAGGTACAGCGAGGGGGGGAAAAGTATTTGATCCCCTGCTGATTTTGTACGTTTGCCCCCTGACAAAGAAATGATCAGTCTATAATTTTTAATGGTAGGTTTATTTGAACAATGAGAGACAGAATAACAACAAAAAAATCCAGAAAAACGCATGTCAAAAATGTTATAAATTGATTTGCGTTTTAATGAGGGAAGTAAGTATTTGACCCCCTCTCAATCAGAAAGATTTCTGGCTCCCAGGTGTCTTTTATACAGGTAATGAGCTGAGATTAGGAGCACACTCTTAAAGGCAGTGCTCCTAATCTCAGCTTGTTACCTGTATAAAAGACACCTGTCCACAGAAGCAATCAATCAGATTCCTAACTCTCCGCCATGGCCAAGACCAAAGAGCTCTCCAAGGATGTCAAGGACAAGATTGTATACCTACACAACGCTGGAATGGGCTACAAGACCATCGCCAAGCAGCTTGGTGAGAAGGTGACAACAGTTGGTGCGATTATTCGCAAATGGAAGAAACACAAAAGAACTGTCAATGTCCCTCGGCCTGGGGCTCCATGCAAGATATCACTTCGTGGAGTTGCAATGATCATGAGAACGGTGAGGAATCAGCCCAGAACTACACGGGAGGATCTTGTCAATGATCTCAAGGCAGCTGGGACCATAGTCACCAAGAAAACAATTGGTAACACTACCAAATCCTGCAGCGCCCGCAAGGTCCCCCTGCTCAAGAAAGCACATATACATGCCCGTCTGAAGTTTGCCAATGAACATCTGAATGATTCAAAGGACAACTGAGTGAAAGTGTTGTGGTCAGATGAGACCAAAATGGAGCTCTTTGGCATCAACTCAACTCGCCGTGTTTGGAGGAGGAATGCTGCCTATGACCCCAAGAACACCATCCCCGCCGTCAAACATGGAGGTGGAAACATTATGCTTTGTGGGTGGAAACATTATGCTTTGGGGGTGTTTTTCTGCTAAGGGGACAGGACAACTTCACCGCATCAAAAAGGGACGATGGACGGGGCCATGTACCGTCAAATCTTGGGTGAGAACCTCCTTCCCTCAGCCAGGGCATTGAAAATGGGTCGTGGATGGGTATTCCAGCATGACAATGACCCAAAACACACAGCCAAGGCAACAAAGGAGTGGCTCAAGGTCATTAAGGTCCTGGAGTGGCCTAGCCAGTCTCCAGACCTTAATCCTATAGAAAATCTGTGGAGGGAGTTGAAGGTTCGAGTTGCCAAACATCAGCCTCGAAACCTTAATGACTTGGAGAAGATCTGCGAAGAGGAGTGGGACAAAATCCCTCCTGAGATGTGTGCAAACCTGGTGGCCAACTACAAGAAACGTCTGACCTCTGTGATTGCCAACCAGGGTTTTGCCACCAAGTACTAAGTCATGTTTTGCAGAGGGATCAAATACTTATTTCCCTCATCAAAATGCAAATCATTTTTGACATGTGTTTTTCTGGATTTTTTGTTGTTGTTATTCTGTCTCTCACTGTTCAAATAAACCTACCATTAAAATTATAGACTGATCATTTCTTTGTCAGTGGGCAAACGTACAAAATCAGCAGGGGATCAAATACTCTTTTCCCTCACTGTACATGACGTAATGACGCCACGTAAAATTTTGCGCTACACATGCATACAGCAAATTCTTATTTACAATGACAGCCTACACCGGCCAAACCCGGACGGCGCTGGGCCAATTGTGCGCCGCCCTATGGGACTCCCAATCACGGCCGGTTGTGATACAGCCTGGATTTGAACTAGGGTGTCTGTAGTGTCATCTCTAGCACTGAGATGCAGTGCCTTAGACCTCTGCGCCACTCGGGAGCCCAATGAATGATCTACTGCTTTCTCTGGAATAGGCCCAGATCCCGGTGATTTGCGTGAAGAGGAGGCTGAGAAAAAGGGACCAGAGGGCAGTCTGCCTTCTGAGAATTCATAGGCGATCGAATAAACCGCCCACTTCCTTCCATTCTGCTCGCAAACGTGCAGTCTTTGGAGAATAAAATCAATGACCTACGCAGAAGATTAAACTACCAACGGGAAATATCAGTATTTTTTTTGTAGCTGTTTACATACCACCACAGACTGAGCCTGGCAATAAGACAGCATTGAATGAGCTGAATTCTGCCATAAGCAAACAGGAAAACGCTCATCCAGAGGCGGCACTCCTAGTAGCTGGGGACTTTAATGCCGGGAAACTGAAATCCGTTTTTTCCAAATTTCTATCAGGATGTTAAATGTGCAACCAGAGGGGAAAAAAACTCCACCTTAACTCCACACACAGACACATACAAAGCTCTCCCTCGCCTTCCGTTTGGCATACCGCCCCAACAGATCCACAGATAATGCAATCTCTATTGCACTCCACACTGCCCTTTCCCACCTGGACAAAAGGAACACCTACGTGAGAATGCTATTCATTGACTACAGCTCAGCGTTCAACACCATAGTGCCCACTAAGCTCATCACTAAGCTAAGGACTCTGGGACTTAACACGTCCCTCTGCAACTGGATCCTGGACTCCCTGACGGGCCCGCCTCCAGGTGGTAAGGGTAGGTAACAACACATCCGCCACGCTGATCCTCAACACGGGGGCCTCTCTGGTGCGTGCTCTGTCCACTTCTGTACTCCCTGTTCACCCATGACTGCACGGCCAGGCACAACTCCACCACCATCATTAAGTTTGTCGATGACTCAATAGCGGTATACCTGATCACCGACATCGACGAGACAGCCTATAGGTAGGAGGTCAGAGACCTGGCCGTGTGGTGCCAGGACAACAACCTCTCCCTCAACATGATCAAGACAAAGGAGATGATTGTGGACTACAGGAAAAAGAAGACCGAGCACGCCCCCATTCTCATCGACGGAGCTGGTTGAGAGCTTCAAGTTCCTTGGTGTCCACATCACCAACAAACTAACATGGTCCAAGCACGTCAAGACCATCATGAAGAGGGCACGACAAAACCTATTCCCCCTCAGGAGACTGAAAAGATTTGGCTTGGGTCCTCAGATCCTCAAAAGGTTCTACAGCTGCACCATCGAAAGCATCCTGACTGGTTGCATCACTGCCTGGTATGGCAACTGCTTGGCCTCTGACCGCAAGGCACTACAGAGGGTAGTGCGAACAGCCCAGTACATCACTGGGGCCAAGCTTCCTGCCATCCAGGCTTCTAAACAGCTTCTACCCCCAAAGCCATAAGACTCCTGAACATCTAATCAAATGGCTACCCAGACTATTTGCATTGCCCCCCCCCCCCCCTCTTTTTACACCGCTTCCATTCTCTGTTTTCATCTATGCGTAGTCACTTTAATAACTCTACCTACATGTACATATAACCTCAACTAACCGGTGCCCCTGCCCATTGACTCACTGTACCGGTACCCCCCTGTATATAGTCTCGCTGTTATTTTACTGCTGCTCTGTAATTACTTTTTACTTTTATTTCGTATTCTTTTCTGTATTTAAAAAAAAAAATTGCATTGTTGATTAGGGGCTCATAAGTAAGGAATTCACTGTAAGGTCTACAACTGTTGTGTTCGGAACGTGTGACTAAAATTTGATTTGATGTAATGCTATTCATGGGACTGATGTCGCTGGGATGCAGAGGTATCTTCCGGCCAGGCTTGCGAGCACGGGGTAGGCTCCTCTTGTGGGGGTGTTTTTGTCTCTATGACATTACAGTAGGCCATTGGTAAAGCCTGTATTGATTTCCCTTTTCACATATAATGGTATGTGGTCCCTTGAAACGCCTCGGCTTTGGCATGTTTATTTTCTGTTCGGGTAGGCTACACTACGTTTTTTTTTTATGTCATCACGAAACCTTCTCTGGAGACATGATTGGCATTTTACTCGTCTGTAAAGTCGTCATGCCGCTTCTGAAGTGGGACTAACTTCATCACTAGGTGACCAGAACTGTTAATCCTAGCCTGCCTGCGTTTAGACCACTCTTTCCTAAATAAAAGTACTCTAAACTTAGTTAAATATCACAATTTACCAAGACATTTTTTTCCCCACTTTTATTTAACAAGGTAAGCTAGTTGAGAACAAGTTCTCATTTACAACTGCGACGTGGCCAAGATAAAGCAAAGCAGTGCGACAGAAACAACAACACAGAGTTACACATGGAATAAACAAGAGTACAGTCAATAACACAATAGAAAAAAAAGAAAGTCTTTATACAGTGTGTGCAAATGGCATGAGGAGGTAAGGCCATAGTAGCAAAGTAATTACAATTTAGCAGATTAACACTGGAGTGATACCGGTGTGCAAAAGAGCAGCAAAGTAAATAAAAACAATATGGGGATGAGGTAGGTAGATTGGGTGGGCTATTTACAGATGGATTATGTACAGCTGCAGCGATCAGTTAGCTGCTCAGATAGCTGATGTTTAAAGTTAGTGAGGGAAATGTAAGTCTCCAGCTTCAGCGATTTTTGCAATTCGTTCCAGTCACTGGCAGCAGAGAACTGGAAGGAAAGGTGGCCAAATGAGGTGTTGGCTTTGGGGATGACCAGTGAGATATCTTGCTGGAGCGCGTGCTACGGGTGGGTGTTGTTATCGTGACCAGTGAGCTGAGATAAGGTGAAGCTTTACCTAGCATCAAATTATTATAGATGATCTGGAGGCAGTAGGTCTGGCGACGAATAAGTAGCGAGGGCCAGCCGACTAGAGCATACAGGTCGCAGTAGTGGGTGTTATAGGGGGCTTTGGTAACAAAACGGATGGCACTGTGATAGACTGCATCCAGTTTGCTGAGTAGAGTATTGGAAGGTATTTTGTAGATGACATTGTCAAAGTCGAGGATCGGTAGGATAGTCAGTTTTACTAGGGTAAGTTTGGCGGCGTGAGTGAAGGAGGCTTTGTTGCGAAATAGAAAGCCGATTCTTGATATGAGTCTGGAAGGAGAGTTTACAGTCTAGCAAGACACCTAGGTATTTGTAGTTGTCCACGTATTCTAGGTCAGAACCGCCCAGAGTAGTGGTAATAGGGGTTGCAACAATGGCGGTGGATCATTTTAGAAATAGAGGGTCCAGATTGTCTGTCTAGCCCAGCTGATTTGTACGGGTCCAGGTTTTGCAGCTCTTTCAGAACATCTATCTGGATTTGGGTGAAGAAGAAGCTGGGGAGGCTCGTGCAATTAGCTGTGGAGGGTGCGGAGCTGTTGGCCGGGTTGGGGTAGCCAGGAGGAAAGCATGGCCAGCTGTAGAGAAATGCTTATTGAAATTTTCGATTATCATGGATTTATCGGTGGTGACCGTGTTATCTAGCCTCAGTGCAGTGGGCAGCTGGGAGGAGGAGTTCTCAATTAACTTTACAATGTCCCAAAACTTTTTGGAGTTAGAGCTACAGGATGAAAATTTCTGTTTGAAAAAGCTAGCCTTTGCTTTCCTGACTGACTGCGTGTATTGGTTCCTGACTTCCCTGAACAGTTGCGTATTGCGGGGACTATTCGATGCTATTGCAGTCTGCCACAGGATGTTTTTGTGCTGGTCAAGGGCAGTCAGGTCTGGAGTGAACCAAGGGCTATATCTGTTCTTAGTTTTACATTTTTTGAAAGGGGCATGCTTATTTAAGATGGTGAAGAAATTACTTTTAAAGAACTACCAGGCATCCTCTGATTGAAAACAGCGGAGGTGTATTTGGAGGGCAAGTTGGTCAGGAAAATATCTATGAGGGTGCCCATGTTTACGGATTTAGGGTTGTACCTGGTGGTTTCCTTGATAATTTGTGTGAGATTGATAATCTAGTTTAGATTGTAGGACTGCTGGGGTGTTAAGCATATCCCAGTTTGTCACCTAATAGAACAAACTCTGAAGATAGCTGGGGGTTAATCAATTCACATATGGTGTCCAGGGCACAGCTGGGAGCTGAGGTCGGTTTATAACAGGCGGCAACAGTGAGAGACTTATTTCTGGAGAGATTAATTGTTTTAAATTAGAAGTTCGAACTGTTTGGGCATAGACCTGGAAAGTATGACAGAACTTTGCAAGCTATCTCTGCAGTAGATTGCAACTCCTCCCCCTTTGGCAGTTCTATCTTGACGGAAAATGTTGTAGTTGGGTATGGAAATCTCAGAATTTTTGGTGGTGTTCCTAAGCCAGGATTCTGACATGGCAATGGCATAAGGGTTGGGGGAGTGTGCTAAAGCAGTGAGTAAAACAAACTTAGGGAGGAGGCTTCTGATGTTAACATGCATGAAACCAAGGCTTTTTCGATTACAGAAGTCAACAAATGAGTGCCTGGGGACAGGCAGGGCCTGGGTTAGCATCACCCGAGGACATCACCCGAGGAACAGAGGAGGAGTGGGATGAGGGTACGGCTAAAGGATAGCAAAACTGGTCGTCTAGTGCGTTGGGGACAGAGAATATAAGGAGCAGATTTCTGGGCGTGGTAGAATAGATTCAGGGCATAATGTGCAGACGGATATGGTGGGGTGCGGGGACAGTGGAGGTAAACCCAGGGACTGAGTGATGATAAGAGAGGTTGCATCTCTGGACGGGCAAGTTATGCTGGGTGAGGTCACCACATGTGTGGGAGGTGGGACAAAGGAGGAATCTGAGGCATGTACAGTGGGACTAGGGGCTCTGCAGTAAACTAAAACATTGATAACTATCCTAAACAACAGTATACAAGCCATATTGACATTTGAGAGAGACATAAAGCCATCACAGGTGTTGATTGGGAGGGCTAGCTAAGACAACAATGGGTAGGACGACAACAGCTAATCAGCTAAGACGACAACAACAACAACAACAACAGGTAAAATGCCGATGAATGGGCAGAGAGGGTCGGTGAACTACACACAGGGCCTGAGTTCGGGGCTAGGGCCGACAGATAAACAAAGGTAAACAAAGTGGAGTGCCGTGATAAATGAAAAGTCCAGCAGGCATCAGCTATGTAGCCAAGTGATCATAGGGTCCAGTGTAGAGCAATAGATTGAACAGGGAAGCTGCGGGGTAGTTGTTGCTACGCTAGCACGCGGGAGACACGGCGTTTAAAGTTAGCAGGCCGGGGTAAGTAGAAGCGTCTGCTCCGACGTCAGGCAAAGGCCGGTTGAAGGCACAGCGGATGGAATTACGTCTGTGGACTAGTCGTGGTGGTACGGCGGGGCGCCGTGTCGACGAAGGGACCGGGCCAGATGGCGAAAAAGGTATTGTAGTTGTGGTAATTTCGTTTGCTAGCTGGCAGATGCGCCTGGCTCAGGGCTAGCTTCGGGGCTGGGTCACTCAGTGGCAGCTAGCTAGCTGTGATGATCAGGAGTAATGGTCCAGGGTATATGGCAGGAATCTGGCGTTGTAGTGGAGGAAAACAGTCCAAGGCTGGCAGGTATTATCCAGGCAAAAAAACAAACAATATGGTGCCTGAGCAGAGGGTAAAGGCCGCTAGCAGTGGCTAACAATGACTAAATAGCTAGTAGCTAATTAGCTGGCTAGCTGCTGATGAAAGTTTTGGCTATAAGGTCTAAAAAATAAAACAAAATGCGGATCCGTGTCTCATTGAGTGAGGCGGGTTACCGGAAGGTATATTTAATTTAAAAATGGATAAAGAGATTGAAAAATAAATTGGAGTCTCATTCATATATATATATATACTGCTCAAAAAAATAAAGGGAACACTTAAACAACACAATGTAACTCCAAGTCAATCACACTTCTGTGAAATCAAACTGTCCACTTAGGAAGCAACACTGATTGACAATAAATTTCACATGCTGTTGTGCAAATGGAATAGACAACAGGTGGAAATTATAGGCAATTAAGCAAGACACCCCCAATAAAGGAGTGGTTCTGCAGGTGGTGACCACAGACCACTTCTCAGTTCCTATGCTTCCTGGCTGATGTTTTGGTCACTTTTGAATGCTGGCAGTGCTTTCTCTCTAGTGGTAGCATGAGACGGAGTCTACAACCCACACAAGTGGCTCAGGTAGTGCAGCTCATCCAGGATGGCACATCAATGCGAGCTGTGGCAAGAAGGTTTGCTGTGTCTGTCAGCGTAGTGTCCAGAGCATGGAGGCGCTACCAGGAGACAGGCCAGTACATCAGGAGACGTGGAGGAGGCCATAGGAGGGCAACAACCCAGCAGCAGGACTCCTACCTCCGCCTTTGTGCAAGGAGGAGCACGAGGAGCACTGCCAGAGCCCTGCAAAATGACCTCCAGCAGGCCACAAATGTGCATGTGTCTGCTCAAACGGTCAGAAACAGACTCCATGAGGGTGGTATGAGGGCCCGACGTCCACAGGTGGGGGTTGTGCTTACAGCCTAACACCGTGCAGGACGTTTGGCATTTGCCAGAGAACACCAAGATTGGCAAATTCGCCACTGGCGCCCTGTGCTCTTCACAGATGAAAGCAGGTTCACACTGAGCACATGTGACAGACGTGACAGAGTCTGGAGACGCCGTGGAGAACGTTCTGCTGCCTGCAACATCCTTCAGCATGACCGGTTTGGTGGTGGGTCAGTCATGGTGTGTGGAGGCATTTCTTTGGGGGGCCGCACAGCCCTCCATGTGCTCGCCAGAGGTAGCCTGATTGCCATTAGGTACCGAGATGAGATCCTCAGACCCCATGTGTGACCATATGCTGGTGCGGTTGGCCCTGGGCTCCTCCTAATGCAAGACGATGCTAGACCTCATGTGGCTGGAGTGTGTCAGCAGTTCCTGCAAGAGGAAGGCATTGATGCTATGGACTGGCCCGCCCGTTCCCCAGACCTGAATCCAATTGAGCACATCTGGGATATCATGTCTCGCTCCATCCACCAACGCCACGTTGCACCACAGACTGTCCAGGAGTTGGCGGATGCTTTAGTCCAGGTCTGGGATGAGATCCCTCAGGAGACCATCCGCCACCTCATCAGGAGCATGCCCAGGCGTTGTAGGGAGGTCATACAGGCACGTGGAGGCCACACACACTACTGAGCCTCGTTTTGACTTGTTTTAAGGACATTACATCAAAGTTGGATCAGCCTGTAGTGTGGTTTTCCACTTTAATTTTGAGTGTGACTCCAAATCCAGACCTCCATGGGTTGATAAATTGGATTTCCATTGATTATTTTAGTGTGATTTTGTTGTCAGCACATTCAACTATGTAAAGAAAAGTATTTAATAAGATTATTTCATTCATTCAGATCTAGGATGTGTTATTTTAGTGTTCCCTTTATATTTTTGAGCAGTGTATATATTAGACGAAAATACAAAAAGTAAACGAGAGGATGACAAACCACATATGCACTGCTACGCCATCTTGGTTCATTAGTAGAAAGAAAACACATCTAGCTACCCTAACATCAATCAGCAACGTTTATTGTTGTCAGGGAAACAATAGAACATTATATGCCAGAGCAGAATTCTACTGTCTGAAAAGGTACAGGCGCTTCAGATGTGGCACTTTTTTTAAATTGTCTGAAAAGTTATCAATTATGAACATGTTACTGTAGCTGCGTTCTATGTCTGTAAAGGGTCACGGATGATATCATTTCAATGCTCTGCCCTAGCGGTCATGCATATGTAATCCATTGTGAATTGAAGTGAAATTTTATGCTTTACATTTTTTTTTTTTAAATGTCTGTTTTAAACATTAAGAACATTTTGTCAAATCCCTAGTTTGAGTGTTTGTGTGTGAGAGTGCGAACCCACCACTGATTGGAGATTAGCTCTGCTGGAGAGTTTGTGGGTGGGTATGCACATGTAAAATTGTTGTGTGTGTGTCCATATTTTTCTGTGTGTGTGATAAACCACCACTGCCTTCGGTAGTCTCCATTAGCTGGAGATGGTACTGTAGATTAGGGTTGTGGTCAATCCAGAAAGTAAACCTATTTCTGTTTCTTGATAGCTTGCAAACATTATTTCTAGTCAGTTAGTTAGCTACATCACTTGGGCAAATGTGAACTGCTTCACCGGCAGAGCGTACAATTGATGGAAAATTTACCTAAACCATAAATACTTGTAGTATGCTTTTATTTTATATCACTTTAATATGCAATTAATGGTCACCAATATTGAGAGAAAGAGAGGGGTGTAATCCAGATGTGTCCTTGCTTTGTAATACATTGAGCTGGTTTAAGCTTACCCCCCTCCCTCCAGCTGGGAATGGAATGTTTGAAATGGAATTAAATATGACGTTTTCAAATTTCAATTCCAAAATGGAATTGAAAATTCATTATACTTCCTGAATTGAAATGGAATTGACCCCTGCCCTGCTATTGAGCCACCCATGTATGTTGAGGTAGGTTGTATCCATCCACCCAGACAGTGTAGTAGCAAGGCGCTGTGTGAGGGCACCAGGTTCAGAGAATATGGAGCACATCCCGCACTCGTGATTTATTCATTCATTTCCTTTGGGAAAGGGATCTAGGTCAGACCCTATAGTGTGATACAGAGGAGAGGGAGAGAAAGAATAAAAAATCTATCAATCTATTAAAGTCCCTGGCAGCTAAGTGCCAGACATGACAATCCATCTGCTGGTACTTGAACAATTAATGAAGGTTGAATGGTGAAACAATGTTATTAGCTTACCACCTGGCAGGTTACAATGTGTGTCAGGTTGGATGTGTTTTTGGGGTGCGGAAAGCTGATTGTTGTGTTGGATGGTGTTAGATTACCTAATTTCCATGAAAGGAGTCAGTTCCACACTAGACAACCCATCTGGATAGCTTTTCTATAGGTCTCCTGGGTCACGTAAAACCACAGGAGATTGTTGGCACCTTAATTGGGGAGAATGGGCTCGTGGTAATGACTGGAGCGGAATAGGTGGAACTGGAGCGGAATAGGTGGGAATGGCTTCCATGTGTTTGATACCATTCCATTCACGCCGTTCCAGCCATTATTATGAGCCATCTTCCTTTCAGCAGCCTCCACTGCTTAAAACAGTGTTTTCCCAAATAGTGACACTACAAATTTAAAAGCAAATTCTGTAGGCCTGGTGCTGCTCAAATACATTTCTATGGCTGCTTTTTTTTATTTTTAGGTGACTATATACTCTAAAGCATACACATCCTGCAAACTCTTGATTTTAGACCATGTGAGTGTAAAATCTGGCCTTACACTGGCACCTTGTTTGTCTCACGTTAATTCCATTTTGGAATTTGTCAATGGATTTCACCCTTGCAGGGTCACCTTTACCTACAGGAGAGCGGAGGACACTGCTGCTGGCCTGGGGAGATGGGGGATGGGAGGGGGGTGCAGCAGAGAGCTTTGAATAGGTGTACAATGCATTCGGAAAGTATTCAGACCACTTCCCCTTTTCTACGTTTTGTTAGGTTACCGCCTTATTCTAAAATTGATCAAATACATTTTTTTCCTCATCAATCTACACACAATACCCCATAATGACAAAGCGAAAACAGGTTTTTAGAAATGTTTTCAAATTTAGGTAGGCTAGTTGAGAACAAGTTCTCATTTGCAACTGCGACCTGGCCAAGATAAAGCAAAGCAATTCGACACATACAACAAAACAGTTACACATGGGATAAATAAAACATACAGTAGAACAAAATAAAACAAAAAGTCTATATACAGTGAGTGCAAATGAGGTAAGTTAAGGCAATAAATAGGCCACGGTGGCGAAGTAATTATAATATAGCAATTAAACACTGGTATGGTAGACGTGCAGAAGATGAATGTGCAAGTAGAGATACTGGGGTGCAAAGGAGCAAGATAAATAAATAAATAAATAGATAAATACAGTATGGGGATGAGGTAGATAGATGGGCTGTTTACAGATTAAAAATGCATAACAGAAATACCTTATTTACATAAGTATTCAGACCCTTTGCTATGAGACTTGAAATTGAGCTCAGGTGCATCCTGTTTCCACAACTTGATTGAAGTCCACCTGTGGTAAATTCAATTTATTGGACATGATTTGTAAAGGCACACACCTGTCTATTTACTGTCCCACAGTTGACAGTGCATGTCAGAGCAAAAACCAAGCCATGTGGTCGAAGGAATTGTCCGTAGAGCTCCGAGACAGGATTGTGTCGAGGCACAGATCTGGGGAAGAGGACAAAAAATGTCTGCAGCATTGAAGGTCCCCAAGAACCCAGTGGCCTCCATCATTCTTAAATGGAAGAAGTTTGGAACTACCAAACTCTTCCTAGAGTTAGCCGCCCAGCCAAACTGAGCAATTAGGGGAGAAGGGCCTTGGTCAGGGACGTGACCAAGAGCCCGATGGTCACTCTTACAGAGCTCCAGAGTTCCTCTGTGGAGATGGGAGAACCTTCCAGAAGGACAACCATCTCTGCAGCACTCCACCAATTAGGCCTTTATGTTAGAGTGGCCAGAGAGAAGCCACTCCTCAGTAAAAGGCACATGACAGCCCACTTGGAGTTTGCCAAATGGCACTTAAAGGACTCCCAGGCAATAATAAACAAGATTCTTTGGTCTGATGAACCCAAGACTGGCACCATCCCTACGGTGAAGAATGGTGGTGGGAGCATCATGCTGTGGGGATGTTTTTCAGTGGCAGGGACTGAGAGACTAGTCTGGATCGAGGGAAAGATGAACGGAGCAAAGTACAGAGAGATCCTTGATGAAAACCTGCTCCAGAGCGATCAGGATCTCAGACTGGGGCGACGTTTCACCTTCCAACAGGACAACGACCCTAAGCACACAGCCATGACAACGCAGGAGTGGCTTCGGAAAAAGTCTCAATGTCCTTGAGTGGCCCGGACTTGAACCCGATCGCACATCTCTGGAGAGACCTGAAAATAGTTGTAAAGCGATTGCTCTCCATCCAACCTGACAGAGCTTGAGAGGATCTGCAGAGAAGAATGGGAGAAACTCCCCAAATACAGGTGTGCCAAGCTTGTAGTGTCATACCCAAGAAGACTCAAGGTTGTAATCACTGCCAAAGGTGATTCAACAAAGTACTGAGTAAAGGCTCTGAAGACTCATGTAAATGTGATATTTCAGTTTATTTATTTTTTTATACATTTGCAAAAATGTCTCAACTAGTTTTTTGCTACGTCATTATGGGGTATTGTGTGTAGATTGATGACAAAACAACAATTTAATTAATTGTACCGTTACAGAATGTGGAATAAGTGAAGGGGTCTGAATACTTTGCAAATGCACTGTATGGGAAGAGAGAGTAGAAATAGATGGACAGTCAGCAACATTTATAGAGTCAAAGCATTGGAAGAGACAGTGCATTCGGAAAGTATTCAGACCTTGACTTTTTCCCTAATATTTTGTTACGTTACAGCCTTCTTGTAAAGTTTATTAAAATGTTTTTTTCCCCCCTCATCAATCTACACACAATAGCCCATAATGACAAAGCAAAAACAAACAATTAAATATCACATAGTGGGTCTGGGCAGGTGTGACGTAATGATGTTTGAATGGGTATGTTTTGTATTGTTTATAAAAGATAAAATTAAAATAAAACAAGACAAACTTTCTAACCTCTTACCCTCTCACCTCTATCTACTAACTGCTCCCATTTCATTCAGTCAAATCTCGGAGTCTCAGTGAGCTGTGAGGCTGTTCAGATTGTGCCACTGCCCCAGATCCCCAAATCTCCCTAATCCCTCTGGGATTAACAAAGCCACTTAATCCCCAGGGAGCCAGAGAGTTTGAAGAAACAACACTGGAAGCTTGGTGGTGGTGGTGCAGGGCCGTATATACAAAACAGAGTTACTCAATCCTTCATCCTGGCTCTTAACATCTCTCATGGCAAACATTCTACTGTAGTTTACATTCGGAATACAATGTTGGTTTAATTGACTTGGAATCTCTGATGTCATGCAGGTAGAACATTCTAAGTCTCAAATAAATTTGGTGGTTTCTTTAAAAGGAGGAAGGAGAGAGTAAAAAAAAGAAAAAAAGAACGGATACTGTATATCCATTTCATTTGGATGTATTCATTCTATTTTATGGTTCCACATCTGTTCTTCAGTGGCGGTCTCTAGCCTGAACCTCGACCCAGATGTATGTAGCCTGGTGACTAGCCTCCAGTTTAGTAAACTAGATTGAGCCTCATCAACTTGCTCTCTGAAGCCATCAGCTCTGCGGTTGTGACCCAGTCACTTTTGCCTCAGCTCCGCTTCAATCGTGTCCATGATAAACACTGTGATAAGGTAATCCTCAAAACATTCACAGCTCTTTTCATTTAAGCAAAGGAAAATCCTATGGCCCTGTTATGATACTTTTAAAATGCTTCCTTCCTTCCTTGAGGTCATCACTGACCTCACACTATTGGATAGATGAAAGAAAGGATCCAGTAGATAGTGATATCCTCTCAAGTTACAGGAAGTACTAAGGATGCATTTTCCAAGTAGCCTATTCGAACTGAGCCTACTGTCAAGGGCCTTTTCTAATTTGTGCAAAAGTCTGTCCTCTCTCCTCCATGACCCAGAAACCGATAAGTGGTCAAGGAGAGTGTAAATTCATTAGTAGGGGAACGGAAGAGTGGCCTTCAACTGACTAGGTATCCCCCTTTCCCTCCTCAATAGCCACCTTTCATTGAGTAAAGTCAGTCCTTCACGGAATAGTTTTTTTTAAAATCTGCCACACGACCTTTTAAATCAGCTGTTGTGTTGTCGGAGAAGAAAAATATGAACACGTTAAACAAATTCTACTTATTGTATCTATAAAATGTAATGCACAAGTGCATTTTTGTCCTCTTTCCCTCTCCTCGCCGCCTCTAGAACTGGCTTTGCTGATCACTTCTTTTTGAGGAGAAATGTACTGGCTACGACTGTGCTATGTAGTACTGACTACGACTGTGCTATGTGGCACTGACTACGACTGTGCTGTGTGGCACTGGCTACGACTGCGCTGTGTGGCACTGGCTACGACTGCGCTGTGTGGCACTGGCTACGACTGCGCTGTGTGGCACTGGCTACGACTGCGCTGTGTGGCACTGGCTACGACTGCGCTGTGTGGCACTGGCTACGACTGCGCTGTGTGGCACTGGCTACGACTGTGCCGTGTGGTTGTGTCACACTAAGTGTAAGACGCTCTGTATAAGACCGTCTGTTAAATGACTAAAATGTAAACATTTGAAAAATGACAACGTGCCTGTACCTCTTTCTGCTCCAGGGGGCCTCTGGGAAATGTAGCAATGAGTGGGATGGTAGTTGCTGCCGTCAATTGGTTGGGCATGTGGATTAAGTGAAAGGTGGGAGAGAAGATAGTGTGGAGGAGGACATGGATGTGATGATAAGAACCCAGCTCATTATACTGTTCCTATATTTGGCCTACTTCCCCACCCTCCCACTGCTTTCCCTCTCTTCATCCCCTCATTCCCCCCTCGCTCTTTCCTGCCTTCATGAGAGAAGTCGTCTTCAGCGCGCTTCAATCCCCGACAGTACGCGCGTGTGCCATCCCTTCCGCCATGGTTGTCATAGAAACGTTAAAAGAGCATCCTCCTCATAGGGTCCGGCGGTCGTTAGTTGGGATGGATAACAAACAATATAAGCCTTTGTTTCTCCCATCAGGATATTCAGCAGAGTTTCATACTGTAGCTTTAAGATGGATGTATGGATTCATCTATGCCACTAATTGGAATGAGGAGCCTTGTATGCAATGTCACAAAAATAGTGATCTATTACAGTTATTGATTGGATTTCTAATGGCTACTTAAACATTATAGACAATAGTCATCTGAGATCTTTGATAACATCTGTTTTATAGAGATTGTGCGGTCGTGTTTCTGTATCCATGTGTATTTGTAGTTATTTGTTACGGATCCTCAAAGCAGCAGCTCCTATTCCTGGGATGCAAACAAGATTTGAGGTGATTACATACAAAACATTGCACAACACATTATGTACTACACATAATCCATAATACAGCAATATAATAATATTACAATGTACAGTAACAGACAAAAGTTTGGATTTGAGAGAATGCCAAGAGTGTGAAAAGCTGTCAAGGCACATGGTGGCTACTTTGAAGAATATCAAATATTTAAATATATTTTCATTTGTTTAACACTTTTTTTTTTTTTTTGGTCACTACGTGATACCATATGTGTTATTTCATAGTTTAGATAACTTCACTATTATTCTACAATGTAGAAAATAGTAAAAATTAAGAAAAACCCTTGAGTAACTGGTACTTTGTGTGTAGAGTGCGTGTTAGCGTGTGTCTGTGTTTCTCTCTTCACAGTCGGTGCCGTTCCATAAGGTGTAGTTTTAACTGCTTTTTTTTTCAATCAGATTTTACTGCTTGCATAAGTTACTTGATGTGGAATAGTGTTCCATTTAGTCATGTCTCCTATGTAGTATTGTTTCCCATAGTCGGTTCTGGACTTTGAGACTGTGAAGAGACCTCTGGTGGCATGTCTTGTGGGGCATGCATAGGTGTCTGAGCTGTGTGCTAGTCGTTTGAACAGACTGCTCGGTGCTTAGCACAATGCTTAGCACAATGACTGGAAGTGTATGGGTATCTGCTAGCATGAGGTTTAGTCTCCTCAACTTGCTCAATTTTCACATTATTCATTTCAAGATTTAGTTGAGGTTTGGGGTTTAGGGAATGATTTGTACCAAATATAATGCTTTTTTATAAAAATGTGTACATATTTCTTGCCACCCATTCTAAAACTGACTGCAGCTTTGTGTTGTGTTGCAGTGATTTCACGTGCTCTGGTAGTTCGTGGATAGTGGTAGCTGATGTGTATAGTCTTGAGTCAATAGCATACATAGACACACAGTCTTTACTCAGTGCCAGTGGCAGGTCATTAGTCAAGTTTTTTAAAAGTAAGAGGCCTAGACAGCTCCCCTGGGGAATGCCTGACTCTACCTGGATTTTGTTGAAGAGGCTTCCATTAAAGAACACCCTCTGTATAATGTTAGACAGGTATTTTTTTTTATTTAACCTTTTATTTAACTAGGAAAGTCAGTTAAGAACAAATTCTTATTCACAATGACGGCCTAGGAACAGTGGGTTAACCGCCTTGTTCAGGGGCAGAACGACATATTTTTACCTTGTCAGCTCGGGGATTCGATCTAGCAACCTTTCAGTTACTGGCCCAATGCTCTAACCACTAGGCTACCTACCGCCCCAGGTAACTCTCGATCCTCGATATAGCAGGGGATGTAAAGCTTTTTTCCAGCAGCTGATTATGATCGATAGTGTCAAAAGCTGCACTGAGGTCTAACAAACCAATCTCCTTATCAATTTCACTCATTTGTGTAACCCGTTGAGTGTCCATGCCAATAAGCGTGCTGAACGTCTGTTCTAAATTTGTTTACTGTGAAATAGTATTGTATCTGGTCAAACAAAAGTTTACCAAGGGTTGGTAATGGTCTGATAAGTCGGCTGTTTGAGTCAGTGAAGGGTGCTTTGCTATTCTTGGGTAGCGGAATGAATTTTGCTTCGCTCCAGACCTGAGGTCACACACTTTCTTGTAGGCCTATATTGAAGAGATGGAAATTAGGGGTGGCAATAGTCCGCTATCATCCTCAGTAATTTTCCACCCATGTTGTCACACCCAGGTGGCTTGTCATTGTTAATAGACTATATATGTCTGCCAATCGGCTGTGCAGCCAGACTTATTTGCCATTCCTTTTGACTCATCCCTCTCAACCATACAATTTTTCAATTCTTCATCAATCCACAGGGATTTAATAGTTTGTACAGGTATTTTCTTAAGGGGTGCGTGCTTATTAGAAACTGGAATAAGCAATTTCATAAATGCGTCAAGTGCAGCCTTTGGTTGCTCCTCATTACACACCACAGACCAGCAAATATTCTTCAACATAGGAATCACTACAACACCTCTTGTATGACCTCTTATGCACTATATTAGGCCCAGTCTTGGAACGTGGGTTTTCCTGGATATGGCTATTATATTATGATCACTAAGTCTGATGGATGTGGGTTCTGCTTTAGAGCAGATTTTTGCAGCATTAGTAAAGATGTGATGAATACATGTGGATGATTTCATTCCTGTGCTGTTTGTTAATACCCTGATTTGGTTCACTGATAACCTGAACCAGGTTGCAGGCACTGGTTACACTTTGAAGCTTTTTCTTGAGTGGACAGCTTGATGAAAGCCAGTCAATATTTAGGTTGCCCAGAAAATATACCTCTCTGTTGATATCACATGCATTATCAAGCAGACGTTATCCAGATACTGACTGTTAGAACTTGGTGGTCCTATAGAAACTTCCCAAAAGAATAGGCTTTAGGTTAGGTAGGTGATCCTGTAGCCATATTACTTCAACGGCATTTGACATGAGATCCTCTCTAAGCAATATGACTGAATATAAATAGCAACACCACCCCCATTGGCATTCCTATCTCATCTGTAGATGGTGTAACCATGCATTGCTACCATTGTAACATCAAAGGTATTATCTAAGTGAGTTTCAGAGATAGTCAGCATATGAATGTTTTGTTTCTAGCAAGTTATCGGTTTCTAGCACGTTATCGATCTGTGTGTGTGAGAGAACTCCTTTCCCCCTATTCCCAGGTTAAAGTGGTTTATTTAGCTCCCCAGCCCACCTCATTCTTGAGGAAATGGAAAAACCATAAGTAAGCCAGCCAGCATGTGGTAGAGAGCAGCTCTGCTGGTACAAAGCTCCTATCTGTCCTCCAGGGCTTTACCTAGGCCTGGCCTGCGCAGCAAAGTGCTGAGTTTTGTCAGCGTTTTCTCTCTCGTGTGTATGTGTGTGTGTGTGGCAGTTTGTGTAATGTGCAAAGAGCCCCCATCTGAAAAGCCTCCTTGACAGACAGATCTGTGTTTATGTGAAAACTCTTATGAAAAGACACTTTACAAAAACGACATCTGTGTGTGTGTTTATGTATGCGAATGAGATTAACCTACCGTTCCATATTTGCCAAACATCACACACACACACACACACACACACACACACACACACACACACACACACACACACACACACATATATATATATATATATATATATATATATATATATATATATATATATATATATATATATATATATATACACACACACGTCTTCTACCTGTGAAGTTATCTATTAAGAATCTAATTGAACAGCGTCATGTCTCAGACCAGTGTTTATTCTCCCTAATGTAGACATGCCACCGCCTCACAGATTTTGAGCAAGATAAAGTCATTAATATTTTAGTGCCCCATGAATTTCTCTCCTCGTGATCCTTTACTGTCCACTTGCTCTGGGCCCCATTCACATGCGCTTCAGCCAACGACCTCTGTCAGCCACTGGGACTGAACCATCTGTCAGCCACTGGGACTGAACCATCTGTCAGCCACTGGGACTGAACCATCTGTCAGCCACTGGGACTGAACCATCTGTCAGCCACTGGGACTGAACCATCTGTCAGCCACTGGGACTGAACCATCTGTCAGCCACTGGGACTGAACCATCTGTCAGCCACTGGGACTGAACCATCTGTCAGCCACTGGGACTGAACCATCTGTCAGCCACTGGGATTGGCGCCCACATTCATATCTGGATCACATTGTTTTATGTATTCTACATCCCAAACCATAACCCAAAACCACACCTTTCTCCCAATATGTTGGGCACAAAACAGTCAAATCAATGGATACATCATCTGAAAAATTGCTCCTGTTGAATGGGACCTGATTCTGTCTTGGACATCAAATCACATTTTATTGGTCACATACACATGGTTAGCGGATGTTAATGCGAGTGTAGCGAAATGCTTGTGCTTCCAGTTCCGACCATGCAGTAATATCTAACAATTTCACTATAACTACCTTATACACACAAGTGTAAAGGAATGAATATGTACATAAAAATATGGGATGAGCAATGGCCGTGCGGCATAAGCAAGATGCAGTAGATGGTATAGAGTACAATATATACATATTAGATGAGTAATGTAGGGTATGTAAACATTATATAAAGTGGCATCGTTTAAAGTGACTAGTTACAAAATTGGATGTAATAAATGTATGTTATTAAAGTGGCTAGAGATTTGAGTCAGTATGTTGGCAGCAGCCACTCAATGTTAGTGATGGCTATTTTAACAGTCTCTTGGTCCCAGCTTTGTTGTTAGTAATCAAGCCTACCAGTGTAGTGCCGTCTGCAAACTTGATGATTGAGTTGGCGGCATGCATGGCCATGCAGTGATGGGTGAACAGGGAGTACAGGAGAGGGCTAAAAACGCACCCTTGTGGAGCCCCAGTGTTGAGGATCAGCGGGGTGGAGATGTTGTTACCTACCCTCACCACCTGGGGGCGGCCCGTCATAAAGTTCAAGACCCAGTTGCACAGGGCGGGGTCGAGACCCAGGGTCTCGAGCTTAATGACGAGTTTGGAGGGTACTATGGTGTTAAATGCTGAGCTGTAATCGATGAACAACATTCTTACATAGATATTCCTCCTGTCCAGATGGGTTAGGGCAGTGTGATGGCGATTTGCGTCGTCTGTGGACATATTGGGGCGGTAAGCAAATTGGAGTGGGTCTAAGGTGTCAGGTAGGGTGGAGGTGATATGATCCTTGACTAATCTCTCAAAGCACTTCATGATGACAGAAGTGAGTGCTACGGGACGATAGTCGTTTAGCTCAGTTACCTTAGCTTTCTTGGGAACAGGAACAATGGTAGCCCTCTTGAAGCATGTGGGAACAGCAGACTAGGATAGGGATTGATTATGTCTGTAAACACACATGTCTCGTGTCTGAGCCGTTCAATTGCGACTTTACTTTGTCTCTATACTGACGCTTAGCTTGTTTGATTGCCTTGCGGAGGGAATAGCTACACTGTTTGTATTCGGTCATGTTTCCGGGTCACCTTGCCATGATTAAAAGCAGTGGTTCGTGCTTTCAGTTTTGCGCGAATGCTGCCATCAATCCACGGTTTCTGGTTGGGGAAGGTTTTAATAGTCACCGTGGGTACAACATCACTTATGCACTTGCTAATAAACTTGCTCACCGAATCAGCATATACATCAATGTTGTTGTCTGAGGCTATCCGGAACATATCCCAGTCCACGTAATCGACGCAATCTTGAAGCGTGGAATCAGATTGGTCGGACCAGCGTTGAACAGACCTGAGGGCGGGAGCTTCCAATTTTAGTTTCTGTCTATAGGCTGGGAGCAACAAAATGAAGTCGTGGTCAGATTTGCCGAAAGGAGGGCGAGGGAGGGCTTTGTATGCGTTAGCGGAAGTTAGAGTAGCAATGATCCAGAATGCTGCCAGCCCGGGTCGCGCATTCGATATGCTGATAAAATTTAGGGAGCCTTGTTTTCAAATTTAGCTTTGTTAAATTCCCCAGCTACAATAAATGCAGCCTCAGGATATGTGGTTTCTAGTTTACATAGAGTCCAATGAAGTTCTTTCAGGGCCGTCGAATGATTCCATATGTGTTATTTCATAGCTTTGATGTCTTCACTATTATTCTACAATGTAGAAAATGGTGAAAATGAAGAAAAACCCTTGAATGAGTAGGTGTTCTTAAACTTTTGACCGGTAGTGTATACCACACCCCCTCGTGCCTTATTGCTTAAATATTTTCTGTGTAGTTTCCTTGATAACTCAATATCTCTCTCTTGTTTCTGTTGCAGACTCACACCACACATTGGACTAATCTTTCAACCCCGAGTCTCACCTACAGACTAGATGTGGCTTTCCTAAGAACCAACAGGTAACACATTCCTCTATATCTTGTTTGACTCTTGCCTGACCAATTGATTCAGAAGTGTATTGTTAGTATGTGAATGTTTCTGTCCCATGGTTTGGGCGACTGTAACTAATTGGTGATTTATTATAAGTGTATAGCAGACTGTACTCCAATGACCCGATTCAGGGGTAGGCATCTCCAGTCCTCAATAACCTTTTCGCACTTTTTAAATGTATTTTTATTTAACTAGGCAAGTCAGTTAAGAACAAATTCTTATTTACAATGATGGCCTACCGGGGCATAGTGGGTTAACTGCCTTGTTCAGGGGCAGAACGACAGATTTTTACTTTGTCTGCTCCGGGATTCGATCCAGCAACCTTTCGGTTACTGGCCCAACGCTCTAACCACTAGGCTACCTGCCTATTGGGTCGATCCAAACCAAACTTCTGGCTGGTTCAGATAGTATCTTTTTACATTGCCCACAATAAGCATCATGGTAAGGTCAATAAGCATGTGGATGGATGGATGCATAACCAGGCCAGCTCAGTACAGTATGGCTCGCCTCGGTCCTGATCAGTTGTGTAAAAAGCCCTTTAGATTATTTCATAGAACCCTAAGGGTTTGGGTTACTGCTAAGTCTTCTCTTTCAATATGTTGGCTTATATTGAAATGCACACACAGTGAAACTAGGTCAATAGCAGCATGTATGACACGAGCTCTCCACTGGCATGGTGTTGTCAGCTGCCCATTGATTATTAGCGTTGACCCCGATAAGCCAGGTAAATAATGTAACTGGGACAGTGCTTAGTGGGCATATACACACTTGAGTGGATAACACACACATAGTGCCTGCTCACTGTTAGCCTCCTAAACCTGGTGAATGTAGGGTGAAACCTGATAGCACCGTGCCCCTTTCCAGTGACTCGGCCCTGAATATTTCAGAGAGGCTAGGCAGCTATGCTGTCCCCTGCCATTCTTCCTCTCTCACTCCCTTCATCTCTCTCATTCACTCGCCACCATCCCGGGCCTTGGACTTGAGTTACCTGCCCTGTTCTCCCCTGGCAGCAAACATCCACACAGATACAGTCACTTTGCAGATAGATATGTATACTGTAGAATAGATAGGGTTACTTTGATGACTCAACATATTAGGGAAAGGGGAATACAACTGAATGCATTCAACTGGAATGTGTCTTCGGCATTTAACCCAACAACTCTGAATCAGAGAGGTTCGGGAGGCTGCCATAATCGACATCCACGTCTTGGTCGCCCGGGGAACAGTGGGCAGAACGACAGATTTTTACCTTGTCAACTCAGGGATTCGATCCAGCAACCTTTTGGTTACTGGCCTAGCACTCTAACCACTATGCTACCTGCCGCCCCCTTGGTACCCAATAATATTTTCACTCCCTATTGTGCTTGTCTATGTAGTCTGTTAGCAGTGGCCGCTGTAGTAGTGGCTTGGTATCGTCTGTATGTGTGCTGCCTTCTCGGAACCAGTGTTTGTTAAAACTGATTTCTAAACCAAAGAAGATTTTCCTCATTGACTCAATCAAATCGTATTTGCTTAAGGTCTTTTACAGATGCATTTGTCGAAACACGCAAGCTGTTTTGAAAGGTTGTAAGCATTGTGATGCGCCACAAACGCATCTGTAAAAAAGCACTTTGTAAATTAGACTTAATTGATTGAATTTATCAAGGAATTGCAAGGAACAACTCTTGCCCTGTAGACGTTCAACAATTGAAACTGGAACAAAGAGTTCCCTTTCAGTCGGTCAATCAACAACCAATCATATTCACCTGAAGAAAACTGATATCACACATGTAGTATATAATCATTATATTTCATTTTTTTTGTTATATCAATTTGCAAATATTTCTGAAAAAAAAGTGTTTTGCTTCGTCTTTATGGGGTGTTTTGTGTGTGTAGATTGAAGGGGGAAAAACTAATCAATTTTAGAATAATCTACATAACAAAATCTCAATGTCAAGGGGTCTAAATAATTTCCAAATGCACTATATATACACAGTGCCTTCGGAAAGTATTCAGACCCCTTGTCTTTTTACAAATGTTACGTTAGACTTATTCAAAAATTGATTTAAAAAAAAGAATCCTCATCAATCTACACACAATACCCCATAATGACATCACAATACCCCATAATGACATCACAATACCCCATAATGACATCACAATACCCCATAATGACATCACAATACCCCATAATGACACAGGGAAGACAGGTTTTTAGAAATTTTACCAAATGTATTAAACACAAATAACAGATACCTTATTTACTTAAGTATTCAGACCCTTTGCTATGATATTCGAAATTGAGCTCAGGTGCATCCTGTTTCCATTGATCATCCTTGATGTTTCTACAACTTAATTGGAGTCCACCTGTGGTAAATTCAATTGATTGGACATGATTTGGAAAGGCACACAACTGTCAATAAAAGGTCCCAGAGTTGACAGTGCATGTCACAGCTAAAACCAAGCCATGAGGTCGAAGTGGCCTCCATCATTCTTAAATGGAAGAAGTTTGGACTCTTCCTCAAGACTCTTCCTAGAACTGGCCGCCCAGCCAAACTGAGCAATCGGGGTGGGGGGGGAGGAGAAGGGCCTTGGTCAGGGATGTGACCAAGAACCCGATGGTCACTCTGACAGCGCTCTGGAGTTCCTTTGTGGAAATGGGAGAACTTTCCAGAAGGACAACCATCTTTGCAGCACTCCACCAATCAGGCCTTTTATGTTAGTGGTCAGACGGAAGCCACTCTTCAGTAAAAGGCACATGACAGCCGCGTGGAGTTTGCCGAAAGGCACCTAAAGACTCTCAGACCATGAGAAACAAGATTCTCTGGTCTGATGAAACCAAGATTTGAGCTCTTTGGCCTGAATGCCAAGCATCACATCTGGATGAAACCTGACACCATCCCTACGGTGAAGCATGGTGGTGGCAGCAGCATGTTTTTCAGGGGCAGAGACTGGGAGACTAGTCAGGATCGAGGGAAAGATGAACAGAGCCAAGTACAGAGAGATCATTGATGAAAGCCTGCTCCAGAGCGATCAGGACCTCAGACTGGGGCAAAGGTTCACCTTCCAACAGGACAACAACCCTAAGCACACAGCCAAGACAACGCAGAAGTGGCTTTGGGACAAGTCTCAGAATGTCCTTGAGTTACCCAACCAGAGCCTGGACTTGAAACCGATCGAACATCTCTGGAGAGACCTGAAAATATCTGTACAGCAACTCTCACTATCTAACCTGACAGAGCTTGAGAGGATCTGCAGAGAAGAATGGGAGAAACTCCCCAAATACAGGTGTGCCAAGCTTGTAGCGTCACACACAAGAAGACTCAAGGCTGTAGTCTGTGCCAAAGGTGCTTCAACAAAGTACTGAGTAAATTGTCTGAATACTTATATAAATGTGATATTTTCCTTCTTTTTTTTAATTAAGAAAATGTTCTAAAAACCTGTATTTGCTTTGTCATTATGGGGTATTGTGTGTAGAATGAGGGGGGGGAAACTATTTTATCGATTTTTAGAATAAGGATGGAACAAAATGTGGAAAAAGTCAAGGGGTCTGAATACTTTCCGAAGGCACTATACAGTACCAGTCAAAAGTTAGGACATACCTACTCATTCAAGAGTTTTTCTTTATTTTCACTATTTTAATAGTGAAGAAATCAAAACTATGAAATAACACATATGGGATTCCATATGTGTTATTTCATAGTTTTGATGTCTTTACTATTATTCTACAATGTAGAAAATAGTAACCTAAAGTGTTGATCAAATCTAAATATATTTGAAATTCTTCAAAGTAGCCACCCTTTGCTTTTATGACAATATTGCACACTCTTGGCATTCTCTCAACCAGCATCACCTGGAATGATTTTCCAACAGTTCCCACATATGCTGAGTACTTTTTATTTTACCTTTATTTAACTAGGCAAGTCAGTTAAGAACAAATTCTTATTTTCAATGACGGCCTAGGAACAGTGGGTTAACTGCCTTGTTCAGGGGCCGAATGACAGATTTGTACATTGTCAGCTCAGGGATTCGAACTTGCAACCTTTCGGTTACTAGCCCAATGCTCTAACCACTAGGCTAACCTGCCGCCCCACTTGTTGGGTGCTTTTCTTTCACTCTGCATGTCACCGGTGTCGTAGTGGAGAGAAGACCAAAATGCAGCGGGGTATGTGGATACTCATTCTTTTAATGGAAAAAACGAAAAGCATCCACAGGAAAAACAAAACAATAAACAGTACTCACGACTAGACAGTGTAGCAGGCTCAATAAACGCAGTGCTCACAAACAATTACCCGCAAACACACAGACAAACACACCCTACTAATATAGGACTCCCAATCAAAGGCAACTCAACACACCTGCCTTCAATTGGGAGTCCAATCCCAATTAACTCTACATAGAAAACAAACCTAGAACCTATACCCACAACTAACTAACTAAACCTAGAAATACATAAACACAGAGCAGTGCCCAAAACCCCCGGAATACATAAATAAAACAACCTACCTACACCACCCCGAACCATATAAAACAAATACCCTCTGCCACATCCTGACCAAACTACAACAACACATAACCCTTAACTGGTCAGGAAGTGACAGTACCCCCCCTAAAGGTGCAGACCCCGGAATGGACCTAAAAGAAAAAACAAACCCCCAAACAAAAAATATCCCCCTAAACAATAAGGGAGGGAAGGGAGGTGGCGGGCGGCTCTGGCGACTCCTGACTGGCGAGGCTGACACACTAGACGCCTGATGCGTGGGGCTGGTACTGGACGTGCCAGCCTGAAGACACGCACCTCAGGGCTAGTGCGGGGAGCTGGCCTGGGGCTCCATTCCTGCCCCGCAAAACTGCCCTTGTGCCCCCCCAAAAAAATTATTGGGGCTGCCTCTCGAGTTTACTTAACTCTTCCATAGCCCTGGAAACGCTCATCCTTAACTCTGCCCATGTCCATCCTTCCTCCTCGTTCGTCCGCTGCTTGGTCCCTTGGTGGTGGGTAGTTCTGTAACAGGTGTCGTAGTGGAGAGAAGACCAAAATGCAGCGGGTATGTGGATACTCATTCTTTTAATGGAAAAAACGAAAAGCATCCACAGGAAAAACAAAACAATAAACAGTACTCATGACTAGACAGTGTAGCAGGCTCAATAAACGCAGTGCTCACAAACAATTACCCACAAACACACAGACAAACACACCCTACTAATATAGGACTCCCAATCAAAGGCAACTCAACACACTTGCCTTTGATTGGGAGTCCTATATAGAATGGTGTGTTTTTCTTTGGGATTGTGGGTAGTTGTCCTTGCACTGCGTTGTATGTCCCTGCAAGACTGTTGCTGTCTGGTTTATTGTTTGTCCTGTGGATGCCTTACTTGAGTTTATTAAAAGTATGAGTATTCACATTCCCGCTGCGCCTTGGTCCATTTCTGAAGACAGCTGTTACACTGCAGTCCAACTCATCCCAAACCATTTCAATTGGGTTGAGGTCGGGTGATTGGGGCGGATAGGTCATCTGATGCAGCGCTCTATCACTCTCCTTTTTGGTCAAAAAGCCCATACCCAGCCAGGAGGTGTGTTGGATCATTGTCCTGTTGAAAAACAAATGATAGTCCCACTAAGCGCAAACCAGATGGGATGGCATATCGCTGCAACATGCTTTGGAAGCCATGCTGGTTAAGTGTGCCATGAATTCTAAATAAATCAGATGGTGTCACGAGCAAAGCACCCCCACACGATCACGCCACCTCTTCCATGCTTCATGGTGGGAACCACACATGCGGAGATCATCCGTTCACCTACTCTGCTTCTCACAAGGACACGGCGGTTGGAACCAAAAATCTCAAATTTGGATTCATCAGACCAAAGGACAGATTTCCACCGGTCTAATGTCCGTTGCTCGTGTTTCTTGGCCCAAGCAAGTCTCTTCTTATTGGTGTCCTTTAGTAGTGGTTTCTTTGCAGTAATTCGACCATGAAGGCCTGATTCATGCAGTCTCCTCTGAACAGTTGATGTTGAGATGTGTCTGTTACTTGAACTCTGTGAAGCATTTATTTGGGCTGCAATTTCTGACTCTAATGAACTTATCCTCTGCAGCAGAGGTAACTCTGGGTCTTCCTTTTTTGTGTCAGTCCTCATGAGAGCATGTTTCCATCATATCGCTTGATGGTTTTTGCGACTGCACTTGAAGAAACTTTCAAAGTTCTTGAAATGTTCGGCATTGACTGACCTTCATGTCTTAAAGTTATGATGGACTGTCGTTTCTATTTGCTTATTTCAGCTGTTCTTGCCATAATATGGACTTGGTCTTTTATCAAATAGGGCTGTCTTCTGTATACCAACCCTACCTTGTCACAACACAACTGATTGGCTCAAACGCATTAAGGAAAGAAATTTCACAAATTAAGCATTCCTGGTGACTGTCTCATGAAGCTGGTTGAGACAATGCCAAGAGTGTGCAAAGCTGTCAAGACAAATGGACAAATGTGTAATTTCATAGTTTTGATGTCTTCACTATTATTCTACAATGTAGAAAATAGTAAAAATAAATGTAAAACCCTTGAATGAGGTAGTGTGTCAAGTTTTGACTGGTACTGTACTTGAATCGAAGGTCTACTGAATTGAGACTTTGTCCTTGTGTTTCTTGGCTATTTACATTGTTTTGTTCACAAGCTAGGTTGTTTTTCTATGTTTTGAGTTTCTACTGCTAGGGAAGAGAAGACGACTAGTCAGACTCAATCTCACAGGCACAAACATGACTAGTCATGCTACTACGGTAATCTACCACCCTTAAAGGGGAAGGTGAAAATGTTGGTCTCATCAGTAATATTTTGGTTAAAAGACTCGGATCACACATTTCAAAAAAAAATGTATGAACCAATATACCACATTAGTTTTTTGTTTTTGCGTAAGTAAAATAAGAATATATTTTTTTTTAAATTGAGGTAAATAGCGTCTTGTGTGCACTTCCGGTTAAACCGTATGCAAAAGTACTGGCTTTAACCCCCTAGTGTGTCCACACACTCGCTGAAATATAATTAGCATAATAACAATATCCCAATATAAATCTGTCCGTTTAACATAGTCAGAAAAAAAGTCACCTGCTGTCCTCTTTACCCAGCAATGTTTAAAAGGATTTAATCTAAGTGAAAAATAATTGACTCACTTTCGAGAGAATGTGAGCTGCTAAATGTGAAAAGAAAAGTTTGCTGAGAGAATAGAGGTAGGAAATAAAGACCCCCTGGGTAGTGTGTGTAGGAGGTTGTAACTTCTAAGCCAGAATGAAGGATGCAGGTCTGCGTGGGTGCCATGGAGATTGAGGTTCAAGCACTCGAATTTGATAATTTATAATCCGTTTTTCAATTGTATGTGAAGTGGAAAACTTTACAACACCGATTTGTGTGTCACAACTGTGAGAATGAGCATAAATATTTTATCCTTACCAGAAATCCACCTTTTTAAACATTGTAACTGATCAATACATCGTCATTTAATTCTTAAAAACAAATGGATGAAGATATTTGGCTACAGATGTGTAATTTTTTAACAATCTCTACACCTTCCATCCAAAAACAAATCCGGTGAAATGGCATGAACACATACTGGAGGAGTTAGCAAGTGGCTCGCTTAGCAAGTGGCTCGCTTAGCAAGTGGCTCGCTTACCTAACAAACTAGCTAATTCGAATGGCACATCGATGAACCACCAAAGACACCCTATTTCTGTTTGAAAATTGAGAAAGAGGCGGAGTTGGACTGTGTTTCGTGTCCAAAGTTGTCCCCACCCCCCATGTCAATTTTGCTATTATGTATGTCCACACGTGTGGAATGAGGTCTGACTGTTCAGCACAAAAGCAGTGGATATCTGCTACTCCTCCCCCTCTCTCCTCCCTCTCTCCCCCTCTCCTCACCATCCCTTTCACCATCCCTTTCACCATCCCCTTCTGCAAACTGATCCTTTCCTTTTTTTGTTTGTTTGCCATCCGTCCACGGTCACTTTGACGACTGCCAAATGAGCATAGCTCTTTTCTCCACCGCCCCCTCTTCCCTCACTTTCTCTCCATCCTCCTCTACCCTAACCCTTTTCTCCACCGCCCCCTCTTCCCCCACTTTCTCTCCATCCTCCTCTACCCTAACCCTTTTCTCCACCGCCCCCTCTTCCCTCACTTTCTCTCCATCCTCCTCTACCCTAACCCTTTTCTCCACCGCCCCCTCTTCCCTCACTTTCTCTCCATCCTCCTCTACCCTAACCCTTTTCTCCACCGCCCCCTCTTCCCTCACTTTCTCTCCATCCTCCTCTACCCTAACCCTTTTCTCCACCGCCCCCTCTTCCCCCACTTTCTCTCCATCCTCCTCTACCCTAACCCTTTTCTCCACCGCCCCCTCTTCCCCCACTTTCTCTCCATCCTCCTCTACCCTAACCCTTTTCTCCACCGCCCCCTCTTCCCCCACTTTCTCTCCATCCTCCTCTACCCTAACCCTTAGGGCTCAAGTACCAAGGTTTTAGTTCTTTGTCTCAATCATCCATCCCCCTTCCCCTCCTCACTTTCTCACTCCCTTGGGCCTTGTGTGGACAGTTGGGAGGCTTTGTCTACGACTCATTTGTTGGCAGGAGGTGGTTCACACACATACAAACACACACACTTTTGCCCTCTGGCCCCTCTATTGTCAGAAGCTGCTCAGATGGGGGGCCCTTGGCCCCTATTCTCTCTATGGGGAGAGAGGGAGGGGCCCTTTGTTCTGCAGATAACCACACACACCCCAAGTCCCTGGACCTCATGTGGCTTCCCAAGTGTTAAAAAGCTCTGGAGCGGAAAACGAGGAGGCAATTTATGCCAGGGCTCAGGAGGGAGGAGATGAAAACAGAAACCTGAAACACACATAAGCATTGGTTATGTATATCATGCTAAGGTGGTATTTTTCATCCTATAGCTTGTTCTCCTTTTTTTAATAATGAGCCAACATGTTTTCAGAACTTTTATTTCCGTGAATGATCAAAACTAATTTTCTCCTCCCCTCTCTTGTCTCTGCAGCAGACATAAAGTGAGCGACATGTTTGGAACATCAAATCGCAGTAAAATATAAATCGAATCACCATACATATAGAATCATGAGAATCACAGAATCGAATCACCATACGTATAGAATCATGAGAATCACAGAATCGAATCACCATACGTATAGAATCATGAGAATCACAGAATCGAATCACCATACGTATAGAATCATGAGAATCACAGAATCGAATCACCATACGTATAGAATCATGAGAATCACAGAATCGAATCACCATACGTATAGAATCATGAGAATCACAGAATCGAATCACCATACGTATAGAATCATGAGAATCACAGAATCGAATCACCATACGTATAGAATCATGAGAATCACAGAATCGAATCACCATACGTATAGAATCATGAGAATCACAGAATCGAATCACCATACGTATAGAATCATGAGAATCACAGAATCGAATCACCATACGTATAGAATCATGAGAATCACAGAATCGAATCACCATACGTATAGAATCATGAGAATCGTAGTACATATCGTATGCAGTGGAGATTCTAGCTTGTATGGCTCCTCCCCTTCAGCCCACCCCCCACTCATAAATATCAAAAAGACCTAACAAAGACAAATGGAAACAAATTGTAGTATATAAATACAAATAAAAAAAGATTCGAATTATTACACTATTACCCTATTGCTAACAAAAAACACACATAAAACTAAATTGCACAAATCCTATATCACACAAATACAATAACACATTTATAAAGAAGAGAACCTGATTATTACACTATTGCACTTAAAAACGGGAAATACAAACTAAATTGCACAACTAATTGCATTAGTACTGTACAAAAATAGAGGTGCACTATTTGATAGATTCCGCCGCTCCCCGTACCTCAGGCTTCCAGTTGGGAGACCTTAGGTCAACCTAGCCCCTCCCCATCTCGTACTTCTGAGTGGGAGACCTTCCCAGGCAGTAGCCTGCCTAGCTCACAAACTAGAATCAGGGTGCACGCTCCGACAAGGTTAATTGACCCACAGTCCCACACGGTGACATGATATCACTGACGTGACGTGCAAATGAGCGATAGAAAACCGATTTGCGCAAATGTCACCATTCGGAATATCTATATATTTTCTTTGTGCAGTTGCCCCGTGCCGCCCTGGGCGGCTGCCCATGTCGCCTATGCCTAAATCCGCCACTGCGTATCCACACCTAAGTATCGTGATAATATGGTATCGTGAGGTCCCTGGCAATTCCCAGCCATAGTATATATGTGGGGGAAAGATAAATTGGGTTAGAAGTAGGTCTGGCTCAGATGTTTGTGGCGAGGGTGTGTTTCTACAGTGCTACGCATTTCCCAATTACCTCGCTACATTGTAGTAGGCCGAGGTGGGACGGGTAGAATGAAAGGGGGCAATTGTGTACTATCACCTCCTTCTCATTGGATCTGTCTGATATGACAGGAAAAAGCTGTAAAACTAAAATAATGAAAGCTATATGTGTCTTTTATACTGTAGACAGCTGTATGTGTGTATGCAATGTATGTTGGTATTTCACTGTATGTGCAAATGTGTGTTTTAGATTCTGTGTGCGTCAAATGTGTGTTTGTATTGATTGTATATGCCATATTAGTGTTTGTTTTTAAATATTGTGCACTATGTATTAATATAGGCTTAGGCTATATGCTTGTGGATGTGTGGTATTCTATCTATCAGTTTGTACATATCATTTGTATGTGTGTGCCATGTGTCTATCTGTTTGGCAGAGGGGGTTGGTTGGGCTCAGATGGGGGTGGGGGAAATGAAATGGGCGTGTCCCCTCAGCTGCCCGTCTGTCTGGTTGCCGTCGGTAACCCTGCTTGATGAGATCAGAGGGGATCTGCTTTCAGCATGAGGCAGCCAGCCCTCCCTTTTATCCTCCTCTTTTCTCTCTCTCTCTCTCTCCTCTCTCTCTCTCTCTCTCTCTCTCTCCTCTCTCTCTCTCTCTCTCTCTCTCTCTCTCTCTCTCTCTCTCTCTCTTCTCTCTCTCTCTCTCTGTGTGTGTGTGCTGAACTGAAACTAACTCCGAAGAAGAGGAGTGCTCGATAGTGACGGACACCGTAGCGAAGGACGCCACAGCAGCGAGGAAGAGTCGCCGAGGACAGGAGCAGTAGCGATATCGAATGGCTTAGCCTCTGCCAGGGAGGGAAGAGAGGGGGTTACCTCTCTGGGGACAGGCTTTCCCTCAGCAGGACTCAACCTGCTTCTGTTCTCCTCTCTTCTTTTTCTCCTTCAGTTCTTTCCACAAAGGAGAGAGGGAGAGCTTTTGTCACCGCTCTTCTCTTTTGGTTTGTTTTATATCGGCTTTGAGGAGGAACAGCAACAAGAGACAGAGTGGAGTTGCACAGAGGGGAGCTTCGCTACTGTTAACTCTGTAAGTGGCTTGTTTAAGCGTGCGCGTGTAAGAGGGAGAGCACGGTAAAGAGGAATTTGCTGGGTTGTGTGAAAGTGACTTTATGTATGCATCCCTGAGAGAGGATGATACCGCATGACACTGTTTACTCTTTATGTTACTCTATCTATATACTCTATAATTAAGACCTCTGTGTTAGTGTGTGTTACTGTGTGTGACCGTGTGTGTGTTTTGGCATCCTCTCACGGCTGGCCAGCTTTCTCCCAGACACTGTGTTTCCTTTCATCTCTCTCCTGTCTTTTCCTGTCGTCTTTAATGGCCCAGAGGCCACAGCTGGACAGGATTCGACTCTCTTCCGCTCAATGTGTGTCGGGAATTCTCCCATTAGCCATCCTGGGATTTCCCCCCATTACTTACATTAAAAGTATAGTGAATCCTGATATCTATTTTTAAACCAGATTTTTTGGGGGACTAATTTATCCGCCCCCCCCCCCCCCCCCATTTTGCTGTTGTCCTACCATGTTTAGATTGGAGGGGCGGGGGGTGAACTCTGAGCTGTGCTGCTGGGATGGTTAGACCAATGACTGTATATATGAATGGACAAAGCCATCAATCACGTGACCCCATTAATTCCTATATGACAACTCAATAGCGCATTGAAGCCAAATTAAGTCCATTAAGATGGCGTCTCATGGAGACATGCGCAGTCGTTCTCCCATGGGTTAGACGACAGGGTTTCATTCTGACTTCATCCCTTTTATTTTGTCAGCTGCTGACCTCTCGCTTGGTTTGTTATCCCTCCCTCTCTCTTCCTCTTCTGTCTCTCACTCTCTTTTCCCTTCTCTTTTAGGGTGAGAAGGTGATTAGAGAGCAGTAGAGGTTGTTAAAGTCTCTATTGTTTATATGTGTGTTTTTTATCTGAGAAGTCCCTGACCGCTGGCTAACATTATGCTTGCGAGAAGAGAGCTTTTTATGGAGTCAAGTGTCCCATCTGCGTTTTGGTTTGGTAGGCCTGTGTGTGTGTGTGTGTAACAGAGTTGAGAACGTACTGTAAGCTCACTCCACAGCTAGCTTGAAATTTCGCAGATGGAGCCATCCAATTGGTACCTTCCAGGTGGCTCAAATGGTTGGAACGTTGTCAAGGAGGGTGGTCACATGTGTTATCAAAAGCAGAGGTCCCCAGTTCCAGCCAGGTATTAGCTGAATTGGTGGGAAGTGGTATGGGCAAAGCAAGCAATGTGACGTCTCTAACATAGGCATGTGTGAGTGTTCAACCCTAGCATGCAGCAGTGTGTGAATTTATGAATTTATTCATGTATGAATGTGTCATTTAAAAAAAAAAAAAAATTTAGCATTCAAACTATTTCATCCTCCTTTCAGAACACAGAAGACATTCAGTCTATGCTTGCTTGAACAGGAACGGGTGAAAAATGTAAGGTGTGCGTGTCATCTTAAGCTATCATATATTAAATGTCATTATTGGCTGCAGCCCGGGCTGTGAATCTGTCATCTAAATCTTTCGTGCTCCTTGAGAGGTTTATGGATGTGGCCACAGGGGTGTGTTTGTGAAAAATAAATGAATGTACTTTGTGTGGGTGTCGGCGAGGAGATATTTCATCACTGTAACGTTAATAACATTCCCCTTAGTGCTATAGACTATTAAAGCATTATACAGTGATGGGGAAAAAAGTATTTGATCCCCTGCTGATTTTGTACGTTTGCCCACTGACAAAGAAATTATCAGTCTATAATTTTAATGGTAGGTTTATTTGAACAGTGAGAGACAGAATAACAACAAAAAAATCCAGAAAAACGCATGTCAAAAATGTTATAAAATTATTTGCATTTTAATGAGGGAAAAACGTATTTGACCCATCTACAAAACATGACTTAGTACTTAGTGGCAAAACCCTTGTTGGCAATCACAGAGGTCAGACGTTTCTTGTAGTTGGCCACCAGGTTTGCACACATCTCAGGAGGGATTTTGTCCCACTCCTCTTTGCAGATCTTCTCCAAGTCATTAAGGTTTCGAGGCTGATGTTTGGCAACTCGAACCTTCAGCTCCCTCCACAGATTTTCTATGGGATTAAGGTCTGGAGACTGGCTAGGCCACTCCAGGACCTTAATGTGCTTCTTCTTGAGCCACTCCTTTGTTGCCTTGGCCGTGTGTTTTGGGTGATTGTTATGCTGGAATACCCATCCACGGCCCATTTTCAATGCACTGGCTGAGGGAAGGAGGTTCTCACCCAAGATTTGACGGTACATGGCCCCGTCCATCGTCCCTTTTGATGCGGTGAAGTTGTCCTGTCCCCTTAGCAGAAAAACACCCCCAAAGCATAATGTTTCCACCTCCATGTTTGACGGTGGGGATGGTGTTCTTGGGGTCATAGGCAGCATTCCTCCTCCTCCAAACACGGCGAGTTGAGTTGATGCCAAAGAGCTCCATTTTGGTCTCATCTGACCACAACACTTTCACTCAGTTGTCCTTTGAATCATTCAGATGTTCATTGGCAAACTTCAGACGGGCATGTATATGTGCTTTCTTGAGCAGGGGGACCTTGCGGGCGCTGCAAGATTTCAGTCCTTCACGGCGTAGTGTGTTACCAATTGTTTTCTTGGTAGCTATGGTCCCAGCTGCCTTGAGATCATTGACAAGGTCCTCCCGTGTAGTTCTGGGCTGATTCCTCACCGTTCTCATGATCATTACAACTCCACAAGGTGAGATCTTGCATGGAGCCCCAGACCGAGGGAGATTGACAGTTCTTTTGTGTTTCTTCCATTTGCGAATAATCGCACCAACTGTTGTCACCTTCTCACCAAGCTGCTTGGCGATGGTCTTGTAGCCCATTCCAGCCTTGTGTTGGTATACAATCTTGTCCCTGACATCCTTGGAGAGCTCTTTGGTCTTGGCCATGGTGGAGAGTTTGGAATCTGATTGATTGATTGCTTCTGTGGACAGGTGTCTTTTTATACAGGTAACAAACTGAGATTAGGAGCACTCCCTTTAAGAGTGTGCTCCTAATCTCAGCTCGTTACCTGTATGAAAGACCTGGGAGCTAGAAATCTTTCTGATTTAGAGGGGGTCAAATACTTATTTCCCTCATTAAAATGCTAATTAATTTATAACATTTTTGACATGTGTTTTTCTGGAGTTTTTTTGTTGTTATTCTGTCTCACTGTTCAAATAAACTTACCATTAAAATTATAGACTGATCATTTCTTTGTCAGTGGGCAAACGTACAAAATCAGCAGGGGATCAAATACTTTCTTCCCTCACTGTAGTGAGTATCAGAAATTGGCGATTCCATGCCATGACAGCCATAAATATTCAGGGTATCTCCGATTGTTCTGGCAATTCTCACATATAAACTTTGTTGGGAGGAAGGATGTTTGACATGCTTTTACATTTGTATCACAAACAATTGTTGAGAAAATCATGATGAAATTGGCCATTTTATGCCCTTTTTAGACCTGTACAGTGCATTCGGAAAGTATTCAGACCCCTTCACCTTTTCCACAATTTGTTGCTTTACAGCCTTATTCTAAAATCGTTTAAAAAAATGTGTTTATAATAATATCCTCATCAATCTACACACAATACCCCCTAATGACAAAGCGAAAACAGGTTTTTATACATTTTTGCCCCCCAAAAAATATGCACCTTACATAAGTATTCAGACCCTTTGCTATGAGACTCGAAATTGAGCTCAGGTGCATCCTGTTTCCATTGATCTTCCTTGATGTTTCTACAACTTGATTGGAGTTCACCTGTGGTAAATTAAATTGATTGGACAGGATTTGGAAAGGCACACACCTGTCTATATACACTGTCAACTGTGTATATATGTTAGAGCAAAAACCAAGCCATGAGGTCAAAGGAATTGTCCGTAGAGCTCTGAGACAGAATTGTGTCACAGCACAGATCTGGGGAAGCGTACCAAAACATTTCTGCAGCATTGAAGGTCCCCAAGAACACAGTGGCCTCCATCATTCTTAAATGGAAGAAGTTTGCTACCACCGACAATCCCTGCCAAACTGGGGGAGATGGGCCTTGGTCAGGGAGGTGACTGAGAACCTGATGGTCACTCTGACAGAACTCCAGAATTCCTCTGTGGAGATGGTAGAACCTTCCAGAAGGACACTCCACCAATCAGGCTTTTATGGTAGAGTGGCCAGACGGAAGCCACTCCTCAATAAAAGGCAGATGATGGCCGCTTGGACTTTGCCAAAAGTCCTCTAAAGGACTCTGACAGTGAGAAATAAAATTCTCTGGTCTGATGAAACCAAGATTGAACTCTTTGGCCTGAATGCCAAGCATCACGTCTGGAGGAAACCAGGCACCGCTTCACACCTGGTGAATACCATCCCTACGGTGAAGCACAGCGGTGGCAGCATCATGCTGTGGGAATGTTCTTTAGCTGCAGGGACTGGGAGACTAGTCCGGAGGGAAAGACGAACCGAGCAAAAATACAGAGCATCAGATTGGCTCAGATTGCAACCCTGGTGAAGGCCCCGCCCCTGATTTGAAGAATTCTGTTCTTTTCTTGACAATTTTAATGCTGCATATATTGCCATTGATTTAATTGTCATATGTTTTACCCCCTGCACCACTTTCAATGACTTTGTAGAACAGTCCTGTATGCCAAATAGAATCAAATGCTTTTTGGAAGTCGATAAAGCAAGTGTATATTTTGGTATAATTTTGGTGGACATGTTTATCTATCAGGGTGTGTAGGATGTAAATATGATCAGTTGTGCGATGTTTTGGTATAAATCCAATTTGGCTTTTACTCAAGACATTGTGCTTATTAAGGAAGTTTAG
The DNA here is from genome assembly GCF_965601325.2 of Salmo salar. Lineage (NCBI taxonomy): Eukaryota > Metazoa > Chordata > Actinopteri > Salmoniformes > Salmonidae > Salmo > Salmo salar. The sequence continues at coordinate 16,494,436 of NC_138293.1, forward strand.
AACTCTTACATTTATTATACTACAGAAAACCTTCCCCAGGTTACTGTTTACACAAATGCCTCTAATTGTTAGGGTCAAATTTGTCTCCGTTCTTAAAGATTGGGGTTATGAGTCCTTGATTCCAGATGTCAGGGAAATAACCTACACTCAGGATCAAATTAAACCGTTTTAATATAGCCAATTGACATTTTGCACTAGTGAGTTTGAGCATCTCATTTAGGATGCTGAGAGAGCCTTGATGAAAACAGAGCGCTCAGGACCTCAGACTGGGGACAAAGGTTTACCTTCCAACAGGACAACGACCATATGCTTCGGGACAAGTCTCTGAATGTCCTTTAGTGGCCCAGCCAAACCCCGTCAAACATCTCTGGAGAGACCTGAAAATAGCTGTGCAGCGACGCTCCCCATCCAACCTGACAGAGCTTGAGAGGATTCGCAGAGAAGAATGGGAGAAACTCATTGTAGCATCATACCCAAGAAGATTTGAGGCTGTAATCGCTGCAAAGGAGCTTCAACAAAGTACTGACTAAAGGCTCTGAATCCTTATGTAAATACATTTACAAAAATGTCTAAAAACCTGTTTTTGCTATGTCGTTATGGGGTATTGTGTGTAGATTGATGAGGGGGAAAAACAGTTGAATCAGTTTTAGAATAAGGCTGTAACGTAACAAAGTGTGGAAAAAGTGAAGGGCTCTGTATACTTTCCAAATGTTCTGTATGCACAAACTCTTCCAAACTGTTTAGTCTGGAAAGCATGCGGCCACCTTCATACAATGCTCTAACATATGGAGTAGTTCTAGATTCTGAGATATACACTGAGTGTACAAAACATTGACATAGACTGACCAGGTGAATCCAGGGGAAAGCTATGATCTTTTATTGATGTCACTTGTTAAATCCACTTCAATCAGTGTAGATCAAATCAAATGTTATTTGTCACATACGCCGAATACAGCAGGTGTAGACCTTACAGTGAAATGCTTACTTACAAGTCCTTAACCAACAATGCAGTTTTAAGAAAAATACGTGTGAAGTAAAAAATATGAAGGGAGAAGACTGGTTAAAGAATAATTGTTTTGCCTTGAGACAATTGAGCCATGGATTGTGTATGTGTGCCATTCAGAGTGAATGGGCAAGACAAAACACGTAAGTGCCCTTGGAAGGATGCCAGGCGCACCGGTTTGTGTCAAGAACTGCAACCCTGCTGGGTTTTTCAACAGTTTTCCGTGTGTATCAAGAATGGTCCACCACCCAAAGGACATCCAGCCAACTTGACACAGCTCTGAGAAGCATTGGAGTCAACATGGGCCACCAGCATCCCTGTGGAACACTTTTGACACCTTGTAGAGTCCATGCCCCAACGAATATAGTCTGTTCTGAGGGCAAATGGAGGAGGTGGAACTCAATATTGGGAATGTTTTCACATTAATGTATTAAATATTAGAGGTTTTGCACAGTCATTGCCCAAGTAAAAATAGCCTTTGCATGATTAAAAATCACCCATCATATTTTTACGCTATTAAAATTCTCAGAATTGAATAACTTGTACCTTTTCTATCATCTCTAACTATCAGGAAGCCTGACAAAACAGGCTGAGTGGGCAGGGAGCTTATATTTATGAGCTCACCTTGACTGACAGCTCTTTGAAACACCCTGTGGTCGTTGCCAGGTAACAAGGTAAACAATGAGCCACATCATTTATGTTCAGGTAAACAATGAGCTGCATCATTGATGACCGGGTAAACAACGGGCCGCACCGTTTGATAACCGGGTAAACAATGGGTCGCATCATTGATGACCGGGTAAACAACGGGCCGCACCGTTTGATAACCGGGTAAACAATGGGTCGCATCATTGATAACCGGGTAAACAATGGGCCGCACCGTTTGATAACCGGGTAAACAATGGGCCGCACCATTGATAACCGGGTAAACAACGGGCCGCACCGTTTGATAACCGGGTAAACAATGGGCTGCATGTCATTCCGAGCCTAAATAGTATGCCTCAACCCTTTTTCTCTGCAAAATACTCTCATGGTCAACAGAGCTGATCAAAGACGGTTGGATATGAGACAAACAGCAGCAATACACAATTACATTTATATTGTTTTGTAACTAATTACAGAATATAGTTCACTGATACACTTCACCATAATGAATAAACTCTGAGTCAGCTTAGACATAAGGGAATATGCATGAAAACAGCATAACATAAGTGTACTAGAAAATGTATTGGTGCCTCTGCATTAGCATCATCAATGACAATATGTTTAGAATTATGTATTTATCAGACATTTATTTGATCATCTACATTAGGCCAGCATAGACAAAATATTCATCAACATGAACACTCATGAGAAATAATGGTGAGACATCATATGACATAAAAAAAGCAATTTTGAGCCACTCATCTCCCATCAGAATGCTTGAAAATAACAATACAAAGTAACAAAATGGGATATCAAGTAAAAGTGAATTACTTAGACTTTAGGTATTGCAGCCAACTACAGAGATTAATGGTGAGGGGAGCTGCAGAGGAGGGAGACCCCGGTACCCCGCTTCAATCAAGCAGGCTTCAGTCACTTACTTGGCTTCAGTCACTTACTTGGCTTCAGTCACCCATTTGGCTTCAGTCTTCCCCAAGATGAAAGCGGGAGACAAATCCAGCTGTGGCCTCCTCCTTGTCAGGCCTCTCACACTGGGCAGACAGGGGTCCTGTGATGGACAGCTCGCACAGCTTCCCCACATACGGTGCTGAATCAAGGGTGACCTCGCTGGGGAGGAGATCCAGGAGCCTTCTTACGTAGCCTGTAATGTTTTTGAAAAGGGAAATGTTTGTTAAAGGGGGAGTGAATTTAATTTCCTTTTATTTACTGATGTTATGATGCTATCAATTTATTAATGTAGTGATCTACTCATTCTACAATGTGTTTTCTGGTATTTTTGAAGTACTCAATTTCAAAATATGCAATATTTGGTCATGCACTTTTTTGTGAAACTGTTCAATGTTTGTATTTGAAATTTGGTGTGCCTGAAATGTTCAATTCATTTGAAATGAATAACTATAAAAATAATAATTTCTCACATTTATATAGCGCTTTTCATAGAATCTCAACGCGCCCCAAGAGCAAAAAACAGACAAGCAATATATGACAGGTCAACCAATATGACTTACAGTATGTTGGGTCGGTTGTCACAGGCTTCACAGCATATCCCCTCTTCTTTGCCTTGGGAGAACTGATTTTGTATCACAGCATTCCTGCTGGTGTGTTTGCCTGGGAAGCTGTGCAGACAGTAGATGTTGAATTTTCTAAAATGTGTATGATTACAGTTTGATGATAGTGGAAAGACAAAAGGAGATGGAAAGTGTGATAATACCCAACAAACTCCTTTTATGGTCAACATTCCTGCGTGTCGGCTGTGTGCTGGCAGTACTCAGACTCAACGTAGGGGGCTGAAAGCCAATTTATGCTTGATCCGAAAATGTGGTCTGTACCGCATCGCTGTGCGCCGCCCAAATTTTGTAACCATGCGGAAGCTCCATATAGCTTCGCATTGACGTGATTGGTTGATGGTAGGTGGGGGTGGGAGGTCCAGTATAAACACACACTCACTTCCTTGACAACTTTCTTCACAACAGCTCTGTGCTGCTCTGTGAAGCTCAAGATGTATGAATGCCCTGACTTCTGCGGAGGCCGTATCGCCCTAAATGCTGCACTGCCGATGCTGACGTAGTGACGTATCAGGTGTGTTAAAGAAAATATATCGTTCACAAGTCAAAACAGCCACAGTTCCAGCCACAGCCACCGAGTCAAACTCGTCAAACTCTGATACTTAAGTTATGGTCAGCCCTTGCAAGATCCACTGTCGATGATGGCACAGCATCCGTCTTCAGGTTTCGCTTCCTGGCAAGACCTATCGAATGTCCTCACCAGCTAATAAAGCAACTTCGCTCTAACTGTGCACTGCACTTACATGAAAGTCATTTTCAGTGCAGCCTGAAATGAAAAGCAGCCACTGCTATCAAATGTTAATTCTTCGGAAAATAGTGTAACTTTTTAAATGAACGCTATGGCATCCAGTCACAACAAAGTGTGCTTTTCTGCCATGCTGGTAAGTACAGTACCTAGCTAGTTAAGTCACAACACAGATGAAAAGGGTTTAGTTGGCTTGAGCTATCTTAAAGTTTGTTAACAAAGCCGTATAATGCGCACGTGATGACGGTTTTGAGGCGTTACATATTTAAATTAGTTAAGATTATAAGATGCTCTCCCGAGTGGCGCAGCGGTCTAAAGCACTGCGTTGCAGTGCTTGAGGTGTCACTACAGACCCGGGTTTGATCCCAGGCAGTGTCACAACCGGCCGTGACCGGGAGTCCCATAGGGTGGTGCACAATTGGCCCAGCGTTGTCCAGGTTAGCGGAGGGTTTGGCCGGGGTGGGCTTTTCTTGGCTCATTGCGCTCTAGCGACTCCTTATGCAGGCTGACTTCGGTCGTCAGTTCAACGGTGCTTCCGCCGACACATTGGTGCTGCCGCCGACACATTGGTGCTGCCGCCGACACATTGGTGCTGCCGCCGACACATTGGTGCTGCCGCCGACACATTGGTGCTGCTGGCTTCTAAAAAGACATTCATCAAAAAAATAGAACTGTCAAACATCCTTTCTCCCAATAAAGTTTATATGTAAGAATTGCAATAAAAATCTATTGTGTGTGTCAATGACTACGTGCCTATCTGTGTGTATGGTTTTGATGTCCATGTTTATGTGTGCCTGCAATATATCAGGCCATTTAAAACTATCTAAACTGAATTCAAACAGATACATTGGAACAAATTTTAACCAAGTGCTCCTGACCAATAAAATCCCCTTTAAGGCTAACCATTCCAAAACACGCAGGCCTATCACAGTTGTTTTTTTGTTTTTTTTGTGTGTGTGTGTTTGTGTGTGTGTGTAAAGCAGACGTCTCTGCCTGTCAGGCTTTCATTGATTGCAGCACTGCAAATCGACTGGCCCATTTTGTTGGCAGCGTGATGTAATTTGTACCAATTTACAGGGTGTTAGTGGTGTTTTTCCCTTTCGCTGATGGTTTACTGCTGCTACAGAGAGAGGGATGGAGAAAGGGGTGGGAGGAGGGATGGAGTAACGAAGACTTTCTTTAGCCTAACAGGAGAGAGGGAATGATGGATGAAAATAAATGGAAGAGGGAGGGAGATTTCCCACATTTCTTTTTGTCTTTATATGGTCTAATGGGAGTAAGGGGCGCTTTCAGGCCGAGTATAACTTCTTCTCTCTTAAAGACCGATCATGCTGTGGATTTCAGTCTATATTTTGACATAATAACACTAAATATTGACATACTGCATACAATCTACCTACCCCTGGCTATATCCTCACAAGGAATGAATCTTAACTATGTAGACACTAAAGGTTGTTTGGAATGGTTTGTATAGTCTTCAGTCTTCACTGCAGTTCACCCCTAGCAACACACACACACACACACACACACACACACACACACACACACACACACACACACACACCTCTAATTGGAACCAGGGTTGCTACAAGCCTGTATTTGTCTGTCTAAACGCATTGCTTTGGATTCCCATTAACAGACTGGTCTAGGTTCTTCCTCCTGTAAAGCTGACAGACTTTGTTTGATCATTTGTTCATGTCCCAGACATTATTATGGGGAGTGAGGCGTTTTCACTAGGTCTGTGTGTGTGTGTGTGTGTGTGTGTGTGTGTGTGTGTGTGTGTGTGTGTGTGTGTGTGTGGCTGTTCCTAGGTAATGACTGTGAGAAGAATGTCAGCCTGATGAAGTGTGTGTGTGTGTGTACAGTGTCTTCATACCCTTGGACTTATTTCAGATTTTGTTGTGTTACAGCCTGAATTCAAAATGGTTGCGATTTGTTTGTTTAGTTTTTATCCATCTACTACAATACCTATGATGACAAAGTGAAGACATGTTTTCAGACATTTTTGCTCATGTATAAAAAATGAAATACAGATATCTAATTTGCATAAGTATTCACACCCCTGAGTCAATACTTTGTAGAAGCGATTTGTCAGCGAACCTTTGTCAGCGATTACAGCTGTGAGTCTTTTTAGGGTAAATCTCTAAGAGCTTCCCACACCTGGATTATGCAACATTTACCCATTATTCTTGTCAAAAGCTCTGTCAAATTGACTGATCATTGCTAGACAACCATTTTCAGGTCTTACTATAGATTTTCAAGTAGATTTCAGTCAAAACTGTAACTCAGCCACTCTGGAACATTCACTGTCTTCTTGGTAAGCAATTCCAGTATAGATTTGGCCTTGTGTTTTAGGTTATTGTCCTGCTGAAAGGTGAATTCATCTCCCAGTCTCTGGTGGAAAGCAGGCAACCAGGTTTTCCTCTAGGATTTTGTGCTTAGCTCCATTCTGTTTCTTTTCCATCCTGAAAAACTCCCAGTCCTTAACGATTACAAGCATACCTATAACATGATGCAGCCACCACTATGATTTGAAAATATGGAGTGGTACTCAGTCATGTGTTGTATTGGATTTGCCCCAAACATGCATGTATCACTTTGTATTCAAGACAAAGAAGTGAATTGCTTTGCCACATTTTTTACAGTATTACTTTAGTGCCTTTTTGTGAACAGGATGTATGTTTTGGAATATTTGTATTCTGTACAGGCTTCCTTTTCACTCTGTCAATTAGGTTAGTATTGTGGAGTAACTACAATGTTGTTGATCCATTCTCAGTTTTTTCCCATCACAGCCATTGAACTCTGTAACTGTTTTAAAGTCACCATTGTCCTCATGGTGAAATCCCTGAGCGATTTCCTTCCCCTAGGCAACTGAGTTAGGAAGGACATCTGTATCTTTGTAGTGACTGGGTGTATTGATACACCATCCAAAGTGTATTTAGTAACTTCACCATGCTTAAAGGGATGTTCAATGTCTGTTTTTTTTGTACTAATGTTTTTATCTACCAATAGGTGCCCTTTGCGAGGCATTGGAAAACCTCCCTGGTCTTTGTGGTTGAGTCTGTTTGAAATTCACTGCTCGACTGAGGGACCTTACAGATAATTGTATGTGTGGGGTACAGGGATGTGTTCATTCAAAAATCATTATTATTGCACACAGAGTGAGTCCATGCATCTTATTATATGACTCGTTAAGCAAATCTTTACTTCTGAACTTATTAGGCTTGCCATAAAAAATGTGTTGAATACTTTGACTTTCAGCTTTTCATTTTTTTAAATTAATTTGTAAAAAATTCGAGAAACATAATTCCACTTTGACATTATGGGGTATTGTGTGTAGGCCAGTGACAAATCCATTTAAAATGTAGGCTATACCAAAAAAAGTTTTTGGGGGGGAAAAGTCAAGGTGTGTGAACACTTTCTGAAGGCAATGTAAATGTGTGTGTCACATCAAAGCCTGTCTACCGAGTCAGGGCTTGTCGGATAGATAAGCATGAAAGCCTGGCTATGAGGCAGAGGGCACTGAGATTATTTCATACACACATGATGTAACAAAGTTTAAGGGATGTTGGAGGTAAGGTGGCAAACTGAGTCACAACCTACCCAACTAGTCTGCCATCAAACATCCCTTTATCTGGTTCTAGCTTGGTCTCTCTCGATCTCTCGATCTCTCTCTCTCTCTCTCTCTCTCTATATCTCTCTCTCTCTATATCTCTCTCTCTCTATCTCTCTCTCTCTCTATATATATCTCTCTCTCTCTATATCTCTCTCTCTCTCTATATATATATATCTCTCTCTATATCTCTCTCTCTATATATATATATCTCTCTCTCTATATATATATATATATATCTCTCTCTATATATCTCTCTCTCTCTCTCTATATATATCTCTTTCTCTCTCTATATATATATATCTCTCTCTATATCTCTCTCTCTCTATATATCTCTCTCTCTCTCTATATATATCTCTCTCTCTCTATATATATCTCTCTCTCTCTATATATATCTCTCTCTCTCTATATATATCTCTCTATATATATATATATATATATATCTCTCTCTCTCTCTCTCTCTCTCTCTCTCTCTCTCTCTCTCTCTCAAACCCCATTTTCAGATGTTTCCCATCCTAACCTCCTTTGAGGGAGAGCCACGCTCATGCCAGTGTAACAACAAAACATATCCTCAATAGCCGTGAGTGTGTGTGCCTGACACCTATGGTCTACTGTCTGCTCCCCTAACTGCCACACCTGTCTAACCCAGCTAAAAGAAGGGATGACGACAGAGAAGAGCACTCTCCTAAATGAGTCGGCAGAAGTCTGGGGGGAACCATGACGTGTGCCAGAGATATGAGAAAAATAGGGGAAGAGAGGGCATGTGTAAACAGCAGATGGTCATGTTGCAGCTCTTCATGCCAAACGCCGTGTCCAGGTCCCTTCAGAGGGGTAACCGTGGTAATGATGACCGTGGCGACGCAGGTCAGTGGTGAAGCAACCCCTTGACAACGAGTGTAACGCGTAGGTTACCAGCCACATGCCCTCCCAAACTGGTTCTGGGCCAGCTGAGTGGAGGAGCCATCTGGGGGGAGAGGGGATAAGTGGACGTGCTGTGCACCCGCACGCGCACACACACAAACTGAACTCTGGTGCCACACACACTCTCTGCCAGCTCTCATGACGTCATTCCTCTTCTCATTTGATGGGAGGAAGACGGACGGAGGGGGAGAGAGAGAGAGAGGGGGATGAGCCAGGGCCGTCTGGTCACCCTCCTTCCTGTTAACTTACATAGACAGACCTCTCTCTTTCAGGCTGTGTCTTCCCTCCCTGTGTCGTAGTGTTGACTGTTTTACTGTGTTTGTGTCTGTGCTTACCTTAGCTTACATAGCAACAGTAGACCTCTCTTTCACAGCCTGACATCTGTGTGTACAGTACAGTACCGTTCAGTGTATACTGTAACTGTCAGCTGTGTATACTTTTGTGTGTCTTTACCCCCAAGAGGTACGTCAGTGCCACTTCCCAGTCTGAGGTATGAGTGTACCTTTCCCTGTGTTCAGGAAGTTGCGTATACATCACTTCAGCTGAGCAGGAACTGTCTGTGTGTGTCTGTCTGTTTGTGTGCATGCGTGCAGCCAAGCGGGGCCTGTGTGAGTTTGTGTGTTGTTGTCGGAACAGGAATTGCCTGTTAGCGTTATGTAGAGCCCTAGTATTTTTAACTTATCAGCCAATCTTATATGATCTTCTAGTTCAGTGTTCTTTTTCACATCACCTCTGATTAATGATGTTTTGGCTGTGGCAAACAGGGACTTTGTTTGAAGAGAGTTTTTTAGGCCCGGGAAGCTCAAGGGGATTGGGGCAATAAATTATTACCTTTTTTTCCCCTTCCTGTTTTTGCCAACTTTGCTCCTTTTCTAAAAGGCGCTCATTAAAAATGCATTATCTAAATGAACGCTAGCCGCCTCTGAGTCGTAGTCTTGGCTGTAGAGGAACAGCACTCAGGATGCTTTAACCCTTTACACTCCTGGGAATTGCCAGGGCCCTCACGGTATTACCATGATACTTCGGTGCCGATATGATATGTACTGCAATTCTCTATGTATGGCGATTTGATGTTCCAAACATAAATACTCACCATATATATGTCTACTGCTGAGGGACAAGAGAGAGCCATGAGAAAGTAAGTTTTTGATCAGTCATGGAAAAAAGAATGTTTTGAGTTTTTGTGCAGGTACAGCCAACTAGCACCAAAATAATATTGCGATATTGTCAAAACAATACGACCCCCCCCATCACAAAATATAATTCTTACAGAATAAATATGAAAAGCATATTCAATGCACTTGTATGACTCAAAGAAGAGTCATTTTTGAACTCTCCTAGTTGTGCCGTTGAGAAACTAGAGCAAGCACACTTGTAGTTGTTTTGCTTGGAGCATAGCCCTGCACCTCCGCATCACACAATGAGTTGTTTATGCAATCCAAAAACGGCCATTATAAATCATGATCTGGGTCAGGTGGGCATCATTTGAAAGCGTGTTCTATTGCCAACATGAATAGCTAAGTTATAAAATATGATCTTACAGTGTTAGGCTTTCACAGGGCAATTCAGAGAAACAGATTGGAATTTTGGTACGCAGAGAAAGGAGTCATGCGTGCATTCAGGTGCCTGATCCTCTGAATTTTCTCACAATAGAAAAACATTGATCATAAACGTTGACACTTTATATTACATGAGTTTTATGATATGGAAATGTGAAGTGCAAATTTGGTTGTTTGACTTGCTCGTATGACATCAAAGTGGTATTTATTATAATCTTCAATTTCTCATCTTTTAAAATAGAATAGTCCTCTTAATTTACTGCATTTCCCTCGGACAATACATTTTTTCAAAAGTTGCCTAATTAGCGGGAGTGACGGGGGTAACTTCTTGTCTTGTGTGGTGCTGAAGTTCAGAATGGCTGTCAGTCAACTCGTACAGCGCTGTGAAGTGCAGAGCCTGAGCGCTGACATCATTTAGAGAATGTTCATGTACAGCCACTGCGTTCCAATTTAGGCATTTATCTTTGTTTTTAACCTTTATTTTATCAGGGAGTCATGCTGAGACCAAGGTCTCTTTTACAGATCAACCCTGAATTACACAAATTACAGAAAATACACACAATATAAATACAAAATGCAAGGAGAAAGAAAGAAAAACCAAATCAGTGTCCAAATCTGCCATTTTCAACCTGTATATGGGTACGAATGTAGAGGGTTAACAGTATGTGTGTGTGTGCATCTGTACTCTTTAATGCAGATGTTGAAAGAGCAGGCCTACCTTCCATCAGTGTGTGTGTGTGGGTGTGTTAGTCTGGAAGGGGGGTAGGTTAGTCAGGAAGTGTTTGTTTGCAGTACACCCGTCCTTTTCATTTATTTGTTCCTGTTAACACCCCCACATGTTTGTGTTTTGCGTGAAGAGCTGTGGAGTAGCCTTCAAACTGCCCTCTGATCTACCCTGTTATCTCTCTCTCCCTCTCTCGCTGCCCTTCCACCTCTCCATCTTTTTCTCTGTCGTTCACACTTTGTCTCTGTCTGTCTCTCTCACTGTCTGTCTCTCTCTAGTACTTTGTTTGACTGTGTTTTTCAGGGAGGCAGTGATTCCGGCCAGAACAGAGCAGTCATAACAATCTGTAACCTTACATGTACTCACATTCTCCCCTCTCTGCGCTCTCCTCGCAGGCGTGTCTTCGTTGGCCCCTTTTGAAGGCGGCTTTGTGGCATCAGCCTGCAACAGGAGTGCATCATCACCACTCCCTGTGGTTCCCCTGGTTACTGCACTGAAAATCTGCTTTGATGAGGTAACGCCGGGGCGACGGAGGACCAAACCGACCCAAACTAACAGCTTCCTCCTCCCCCCTTTCCACTCCTCCCCTTTTTCTCACCGCCACCATGGGCCAGAAAATCTCTGGCGGCGTCAAGTCAGTGGACAGTCGCGGCGAGGGTGGCTCACCCTCGTTCCGTCCCTCGGCCCACCGCCGGCTCCTCCACCCCGAGCTGCGGGGCCCCGACTTCCACAAGCCACCCCGGTTGGACCTACTTCTAGACATGCCCGCCGCGCCTCCGGACCTACAGCTCCGCCACGCCTGGAACCCAGAGGATCGCTCGCTCAACGTCTTCATCAAGGAGGAGGACAAACTGACCTTCCACCGCCACCCCGTAGCCCAGAGCACCGACTGCATCCGCGGCCAAGTGGGCTACACGCGGGGACTTCACGTCTGGCGGATCCACTGGCCGGTGAGACAGCGAGGGACACATGCCGTGGTGGGAGTTGCCACCGCTGACGCCCCCTTACACTCGGTCGGCTACATGGCGCTAGTGGGCAGTGACTCAGAGTCCTGGGGGTGGGACTTGGGCAGGAACCGACTGTACCATGACAGTAAGAACCGGGCCCAGGCTTCCCTACCTTCATATCCGTGTTTCTTAGAGCCCGAGGAGGCTTTCGTATTGCCGGACGCTCTTCTAGTGGTGTTGGATATGGACGAGGGCACGTTGAGTTTCACGGTGGATGGACAGTACCTGGGAGTGGCGTTCAGAGGCCTGAAGGGGAAGAAGCTGTACCCCATCGTCAGCGCAGTATGGGGCCACTGCGAGATCAGCATGAGATACGTCAACGGACTGGATCGTAAGTGTCCTCTCCTCTTTAATCTCTCGTTCTACTGTCTCACACAGGAATGAATAAGTAGAGGTCTAGACTTGCCTTCTATTTTGCGTCATTATATACAGTTGAAGTCAGAAGTTTACATACACCTTAGCCAAATACATTTAAACTCAGTTTTTCACAATTCCTGACATTTAATCATAGTAAGAATTCCCTGTTTTAGGTCAGTTAGGATCACCACTTTATTTTAAGAATGTGAAATGTCAGAACAATAGTAGAGAGAATTATTTATTTCAGTTTTTATTTCTTTCATCACATTCCCAGTGGGTCAGAAGTTTACATACACTCAATTAGTATTTGGTAGCATTGCCTTTAAATTGTTTAACTTGGATCAAACGTTTCGGGTAGCCTTCCACAAGCTTCCCACAATAAGTTGGGGGAATTTTGGCCCATTCTTCCTCACAGAGCTGGTGTAACTGAGTCAGGTTTGTAGGCCTCCTTGCTCGCACACGCTCTTTCAGTTCTGCCCACACATTTTCTATAGGATTGAGGTCAGGGCTTTGTGATGTCCACTCCACTACCTTGACTATGTTGTCTTTAAGCTATTTTGCCACAAGTTTGGAAGTATGCTTGGGGTCATTGTCCATTTGGAAGACCCATTTGCGACCAAGCTTTAACTTCCTGACTGATGTCTTGAGATGTTGTTTTAATATATCCACATAATTTTACTTCCTCATCATGCCCTCTATTTTGTGAAGTGCACCAGTCCCTCCTGCAGCAAATCACCCACACAACATGATGTTACCACCCCCGTGCTTCACGGTTGGGATGGTGTTCTTCAGCTTGCAAGCCTCCCCCTTTTTCCTCTAAACATAACGATGGTCATTATGGCCAAACAGTTCTATGTTTGTTTCATCAGACCAGAGGATATTTCTCCAAAAAGCACGATCTTTGTCCCCATGTGTAGTTGCAAACCGTAGTCTGTCTTTTTTATGGCGGTTTTGGAGCAGCATTTCAGGTTATGTTGATATAGGACTCGTTTTACTGTGGCTATAGAAACTTTTGTACCTGTTTCCTCCAGCATCTTCACAAGGACCTTTGCTGTTGTTCTGGGATTGATTTGCACTTTTCGCACCAAAGTACATTCATCTCCTTCCTGAGTGGTATGACGGCTGCGTGGTCCCACGGTGTTTATACTATGTAAACTTCTGACCCACTAGGATTGTGATACAGTGAATTATAATCGAAATAATCTGTCTGTAAACAATTGTTGGAAAAATGACTTGTGTCATGCACAAAGTAGATGTCCTAACCGACTTGCCAAAACTATAGTTTGTTAACAAGAAATTTGTGGAATGGTTGAAAAACGAGTTAACGACTCCAACCTAAGTGTATGTAAACTTCCGACTGTAAGATGGTATTACAATGGTAATACAATGATACCTGGGGGTAGAGTAATAGTAGAAAAATTTGCTAAATTAGCTTCCTCTACACCTCTTCATTACCACTGATCTGAGAAGCATGGTGGGAGGTATTTTAAATCAAAGTGATCATGAAGGGGAACAGATGAGGAAAGCAAAGCCCTTTGAAGGCAACATAGAACATGGAACTTTACATTGCGTCATTATTGGATGCTTTCCTGGAAAAGCTACAATGACTGTTCAGAGCACGAGAGGGCAGATCCTGAAGCAAAGCAGAAGCTACAGTATCTGATTCGGTCGTTATAGACCGATGTAGAGATTGTGTAGACACTGAAGTCATTTAGCTTGCCAATGAACAGGGTTATTTGTTTCCTGCACCGTCAGCATTTTATTTACATGATTTGCTAACAACACAGTCATATCACTTTGAGATATTACATAAGATAGTGTAGAAGCATTATATTCATTCCAAATGATCAAGGATAAAAAAAACACTTCATAAGACTTCTATGATGGTCTTATATCGACCAGATATTGACCTGGTTAAGCTAGGTGCCTTGACCAATGGTCCCTTTACATAATGAGCAACGCTGTCGATGTTGAAGTGCTTAGTCCTTGAACACCAACATACTCCGAGGCCCAGCAGCTCTGTGTTGTTTCTGGTTACATAAGACAACACGTCACACATTTTTTTTACTTGAGGAATACTGCACCAAACAATTTAGTTAGATGTATAACTGAACAATGAAACCATTCTTGGCAAAAATATCAACATTTATTACAGATATCTTTAGATTCATTCTGGGGAAACACCTCCAAGACTGAAATCTCGTTTTTCCAATTGACGTGTTCATTCGCTCTTTAACCACTCTCCCTCCATAGAATATAATTCTCATCCCATAGTGCGTGTGTGTGGCGAGAATCACCGGGTGTTCCTCTGGTCTCAGTCTAAACACTGTTTCTTTGAAGAGCATGTTTAAACTCCCTTTCCCCACACACCTCAGACTGTTTTTATAACACACACTTTTGATCTGACTCTTGGGTCTGTGAAGTTTAGGGTTCAAAACTGAACTTGGATCCATGTTAAGTAGCAATGATATCCTTTGAACACCATTGTCTTACGACACCACAGATAGCGTGAAACAGTCATGACTATTCAACAAACAATATCATTTTAAAGTTTCTTTCCAGCGAATTTCTTAGTTCCATGATTGTTTAACTAGCAAAGGAGTTTAAGTTGAGGGTGCAGTATTTATGCATTTTGGCAAGTTTGACGAAAACAAGCATAGTTCAGCTAGTTTAATCAGGGAAAACCGGGGAAAACAAACTCGGGACAGGATATAGCTGGGTGCACATGCACATTAGGCTAATTCAGGACACCGATTGTAGTTTATATGCCCTGATATCAGGAGCTGATGGCGAAAAGTATGATAAACGATTCAGAGACTGAAACGAATACATCAGATGACAAATATTAAAGGAGACCAAATTGATATACAATCCCGAAATCAGCTGTAACCATCAATAGTAAAACAAAGCTTAAAACAATGTTTGAGTGAACATGAATCCGGAAAATGAATGGTGAAGTCACTTCCGGACATGGTAGACTCCTCCTTCTTCTCCTCATTCTATGGATTTGCTAGTTTCCATGAAACAGCTGCCTGTGTTAGCTGCCAAGTTAGTGCAGTGTCCTTATCTAGCTAGCCACATTAGCTAGCTATATTGTGCTAGCTAGCGAATATGCTAACATTAGCTAGCTAATCATTTGGCTATGGGCTGGCACTGCCAGTATGGCATTATGGAGAGTGAATTAAATAGTTTCTAAGTCATCTTGCTAGTTAGTTATCTAGATGTGGTCATACAGCTAGTATCAACATGAGCTTTCTACAAAATAGCAAGATTAGTACAGAACTTGGAACCTAGACCATAAGCAGTACGCATGGATATTCATTGCCAAACAACGCTACTGCCACCTTCTGGTTTGGAGTATTTTAACAAGGCTAAGGGCTGAAGACTTCCAAGGTCTTTGCTGTGTGAACACAAAATAGATTTACTACCGACGCTGTTCATAGGTGCTAAGTACTGCCAGCAGGCAAACCTTTGACAATCCTACCGGTGTGTCGCGTCTTTTCATTGTAGACGAGTCACTTCACATCTCTGCTGCTAACACACTGACCTTTCTTTGAAGTTCTCAGGTTTTAGGTAGTGAAACCTATTGTTTTCACACCACCTGAGCACATTACATGAGACCCCATGTTACAAATCTGGCGTTGTGCATCTTTTGTCCCTTGTCCCTTTTTGTGCCACAGTGGACATTGGCTTATGTTGGTTTTTTCCTAGGTTAGGCCCTGTTTAAAGCAGCCCATTTATCATCCAAAGTGGTTTAACTTAACTGTTCACATTTACCGGTCCTGCTGTGGAATTTCACGGATAGGAACAGCAATGGTCTAGGTCTGAGAATCTCTAGGCCTGTTCAAAGCACCAATTTAAAAGTATTTTCGATGCTTGGAAATGGTGACGGCAGTTTTAGTGTGGAAAAAGTGGAATGACTGTTGAAAGCTCTTGTCTTTGAAAGGTAGTCATTCTAAAGAATTGGTCTGATGGTGTACAGTCGGAGGTTGAAAGCCTCGGCTAAAGAGAAGAGTTATGACGGTTCACTTTAAGGATGAGACATGGTGTGTGTGAATGTGTGTCTGCATGGAACTGCACACTGATATTTTTATGCAGGTTTTGTGTGCAGATGCGTAGCGTGTGATAAGAATGCTTTCAATTTACTGCTAAACAATGCGGAAGGTAGATCCCGTGTGTCAGATGCTATTTTTGGGGAGATAAATGAATAAATGCAAATGTGGAGATGGGAAATCCAGTTGCCCTCCAGAGGTGTGTGTTGTGTGTTTGTCGTTCTACAGTTTTTCTTCTTTTCAGGAATAGAAATTCAAATCAGATTTAACTTCATAAAAAAAATAGATGCACATTTTGAGCACTGCCAACAACTGATGATTAAAATGTTGGAATTGAGATGAAGTTTTAATAAAGCTAGCTGCAGCTGCTGTTTTAGGACGCATGACTCACTGTTATGAAGTCATCATGGATGTCTGTCTGCCGCTGGGATGACGTGCGTGTGCGTGTGTGTGTGTGCAAGTGTTAATTTGTCTCTGTGGGTGCATGTCCTTTGTGTGATTTTGTGCTTGTTCGTGTGTGTGTCTTGGTACACAGTATGTTTTCTTTTCTCCATGGGAATCTGTGGACAGAGTGTGTTGAATTGATGTGCGTGAGTGAAAGGTCTGAAAGTACTGATTGTGTTGAGATTTTAGAGCAGGCAGAGGAGGGTAGAGGGAGGTTGGAGGAGGCAATGGGTGGCGGGATAGAGGGACTCTGCTGTCCAGTGTCTGTATTGAATGTTACACACAGTGGGCTTTGGCTGAGACACAGGCAGGCACTGTGTATGTACTCAATGTGCGTCATTTTATCATGTGCCTTTGTCCCGTTCAGGGATGCTCACAGAGCCCCAGTGTCATGACCAGCGAGATGTGACTGGTGTGTGTGTGTGTGTGTGTGTGTGTGTGTGTGTGTGTGTGTGTGTGTGTGTGTGTGTGTGTGTGTGTGTGTGTGTGTGTGTGTGTGTGTGTGTGTGTATGAGGTAAAGGTGATTTCTGTGAGAAGGGAGAGCATCTGTCAAACAGGGAGCCGTGTGTGTGTGTGAGAGATCGGTGGGCTGAATCTGTTAGGCGCTTTGCAACTGATATGGTCTCCTCTCTGGTGCTCAGGAACGTGCGTCAGGAAGCTGGTAGACGCGCGCGCACACACACACACAGCCTGCAACAAAAATGCCTGCGCTCAAATCAAATTTTATTGGTCACATACAGTTTAAGTCAGAAGTTTACATACACCTAGGTTGGCGTCATTAAAATATTTTTCAACCACTACATACATTTCTTGTTAACTTCCCTGGGCTAGCGTCCCACCCTAGTCAACAGCCAGTGGAATCGCCTGGTGTGAAATACAAATACCTCAAAAATGCTATAACTTCAATTTCTCAAACATATGACTATTTTACACCATTTTAAAGACAAGACTCTCGTTAATCTAACCACATTGTCCGATTTCAAAAAGGCTTTACAGCGAAAGCAAAACATTAGATTATGTCTGGAGAGTACTCTGCCAAAAATAATCACACAGCCATTTTCAAAGCAAGCATATATGTCACAAAAAACCAAAACCACAGCTAAATGCAGCACTAACTTTTGATGATCTTCATCAGATGACACTCCTAGGACATTATGTTATACAATACATGCATGTTTTGTTCAATCAAGTTTATATCAAAAACCAGCTTTTTACATTAGCATGTGATGTTCAGAACTAGCATACCCACCGAAAACTTCCGGTGAATTTACTAAATTACTCATGATAAACATTCACAAAATACATAACAATTATTTTAAGAATTATAGATACAAAACTCCTTTATGCAATCGCGGTGTCAGATTTTAAACTAGCTTTTCGGCGAAAGTACATTTTGCAATATTCTGAGTACATAGCTCGGCCATCACGGCTAGCTATTTTGACACCCACCAAGTTTGGGACTCACTAAACTCAGAATTACAATTAGAAAAATTGGATTACCTTTGCTGTTCTTCGTCAGAATGCACTCCCAGGACTTCTACTTCAACAACAAATGTTGTTTTGGTTCCAAATAATCCATAGTTATATCTAAATACCTCCGTTTTGTTCGTGCGTTCAGGTCACTATCCGAAGCGCATTTCGTGACAAATTTCAAAATATTCCATTACCGTACTTAGAAGCATGTCAAACGCTGTTTAAAATCAATTTTAATGCTATTTTTCTCGTAAAATAGCGATAATATTCCAACCGGGCAACGTTGTATTCATTCAAAGGCTGAAAGAAAAAAATTGAGAAGTCTCGTGACCACGCATCTCCAGTCTCACTGTCCCAAGGCTGACCACTTACAAACTCTGCTGCTGTACTTTGCCCAGAGACAGCAGACACCCCATTCCACTTTCTGGCGGCTTTAGAGAGCCAATGGAAGCCTTAGAAAGTGTCACGTTACAGCACAGATGCTGTAATGTCGATAGAGATGCAACAGAAGGACAACAAATTGTCAGACAGGGCGCTTCCTGTATGGAATCTTCTCAGGTTGTGGCCTACCATATGAGTTCTGTTATACTCACAAACCGTTTTAGAAACTTTAGAGTGTTTGCTATCCAAATCTACTAATTATATGCATGTTCTAGTTTCTGGGCAGGAGTAGTAACCAGATTAAATCGGGTACGTTTTTTATCTGGCTGTGAAAATACTGCCCCCTATCCCAAAGAAGTTAACCCCTGTGCGGGACGGACATCCAGCGAAAAATCATATCGTCATTAGCATAACAAAATGTAATACTTATTTTTTTTCAATTTTTTTTCAAATGATATCGTTTTATAGATACACCTCTCCTGAATCGAACCACGTTGTCCAATTTCAAAAAGGCTTTACAGCAAAAGCAAACATTAGATTATGTTAGAGGAGTATATCGTAAAAGTAGCCACATAGCCATTTTACGACCAACCACATGCATCACAAATAACCAAAAAACAGCTAAATGCAGCACTAACCTTTGACAATCTTCATCAGATGACACACCTAGGACATCATGTTACACAATACATGCATTCTTTTGTTCGATAAAGTTCATATTTATATATAAAAACAGCATTTTACATCGGTGCGTAACGTTGACTAACTATTTTCCCTCAAATGCATCCGATGAAACAGAGCTACAATTTACTAAATTACTATTCGAAAACATTTTTAAAATGTAATATTGTCATTCTAAGATTTATAGATGAATATCTCTTGAAAGCACCTGTAATGCCAGATTTAAAATTAACTTTACTGGGTAATCATACTTTGCGATGAAAGGGGATGCGATACTCTGAAAAATAGGCTAACGTTACAGGTCAGCGCCATCTTGGAACAATCACATATCACATCTAGTCTTGTATATTATTGTCAATAATCCCTTACCTTTGGTTGTCTTCATCAGAAAGCACTTCCAGGAATCCCAGGTCCACAACAAATGTATTTTCGTTCGAAAAAATTACTCCTTTATGTTCCAAGAGCTTCTTCTTGTTAGCGCGTCTGAAGGCTGATCCAAATGCTCTGTCGGCCGCGGGACAGCCATTTCGAGAAAATGCATTTTTTTTCCCATTTAGGTTCGTTCAAACATGTCAAACGTTGTATAACATAAATCTTCAGGGCGTTTTTCAACAAGAGAGCCAATAAGATTCAAGGAGGATGATTGCATTGTCTTTCAAAACTTTTCGAAAGGGGAGGGAGGCCAGGGCCGCCGGCGTCATAATGGTGATGGCCCTCCTCATGTGACCAATTTCAACAGCGTCTCATTCATTCAGTTTTCACAGTAGGAGACTCAAACCACTTTGTAAAGACTGGGGACATCTAGTGGAAGCAATAGGAAGTGCTCAATGAACCATAGCTCACGGTGTGATTAATAGGCAACGTGATGAAGTTGAGTTCGCAATTCAGAATTCCACTTCCTGTTTCGATCTGTCTCGGGGTTTTGACTGCCATATGAGTTCTGTTATACTCACAGACACCATTCAAACAGTTTTAGAAACTTTAGGGTGTTTTCTATCCACAAGTATTAATTATATGCATATCCTAGCTTCTGACTTTGAGTAGTAGGCCGTTTAAAATGGGCATGAATTTTTTTCAAAATGCGCTGTGGCGCCCCCTATCCTAGGCGAACGTCAAGAGGTTAAGGTCCTGGAGTTGCCTAGCCAGTCTCCAGACCTTAATCCCATAGAAAATCTGTGGAGGGAGCTGAAGGTTCGAGTTGCCAAATGTCAGCCTCGAAACCTTAATGACTTGGAGAAGATCTGCAAAGAGGAGTGGGACAAAATCCCTCCTGAGATGTGTGCAAACCTGGTGGCCAACTACAAGAAACGTCTGACCTCTGTGATTGCCAACAAGGGTTTTGCCACCAAGTACTAAGTCATGTTTTGCAGAGAGGTGAAATACTTATTTCCCTCATTAAAATGCAAATAATTTTATAAAAAATTTTGACATGTGTTTTTCTGGATTTTTTTGTTGTTATTCTGTCTCTCACTGTTCAAATAAACCTACCATTAAAATTATAGACTGATAATTTCTTTGTCAGTGGGCAAACGTACAAAATCAGCAGGGGATCAAATACTTTTTTCCCCTCACTGTATATCCACAGTAAAATGAGTCCTATATCGACATAACCTGAAAGGCTGCTCAGCAAGGAAGAAGCCACTGCTCCAAAACTTCCATTAAAAAAAGCCGGACTACGGTTTGCAACTGCACATGGGGACAAAGATTGTACTTTTTGGAAAAATGTCTTCTGGTCTGATGAAACAAAAATAGAACTGTTTGGCCATAATGACCATCGTTATGTTTAGAGGAAAAAGGGGGAGGCTTGCAAGCCGAAGAACACCATCCCAACCGTGAAGCACGGGGTGGCAGCATCATGTTGTTGGGGTGCTTTGCTGCAGGTGGGACTGGTGCACTTCACAAAATATATGGCATCATGAGGGGGGAAAAATAATGTGGATATATTAAAGCAACATCTCAAGACATCAGTCAAAGTTGTGGCAAAATGGCTTAACTTCTATGAGCTAGGTGGGACGCTAGCCCAGTGAAATATCAGGGCGGAAAATTCAAAAACAAGAAAATGTCATAATTCAACTTTCTCAAACATACGACTATTTTACACCATTTTAAAGATACACTTCTCGTTAATCTAACCACATTGTCCGATTTCAAAAAGGCTTTACAGCGAAAGCAAAACATTAGATTATGTTAGAGTACATAGACAAAAATAATCACACAGCCATTTTCCAAGCAAGGACATGTGTCAATAAAACCCAAAACACAGCGAAATGAAGCACTAACCTTTGATGATCTTCCTCAGATGACACTCCTAGGACATTATGTTACACAATACATGTATGTTTTGTTCAATAAAGTTCATATTTATATCCAAAAACAGCATTTTACATTGGCGCGTGATATTCAGAAAATGTATTCCCACCAAAACTTCCGGTGAATGTGCACATCAATTTACAGAAATACTCATCATAAACGTTGACAAAATACATAACAATTATTTTAAGAATTATAGATAGACTACTCCTTTATGCAACCGCTGTGTCAGATTTTAACATAGCTTTACGGAGAAAGCACATTTTTCAATATTCTGAGTACATAGCTCAGCCATCACGGCGAGCTATTCAGACACCCGCCAAATTCGGGGCAACCTAAACTCAGAATTAGTATTAGAAATATTGTATTACCTTTGCTGATCTTCGTCAGAATGCACTCCCAGGACTGCTACTTCCACAAGAAATGTTGTTTTTGTTCCAAATAATCCATATTTATGTCCAAATACCTCCGTTTTGTTTGTGTGTACAGATCACTTATCCAAAGGCATAATGTGCGAGTGCGGAACGAGAGACGAAAAGTCAAATGTTCCATTACCGTACTTAGAAGCATGTCAAACGCTGTTTAAAATCAATCTTTATGGTATTTTTAACGAGGAAAATGCTCAACCCACTTTCTGAAGGCTTTAGACAGCCAATGGAAGCCTTAGGAAGTGCAACGTCACCCCACAGACACTGGAGCTTCGATAGAGAATCAAAAGAACTACTACAATTCTCACACTTTTCACTTCCTGCTTGGATTTTTCTCAGGTTTTTGCCTGCCCTATGAGTTCTGTTATACTCACAGACACCATTCAAACAGTTTTAGAAATTTCAGAGTGTTTTCTATCCAAATCTACTAATAATATGCATATTCTAGTTTCTGGGCCATAGTAGTAACCTGTTTAAATTGGGTACGTTTTTCATCCGGCCGTGAAAATACTGCCCCCTAGCCCAAAGATGTTAACCCCTGTGCGGGACGGACATCCAGCGAAAAATCATATCGTCATTAGCATAACAAAATGTAATACATTTATTTTTTCAATTTTTTTTCAAATTATATCGTTTTATAGATACACCTCTCCTGAATCGAACCACGTTGTCCAATTTCAAAAAGGCTTTACAGCAAAAGCAAACATTAGATTATGTTAGAGGAGTATATCGTAAAAGTAGCCACATAGCCATTTTGTGACGGCCACTTCAAGGTATTGAAGTGGCCGTCACAAAGCCCTGACCTCAATCCTATAGAAAATGTGTGGGCAGAACTGAAAGTGTGTTCAAGCAAGGAGGCCTACAAACCTGACTCAGTTACAGCAGCTCTGTTAGGAGGAATGGGCCAAAATTCAGCCAACTTATTGTGGGAAGCTTGTGGAAGGCTACCCGAAACGTTTGACCCAAGTTAAACAATTTAAAGACAATGCTACCAAATACTAATTGAGTGAGTGTATGTACATTTCTGAGAACGTGATGAAAAAAATAAAAGCTGAAATAAATAATTCTCTCTACTATTATTGACATTTCACAGTCTTCAAATAAAGTGGCTGACCTAAGACGGGGAATTTTTACTCGGATTAAATGTCAGGAATTGTGAAAAACTGAGTTGAAATGTATTTGGCTAAGGTGTATGTAAACTTCCGACTTCAACTGTGCAGATGTTAATGCGAGTGTAGCGACATGCTTGTGCTTCTAGTTCCAACAGTGCAGTAATATCTAACAAGTAATTTAACAAATTCACAACGACTACCTTATACACACAAATGTAAAGGGATGAATAAGAATATGTACATATAAATATATGCATGAGCGACGGCCGTGCGGCATAGGCAAGCTCCAGTAGATGGTATAGAATACAGTGTATATATATTCTGCCCTGGAATTGCGTTCCCATGCAAAACTAGACAGATAGCTAACAACTAAGTCTTCAATAAAACTCCCAACGCGTGACTTTTCTTGAATGAATATATTGAAAACGTTTGTTGTGAAGCTGCAAAATACAGAAAAGAATATACTTTAGTATTCAATTCACATCGACATACTGCAGCTGTACATTATACATTTCATGTTGAAGTTGCATAAATACAAAGCATGTGCAAAGGTACCATGTATCTGGCATGATGCCAAACCATATCGCTAATTGGCGAACTCCTTTCAATACTCTAATAATGTGCAACCACCTCTACAATAACAAAGCATATTACACTAGAAATAGTAACAAAACTACAGTATTGTATGTTTTACAATTCGTTTACATGATGCACGAGCAAAGTAATACAGCTGACGGCATACATGAAAGGCAAGGCAATATGTGTGAGTAAATGCAACCAACTAACATTGATATGTAAGCAATTCTATCAATAACAAGATTATCATCACGAGCAATATGCTTGAATCGAACTTACAAACAAATATTTTCCCAGGCTGAAGCGTGACAAGAAATAACTGCGCTGAAAGACCTGAACTGTAGCGTTGTTTTTAGCTGCTTCTCTGCATGCAGAACGACTACTCTACTTCCTGTTTCCGTACAGTCTTTCTAAGGCCCAGAAAGCTCTGATAGGGCGATAAACATCATGGAACACAATGAAAATCCATCTTAACCACTGTAATAAAATCATCTGTTACCTTCTAACAGGATGGCAGCACAATATACATATGAGATGAGTAATGTAGGATATGGTGACATTATTAAAGTGGCGTTATTTAAAGTGACTAGTGATACATTTAATAAATGGATTTAATAAAGGTATTAAAGTGGCCAGAGATTTGAGTCTGTATGTTGGCAGCAGCCTCTCTATGCTAGTGATGGCTGTTTAACAGTCTGATGGCCTTGAGATGGAAGCTGTTGTTCAGTCTCTCGGTCCCAGCTTTGATTCACCTGTACTGACCTCGCCTTCTGGATGGTAGCGGGGTGAACAGGCAGTGGCTCAGGTGGATGTTGTCCTTGATGATCTTTTTGGCCTTCCTGTGACATCGGGTGGTGTAGGTGTCCTGGAGGGCAGGTAGTTTGCCCCCGGTAATGGTGATGCGTTGTGCAGACCGCAATATCCTCTGGAGGGCCTTGCGGTTATGGGCGGAGCAGTTGCCGTACCAGGCGTTGATACAGCCTGACAGGATGCTCTTGATTGTGCATCTGTAAAAGTTTGAGTGTTTTAGGTGACAAGCCAAAATTTCTATAGCCTCCTGAGGTTGAAGAGGCGCTATTGCGCCTTCTTCACCACGCTGTCTGTGTGGGTGGACCATTTCCGTTTGTCCGTGATGTGTGCGCCGAAGAACTTTCCACCAGCGGGGTGGAGATGTTGTTTCCTACCCTCATCACCTGGGGGGGCGGCCCGTCAGAAAGTCCAGGACCCAGTTGCACAGGGCGGGGTCGAGACCCAGGGTCTCGAGCGTAATGTCGAGTTCTGAGGGTACTATGGTGTTGAAGACTGAGCTATAGTCAATGAACAGCATTCTTACATAGGTATTCCTCTTGTCCAGATGGGATAGGGCAGTGTGATCGCGATTGCATCATCTGTGGACCTATTGGGGCGGTAAGCAAATTGGAGTGGTTCTAGGGTATCAGTTGATATGATCCTTGACTAATTTCTCAAAGCACTTCATGATGACAGAAGTGAGTGCTACGGGACAATAGTAATTTAGTTCAGTTACCTTAGCTTTCTTGGGAACAGGAACAATGGTTTGAAGCATGTGGGAACAGCAGACTGGGATAGGGATTGATTGAATATGTCAGTAAACACACCAGCCAGTCTGCTCATGCTCTGAGGACGCGGCTAGGGATGCTGTCTGGGCCGGCAGCCTTGTGAGGGTTAACACGTTTAAATGTTTTACTCACGTTGGCCACGGTGAAGGAGAGCCCACAGGCTTTGGCACCAGGCCATGTCAGTGGTACTGTATTGTCCTCAAAGCGAGCAAATAAGTGGTTTAATTTGTCTGGGAGCAAGATGTCGGTGTCCGCGACGGGGCTGGTTTTCTTTTTGTAATCCGTGATTGACTGTAGACCCTGCCACATACGTCTTGTGTTTCAGCTGTTGCTACTGATGGGGTCTCCTCCACCGCTCACACACACTGACACTCTCTCTGTCTCTCTCTCTGTGTGTGCGTGTGTGGGAGGGGTGCTTGGCAGTACAGTAATGACTTTACGTTAATAGGTCTTTTCGCGTCATTGAATGGAGTTTATTGGATTATTTATGAGTTATTGTTGGACAATATAGAACATAAAATAATAAAAGAGATGGATCACCATTGTATCTTCTAAAAAGCTGTTTGGCTTTTCTCATCTTTTCTGCTATGGCCCATTGCCCAGAGTAGTTCATCACAGTACGCTACTGTAATTCACATGGTTTCACATGCCCAGAGTAGTTCATCACAGTACGCTACTGTAATTCACATGGTTTCACATAGAAATAGAAGTCCTGGTACTCTGGATGCATGGCTGGTATGCAACCTGAGTTATGACCTTATTTACTAAGGGATAAATCATTACTGCAGTTTTAGTGTAAATATCCCATTAACATCCATGCATTTTAAATGAAGTACCCAAACATCATAAGTTAGTGTCTCTTTCTCTCTCTCATTCTCTCTCTCTCCCTCTCTCTCTCTCATTCAATTGAAGGGGCTTTATTGGCATGGGAAACATATGTTAACATTGCCAAAGCAAGTGAGGTAGATAATATACAAAAGTGAAATAAACAATAAAAATGAACAGTAAACATTCCACTCACAGAAGTTCCAAAAGAATAAAGACATTACAAATGTCATATGTATATATACAGTGTTGTAACGATGTACTTAATGGTTAAAGTACAAAAGGGAATATAAATAAGCATAAATATGGGTTGTATTTAGAATGGTGTTTGTCTCTATGTGGTCGTTATCTCACAGCAGGCGAGTTGGTAATAAGCTGATGCTGTGCTGTACTTCCTCCTCACTCACCCATTACGGAGGGCTATGGTGAACAACAGGGATAAGGTAGTAATATACAGTATGGTTAACCTCTCTGGGCTAGGTCAACAGCCAGTGGAATCCCGTGGCGCGATATTCAAATACCTTAGAAATGCTATTACTTCAATTTCTCAAACATATGACTATTTTACACCATTTTAAAGACAAGACTCTCGTTAATCTAACCACACTGTCCGATTTCAAAAAGGCTTTACAACGAAAGTAAAACATTAGATTATGTCAGCAGAGTACCCAGCCAGAAATAATCAGACACCCATTTTTCAAGCTAGCATATAATGTCACAAAAACCAAAACCACAGCTAAATGCAGCACTAACCTTTGATGATCATCAGATGACACTCCTAGGACATTATGTTATACAATACATGCATGTTTTGTTCAATCAAGTTCATATTTATATCAAAAACCAGCTTTTTACATTAGCATGTGACTAGCATTCCCACTGAACACTTCCGGTGAATTTACTAAATTACTCACGATAAACGTTCACAAAAAACATAAATTATTTTAAGAATTATAGATACAGAACTCCTTTATGCAATCGCGGTGTCCGATTTTAAAATAGCTTTTCGGTGAAAGCACATTTTGCAATATTCTGAGTAGATAGCCCGGCCATCACAGGCTAGCTATTTTGACACCCACCAAGTTTGGTACTCACCAAACTCAGATTTACTATAAGAAAAATTGGATTACCTTTGCTGTTCTTCGTCAGAATGCACTCCCAGGACTTCTACTTAAACAACAAATGTTGGTTTGGTTCCAAATAATCCATAGTTATATCCAAATAGCGGCGTTTTGTTCAGGTCACTATCCGAAGGGTAACGCGCCGGCGCATATCGTGTCAAAAAATTTCAAAATATTCCATTACCGTACTTCGAAGCATGTCAAACGCTGTTTAAAATCTATTTTTATGCGATTTTTCTCATAAAATAGCGATAATATTCCGACCGGGAGAAGTTGTTTTCGTTCAAAGACTCAAAGAAGAAAATGGACTCTTCACGTGCATGCGCGGACCCGTCTCATTGTTCTCAGATCGACCACTATCCAAATGCGCTACTGTTTTTCAGCCAGTGACTGCAGAGTCATCATTCAACGTTCCGGCGCCTTCTGAGAGCCTATGGGAGCCTTAGAAAGTGTCACGTTACAGCAGAGATCCTTTGTTTTGGATAGAGATGACAAAGAAGGCCAAGAAATGGTCAGAGAGGGCGCTTCCTGTATGGAATCTTCTCAGGTTTTGGCCTGCCATATGAGTTCTGTTATACTCACAGACACCATTCAAACCGTTTTAGAAACTTTAGGGTGTTTTCTATCCAAATCAAACAATTATATGCATATTCTAGTTACTGGGCAGGAGTAGTAAGCAGATTAAATCGGGTACGTTTTTTATCCGGCCGTGCAAATACTGCCCCCTATCCCCAACAGGTTAAACTCCTGATAGTCTACTTCTTGCAAACATACACCTTCCTAATATTGAGTGCACCCCCTTTTGCCCTCAGAACAGTCTCAATTTGTTGGGGCATGGACTCTACCAGGTGTCGAAAGCGTTCCACAGGGATGCCGGCCCATGTTGACTCCAAAGCGTCCCACGGTTTTTGTCAAGTTGGCTGGATGTTCTTTGCGAGCTCTGGTAAAGGTCATGAATTTAGTTTTTTGTACATTCAAGACCAGTTTAAGACCATAAAGGGAGGCCAACAGCCTGAACCAGAGAAGGAGCACATGAATATATGACTCTTATCATCTGCATATAGATGCTACTTTGCTGGTTAATAAAAATTGAGAACAACACAGGAGCTTAAATGGAACCCTGGGGCACACCTCTATCAATCTCAACAAAGCTAGATGTGTGATTGTCAGTATATACACATTGTGTTCTTTCATAAAGATAGTTCCAAACCAATTTACTGCCGCTTCACTGAGAACAATGTTTCTGAGTCTAGCTAGGAACAATTCATGGTCAATTGAATCAAATGCCTTTGATGAATCAACAAACAGAGCAGCACAATGTTGCTTTTTATCAAGTGCATTAATGATGTCATTTGCCACTGCCATAGCTGCAGTTGTGGTGCTGTTCCCTGATCTAAAGCCAGACTGAACCCCGCTCAGTATGTTCTTTTCAATTAAGACGTTTTTTAACTGCGAGTTCACTAGGGATTCATAGACTTTGACCAGGATGGGGAGATAGGACCATAGTTATTAGCATCTGAGGGATCTCCACCCTTTAGCAGCGGGAGGACATAAGCTGATTTCCAAATGCTGGGAATGGAATTGGTCAAGAGACTGAGCCACAGGTTCAGTAATAATACCAGCTGCTACATTTTAAGGGGTATGGATCCAGGTTGTCTGGACATGCTGACTTTTTAGTGTCTTACCTTTAGTTCTTTATAGACCTCAGCATAAGAAACAGACTCAAAGTCAAAATGGTTCACGAGGGCCTATATCATAGTTTACTTTAACAGAGTTTACATTAGAGGCCTGGGCCCCACCATTATCAAAAACTGAACCAGCAGATATGAAGTGCTTGTTAAAACCCCTACAATATGGGCTTTATCCTTCACTTCATTAGAATCCATCATTAAATGGTCAGGAAGGCCAGAGGATACATTAGAACCTGGCACTGTTTTGATTAGCTTCCAGAACTTGGTAAGGTTATTTAGGTTCTCTGGGACTGCATTTAAATAGTAATCTGATTTGGGCTTCCTGATCAATCCTGTGCATTTGTTTCTTAGCGCTCTGACAGAGGCCCAGTCAACAGGAGTATTTGTATGTCTAGCTTGAGCCCAACAGACATTTCTCTTTCTAATTCATTCTGCCAAATTATCTGAAAACCAGGGATTGCCCCTTCCACTGATTCTACATTTCTTTACAGGGGCATGCTTATCACAAATGGACACAAATTTAATATAAAAATAGTCCAAGGCAGTGTCAACATCGGCAATCAGACTTACTCTGTCAATATTATGGTAAGAACGCTTGCTTATAAAACTGTCTAAAATGTCTTAAAAATATACTGCTCAAAAAAATAAAGGGGACACTTAAACAACACATCCTAGATCTGAATGAAATAAATAATCTTATTAAATACTTTTTTCTTTACATAGTTGAATGTGCTGACAACAAAATCACACAAAAATAATCAATGGAAACCCAATTTATCAACCCATGGAGGTCTGGATTTGGAGTCACAGTCAAAATTAAAGTGGAAAACCACACTACAGGCTGATCCAACTTTGATGTAATGTCCTTAAAACAAGTCAAAATGAGGCTCAGTAGTGTGTGTGGCCTCCACGTGCCTGTATGACCTCCCTACAACGCCTGGGCATGCTCCTGATGAGGTGGCGGATGGTCTCCTGAGGGATCTCCTCCCAGACCTGGACAAAAGCATCCGCCAACTCCTGGATAGTCTGTGGTGCAATGTGACGTTGGTGGATGGAGCGAGACATGATGTCCCAGATGTGCTCAATTGGATTCAGGTCTGGGGAACGGGCGGGCCAGTCCATAGCATCAATGCCTTCCTCTTGCAGGAACTGCTGACACACTCCAGCCACATGAGGTCTAGCATTGTCTTGCATTAGGAGGAACCCAGGGCCAACCGCACCAGCATATGGTCTCACAAGGGGTCTGAGGATCTCATCTCGGTACCTAATGGCAGTCAGGCTACCTCTGGCGAGCACATGGAGGGCTGTGCGGCCCCCCAAAGAAATGCCACCCCACACCATGACTGACCCACCGCCAAACCGGTCATGCTGGAGGATGTTGCAGGCAGCAGAACGTTCTCCACGGCGTCTCCAGACTCTGTCACGTCTGTCACGTGCTCAGTGTGAACCTGCTTTCATCTGTGAAGAGCACAGGGCGCCAGTGGCGAATTTGCCAATCTTGGTGTTCTCTGGCAAATGCCAAACGTCCTGCACGGTGTTGGGCTGTAAGCACAACCCCCACCTGTGGACGTCGGGCCCTCGTACCACCCTCATGGAGTCTGTTTCTGACCGTTTGAGCAGACACATGCACATTTGTGGCCTGCTGGAGGTCATTTTGCAGGGCTCTGGCAGTGCTTCTCCTGCTCCTCCTTGCACAAAGGCGGAGGTAGCGGTCCTGCTGCTGGGTTGTTGCCCTCCTACGGCCTCCTCCACGTCTCCTGATGTACTGGCCTGTCTCCTGGTAGCGCCTCCATGCTCTGGACACTACGCTGACAGACACAGCAAACCTTCTTGCCACAGCTCGCATTGATGTGCCATCCTGGATGAGCTGCACTACCTGAGCCACTTGTGTGGGTTGTAGATTCCGTCTCATGCTACCACTAGAGTGAAAGCACCGCCTGCATTCAAAAGTGACCAAAACATCAGCCAGGAAGCATAGGAACTGAGAAGTGGTCTGTGGTCCCCACCTGCAGAACCACTCCTTTATTGGGGGTGTCTTGCTAATTGCCTATAATTTCCACCTGTTGTCTATTCCATTTGCACAACAGCATGTGAAATTTATTGTCAATCAGTGTTGCTTCCTAAGTGGACAGTTTGATTTCACAGAAGTGTGATTGACTTGGAGTTACATTGTGTTGTTTAAGTGTTCCCTTTATTTTTTTGAGCAGTCTATAACGGGGTTTGGCTTTGGTCATTTTTGTATTTCTAACACAAGAAATTGCACAGTGATCACTGACATCATTACAGAATATCCCAGTCGATGTGTATTTGTATTTGTGAGAGGTATTCGTTAGTGGAATGTCCAATAGCGTTGATTTGTTAGGTGCTCTGGGATTCGGTCTTGTAGGTGAAATAATAAATTTCACGAGATTCAGAGAGTCACACAGTTCTTTAAAAGAGTCCGATACAGATGTCCCAGTTCAAATCTCCTAAAATAATGAATTCAGTCTTTTACCTTGTGCAGGACATCAGAAAGAGAGTTAAGTGCATCTCCTGAAGCCGAGGGCGTTCTGTAGCAGCCAACTACAGTGATGTGGGAGTCCTTATATACGTTCACTTTAACCACAAGCAATTCAAAATGTTTGGCTTTGGTAATTGAGAGAATTTCAGATGTGTTAAACTTGGATTTCACATAAATTGTAACCCCCTCCTCCTTTACGTATCTGATGCGTTCTAAAAACCGTGTACCCATCAATAGAAATCAAGTTATTTGACACAGATTTCTTTAGCCAAGTTTCTGATAAAAACCGTTATGTCTGCATTTGTCGTTTTAGCCCATATTCTAATCATGTCTATTTTTGGAAACTTCTGACATTAACATGCAAGAGGCTGAAACCTGCTCTGTTTTTAAAATCCTAGGGAGTCGGTAGAGATTGCATGGTGTCTACCGTCCCAGGGGTTGGTCCCACATTACCAGAGATCAACAATACATCTCAGTTGTCCAATGCGTGAGGACTTGGCGGAACCAGCACCATTGTCAATAAAACAAGCAGAGTCTTTCGACACAGAAAAAAAGTTATTCAAGAGTTTGAGATTTTGGAAGGATTCCATCAAGTGTAGGCCCACATGCGTTTGAGAGTGGAACAAATGCAGCTGCAGAGAGAGACCTAGTTCCTGGTGGTATTGACATGATGGTCTCGTCGGAGTGTTTGCAAATTGTAGGGTATTAGGCGAGGATAATTCACTCACCCATTGATCATTCAGCCTATTTAATCTAGGATGGCATTGAGTAAAGAGCAGGCACACTAACAGATACATAATGACGGTTTTAAGAGGTCTTTCAGCACAGGTGTGCAACGACCAGTAGACGTTGTGTAGAACGACAGATTTTCCCACTGCGCATCAGGTTTTCCAATCTGGCAATCGCTTCTCCGCTCCTAGCCTTCAGTGCGCACCTGCGCTCGCGTAGCAGGCCTTGCGCACAGACAGACACTCCTGACTCTGTGCACTCTAACTCCAAAAAGGTGTAGGGCTTCTCAATCAGAAATCAATCAGAAATCATTGTTCAAGCAAATTTTGTAAAATAGTGACTGAGATCTAAAAATAGTTGTTATATACAGCATCAACCTTCACATCAAAAGTGTGTCTTAAAACTCTGATCTCAAGGGACAGACTGATTGGCTGCCATCTTGGATTGTTATGAGATCAAAGCGAGAAGTTCTCATTTCATGATGGGCATGGAAAGTAGCCTACATCATGGATGCATCCAAAACGGGCCCTGCATGGCTAAAAAATGCATAGATAAAAACGCAGCCTATCCAGCTGTGACGCACACTGCCCATATGCACATGGAACAAGAGTAGCCTGAAGTGAATTTGTTGCCTGTATACTTCGTATTTAGAAACATAAACTAATGTTTTTCCCCATTTAATTTTATTTGGTTAACCTGTTAGGGCTAGGGGGCAGTATTGACACGGCCGGATAAAAAACGTACCCGATTTAATCTGGTTACTACTCCTGCCCAGTAACTAGAATATGCATATAATTATTGGCTTTGGATAGAAAACACCCTAAAGTTTCTAAAACTGTTTGAATGGTGTCTGTGAGTATAACAGAACTCATATGGCAGGCAAAAACCTGAGAAGATTCCAAACAGGAAGCGCCCTCTCTGACAAGTTGTTGTTCATCTTGGCTCTTTTTATTGAAGACTGAGGATCTTAGCCTTCCCTGTAGCTCAGTTGGTAGAGCGTGGTGTTTGCAACACCAGGGTCGTGGGTTCGATTCCCACGGGGGGCCAGCAAAAAAAAAAATTATGAAATTGTATGAAATGTATGCATTCACTACTGTAAGTCGCTCTGGATAAGAGCGTCTGCTAAATGACAAAAATGTAAAAAATGTAAATGTAAATGTTTCTGCTGTCAAAATACATGCCCTAACCAACTGTGTAACCATTAAAACCACGCCTAAAATATCTCCACCCCGCCCATCTGAGCGCAGGGCTGATATAAGACAGGTAAATTGCCAAACCGTTAGGGCTGGAAAATGCCAGGGCGGCAGTTTCTACACTGACAAACTAACGTGCGTTTGACACTAGCACCGCCTTAACGCCAGCCAAAAATAAAGCTCCTTGTGGGATTTGACAAATGCAGGATCAGCAGCAATTTAAAATGCTGGAGAGGGGAGAGGCCCATGCTAGCCACCACGCTCACAGCTCGCCCCTGAGCCACTTATTACCCTGATGTTTCGAAGGATCTCTTTCTCTCCCCCCTCCCGGAGGACCTGAGCCTTAGGATCATTCTTCAGGACTAGGTAGGCTGTCCCTGTCCCCAGTCCACCTGGTCGTGCTGCTGATGCAGTTTCTGCTGTTTTGCCTGTGGCTATGGAACCCAGACCTATTCACCAGACGTGCGAACTTATCCTGGACCTGCTGTTCGACCAGCTCTCTCACTCTCTCTACCACACCTGCTGTCTTGACCTCTGAATGCTCCACTATGAAAAGTCAACTGACATTTACTCCTGAGGTGCTGACCTGTTGCCCCCTTTACAACCACTGTGAATATTATTTGACCCTGCTGGTCATCTATGAACGTTTGAACATCTTGAAGAACGATCTGGCCTTAATGGCCATGTACCGCTCACAGCCTGGTTCCTCTCTAGGTTTCTTCCTAAGTTCCTGTCTGTCTAGGGAGTTTTTCCTAGACACAGTGCTTCTACATCTGCATTGCTTGCAGTTTGTGGTTTTAAACTGGGTTTCTGTATAAGCACTTTGTGACATCTGCTGATGTAAAAAGGGCTTTATAAATACATTTTATTCATTGATTGATTAGCATGTTGGAGTTACAGCAAGCTTCTCTGATCTACTGATAGGAGATGGACAGACATGGAGAGGGGGAGCGTCAGGGAGGAAAAGAAATGCAAGCGGGATAATGAGGGAGAGAGAGATTTGGAAAGCGAGGCAGGCATGTGGGAAAGAGACAGAGGGAGAAAAGATGGGGAAGAGAGAGGAATGTGTGAATCCCAGTGGAAGATTGGAGTTGGCAGTCCTTTTTGGAGAGGGACAGAGGGCATAGATGTGGAAGCCTTCCCCAGTCTATGGGATAGTTTGTGGCCAAACACACACTAGGTCTCTCTCTGTGTGTGTGTGTCTCTCTGTGTGTGTGTGTGTCTCTGTGTGTCTCTGTGTGTGTGTGTGTCTCTGTGTCTCGCTCTCTCTGTGTGTGTGTGTGTGTGTGTGTGTGTGTGTGTGTGTGTGTGTCTCTCTCTCTCTCTGTGTGTGTGTCTCTCTCTCTCTGTGTGTGTGTCTCTCTCTCTGTGTGTGTGTGTGTGTGTGTGTGTGTGTGTGTGTGTGTCTGTCTCTCTGTGTGTGTCGCTCTCTCGCTCTCAAAAAATAAATATGAGAGAAATTCATTTCTCACTTTAAATATTTATGGTTGTGCCAACACCATTTAAATTATCACATAAGAGACGGAGAGGAGAATCAGTGTAAAACATTCCCTTCTATATGATATGAAACCTCAGTGTTCAACACCATAGTGCCCACGAAGCTCATCACTAAGCTAAGGACTCTGGGACTAAACACCTCCCTCTGCAACTGGATCCTGGACTTCCTGACTGGCCGCCCCAGGTGGTAAGAGTAGGCAACAACACGTCTGCCACGCTGATCCTTAACACTGGGGCCCCTCAGGGGGGTGTACTTAGTCCCCTCCTGTATTCCCTGTTCACCCACGACTGCGTGGCCAAACACGACTCCAACACATTAAGTTTGCTGACGACGCACCAGTTGTAGGCCTGATCACCGACAACGATGAGACGGCCTATAGGGAGGAGGTCAGAGGACTGGCAGTGTGGTGCCAGGACAACAACCTCTCCCTCAATGTGAGCAAGACAAAGGAGCTGATCGTGGACTACAGGAAAAGGCAAACCAAACAGGCCCCCATTACCACCGACGGGGCTGTAGTGGAGTGGGTTGAGAGTTAAGTTCCTTGGTGTCCACATCACCAACGAACTATCATGGTCCAAACATACCAAGACAGTCGTGAAGAGGGCACGACAAAACCTTTTCCCACCTTTTCCCCCCCCTTTCCCCCTGATTTGGCATGGGTCCCCAGATCCTCAAAAGGTTCTACAGAAGCACCATCGAGAACATTCTGACCGGTTGCATCACCGCCTGGTATGGCAACTGCTCGGCGTCTGACCGTAAGGTGCTACAGAGGGTAGTGCAAACGGCCTAGTACATCACTGGGGCCAAGCTTCCTGCCATCCAGGACCTATATAATAGGCGGTGTCAGAGGAAAGCCCATAAAATTGTCAGAGACTCCAGTCACCCAAGTTATAGACTGTTTCCTCTGCTACCGCACGGCAAGCGGTACCAGAGCGCCAAGTCTAGGACCAAAAGGCTCCTCAACAGCTTCTACACCCAAGCCATTAGACTGCTGAACAATTAATAAAATCGGCCACCGGACAATTTACATTGACCCCCCCCCTCCCTTTTGTACACTACTGCTACTCACTGTTTATTATCTATGCATAGTCACTTCACCCCCACCTACATGTACAAATTACCTCAACTAACCTGTACCCCAGCATACTGACTCAGTACCGGTGCCCCTGTATATAGCCTCGCTATTGTTATTCTTATTATGTTACTTTTAATATTACTTTTTATTTTAGTCTACTTGGTAAATATTTTCTTAACTCTTTTTGAACTGCACTGTTGGTTAAGGGCTTGTAAGTAAGCATTTCACAGTAAAGTCTACACTTGTTGTATTCGGCACATGTGACAAAGTTTGATTTGATAACAATAGGACCAGGAGTTTTTCCCGGTTTTCTTATGTAATCAGGAAACACTCATGGTCCTGAAGTACGGGCTATGTGTATTAGAGTCTCATGTATTACAACTGTGTTATATAACACTTTATTGTGTGTATTAAAGCTGGGTCTGTTGCGTGTTTTAGCTCCATGCCTCCATGCAGCCCCTATCGCATGTGCCAGGGCTCTGGAGAGAAGCTGCTACCGCTAATGGTGGCTAGGCTAGTATCCAGTAGCCCAGAGATACTCTAAACCAGAGATCATCAACTAGATTTGTCCGCGGGCTGATTTTTTTCTCTTGAGCGGATGGTTTGGGCTGTAAAATAATTACTGAAAATTGACCGCAAGAAGCCCAAAAATATATAATATTTGACTAAAACATAATAATTTCAACCCTTGCTACATTTTTATACAATCACATATATTTATACTCTGCCTGGAAATACTTTGGAATGGAATTCAAAAATGTCAGTAACTTGGAGCTGATTTGCTGGTGTTTTTACAGTCTTATGACCAACAATAAAAAATAAAAAATAAAATAAAATCACCCTTTGGCAAAATTTGGCCCACGAGCCACCAGTTGGGGACCCCTGCTGTAGGCCACAGTGAGAGCTAGTGCCTGAGGCTAATACCAGTGTAGCCCAGCGCTAAGCGCTAACCCACTGACCTACATACTGTTTAGTAGCACACTGTTGGTGTTTACTCATCCCTCAATGCTAACTCGCCTACGGCCTGACTGGCGGGTCACAGCTTGGGCCAGTCTGGGGCACAGAGACACACTGCCTGTTATGTTCACTGATCTATAAATCATCTAACCCTCTAAACCGCAACTGGGCATAAATGGATCCTTATTGTATAGAGATGCCACTTCTAGCTCAGGAAAAAAAGAGTAAATAGGAGGGAAAGCAAAGCCAATGGTGTCAACTGCCGGAAGAGAGGGCCAACATGTGAAGAGACCAAATGGTTTCTATGGCGTTTCCGACATTGCATTAGCATAGGTAATATTAAATTTAGCTACATGGCATCGTAGCACTGCGGAGTTGCATATTAGAGGCTACAAATGCCACCTAGCATAGTTACTGTAAGTAGGTTAACCTGAATTAACTAATGCTGGAAGGGAAGTTTCAGGTAGAGTTGTGGCATCATAGATAGCATATGCGAAAGACAGGCACATGAATATTTAGTACTTTAGATTAAGGAAACTTAAGGGAGTGACTACTACTAGTGAATATGGAATACTTAAGGAAGAAGTATGGTCTGCATCTCCCCCTTTCCGTCTCTTGCTCTTTCTGTATCTCTCCTCCGCCTCTCTCTTTCCCTTCTTTCACTCGGCTACATTGTCACCTCAACCCACACATTCATCTAATCCTTCCTCATTTCTCTCTGCTCTCTGCCGCCCATCCTCAGACAGAGTTAATTAAGTAGTCAGCGTCTGAAGCAACGACAGGGAATCCAAGCAACGCTAATTGGTGCGTTTATAAAGAGGAAAAAAGACAGACGATGATGGGACATGTGGACCTGCATACATACACTATGCACAGAACACCGGAACACACGGCCAAACACACACACACTGAGTATGTTGTGATGTTCAATTATACATTCACTGTTTATTTGCTTCGTTGTAGAAATATGTTTATTTCTATTTTATTTGGATCCCCAATTGGCGACAGCTAGTCTTCCTGAGGTCCGACAATGAGCTAGGTAGCAGGTGTGTGTATGTAATGTAAGCATCATCTGGCTCCACAGCGGTTTAGTTCTAATGATGGGGGCAGCCCCCACCCCTTTGGAAGCAACGCTGGGCTCAGGTGAGAGACTGGCTACAGAAAGCCAGGATGCTCAATAGAAACACTTCCCCTCTTCTGTTATATGACAGATAAGCCACACTTGACGGTGACTATACATGACAATAAAGGCATCCTCACTGGGAGATTCAGTGCTCACTGTGCCACCAGCTTGCCTTAGTTGAGTAGATCCCACCTACCAGTACAGTTTCACTCTCACTCTGCCTGTGGGCTGTTGTGTCACAAAAACCTGTCAACTATACAGAGACTCTCCAGACCACACTGCTTTGTGGGAACATGTCTAGCTGCTTTGTGTACAGGAAAGAGGTCACTTGTTTTACTATGTTTAGCTCTAGACTGTGCTCAGTGCCTGAGGCAGACAATGGGAGATGTGCTGTGTCTTAAAGGCCCAATGCAGCCATTTTTATCTCCATATCAAATCCTTTCTGGGTAACAATTAACTACCTTACTGTGATTGTTTTAAATTTAAAATGGTCAAAAAGAAACAAAAATAGCTTCTTAGCTAAGAGCATTTTCTCAAGCAAGAATGTTGCTAGGACTGTCTGGGAGTGGTCTGAGTGGGGAGATTAAAACTGAAAACTAGCTGTTATTGGCAGAGGTTTGAAACTCTCTTTCTTATTGGTCTATCAACTAATTTACCCCCTAGTGATGTCAGGCTGAAATTTCAGGCGGTCTTTTCAAACAGCTCTTAAAGCAAAAGGGCGTTATCATAATTTTCACAATTTGACAGTACTATTCCAAACTCATAGTGTGGAAAAATATATAAAATACTGGCTATTCATGTTTTTGATTGTACTGGTGACTTTAACAGTAGTCATTATATTGTGTGCCCGAAGAACACTTCTTCCCTGCTTGAGCTCTGATAAATGCAGAGTTTATAGAGAATTAAAAAGAGCTTCTAACGTGTTGAAAGACAGTGGGGGAGACAGAATGTGATGGAACACCTACGTGATTTCATACATGATTTTCCCTCCATTTCTTTCTTTCCGGGTGTTCCATTTCCCCCAATCCGTTTCGCCATATTTGCTCACCTAATGGGCTAGTAGATTTTCCATGGAAACAGACAGCCGTCACTCACAGACTGAACGAATCAGTCCATGGAGTTTGAATTGAATGTTTTGGTAGTTAGTTACAGCTTTGAATGTTGCTTTAGGGACCTTCGTTTCTAAGAAAAACGTAGAGGAAACTATAGTTGATAAATTCTCTTAGTAGTCTCACTCAAGTATTTTGGTGTGAAAGTAAACAGTAACCATGGTTGCAGTTTCTCTGTAGACTTCTACTTGGGCTGATGTCACAGTTGCTCTACTAGTTTACCTCCGCTCTATCCATCTGCACACATGCACCACTACAGCAGAGGATATGGCTTGATGCATTTATTTCACTCTAGATTTCTGTTGTTAAATATATACATTCTCCCCATTCCATCAGTAGGCTATAGTGTTCTTTCATCTTGGTCCTGGAGGCTGTGCAGTGTATGGCTCAACTAATCTCACTGCTCATCAAGCACTTGATTGGTTTAATCAGATGTTTTCGCTTTGAACAAAAACATGCACACCCTGTGGGTCTCCAGGATCAAGATTGAAGAACACTGTTGTGTTATGTATCAAGCCTATGTTGGCGGTAAAGAAGATGGGCCAGTATGCTTCTTGACCAAATTTGCCTCATATTACCCAGTCATCTGGACTCAACACCAACCCTACTCTGACTTAGCACTTCAATGAATGGACTCGGGCAGGAAGTGTTTGACCAGAGCCAGACTGTTCTGAAACAACATGCTCTGGCTGACAGTGTTTGACCAGAGCCAGACTGTTCTGAAACAACATGCTCTGGCTGACAGTGTTTGACCAGAGCCAGACTGTTCTGAAACAACATGCTCTGGCTGACAGTGTTTGACCAGAGCCAGACTGTTCTGAAACAACATGCTCTGGCAGACAGATATGCTCTAACCCAAACAAAGGTGACCAAAAGCCACTTTTTAAAATGTATTTAACTAGGCAAGTCAGTTAAGAACAAATTCTTATTTTCAATGACGGCCTAGGAACAGTGGGTTAACTGCCTTGTTCAGGGGCAGAACAACAGATTTTTACCTTGTCAGCTCGGGGATTCGATCTTGCAACCTTTCGGTTACAAGTCCAACACTCTAACCACTAGGCTACCTGCCACCCCAAGGAGACTTGAAGAGATTACATTATCATGCGGCGCCATGGCCTTCTCTGTCCTCTCCTGCTACATGAGCTAGCATCGTCAGCGGTGTGTATTCATGCATGACAAGATAAGCCAGGCAAGAAAAAAAACATACTGAATAAATTAATATTTAGTCTCACTGTTTCATACATTTCCTTCAATTCGCAAGAGGCTGAATGTATCTCACCGGAGAAAGCATCCAAGTGAATGAAACAGCTCCCCTCTGTCTCTCTCTGTATGTGTAGCCCATCTATGCTGTCTGGTCAAAAAGTATGACATTGTTGCTGCCCGAGTTAAAGGCTTGAGCTGCCGATTTCAAGGAGCGGGACACTAATCCGGACTCTTATAAGAAATCCCGCTATGCCCTCAGACACTCGTTGGATGTGCCAGGGCTCGCAAACTATTGCGGACTACGAAGGGAAACCCAGCCGCAAGCTGCCCAGTGTCGCAAGCCTACCAGATGAGCTAAATGCCTTTTATGCTTGCTTCGGAGGCAAGCAACTTTGAAGTATGCATGAGAGCACCAGCTGTTCCGGACGACTGTGTGATCACGATCTCAGTAGCTGATGTGGGCAAGCCCTTTAAATAGATCAGCATTCACAAGGCTGCTGGGCCAGATGGATTACCAGGACGTGTACTCAGAGCATGCACGGACCAACTGGCAAGTGTCTTCACTGAAATGTTCAACCTCTCTCTGACCGCGTCTGCAATACCAACATGTTTCAAGCAGATCACCATAGTCCCTGTGCCCAAGGAAGCGAAAGTAACCTGCCTAAATGATTACCGCCCCGTAGCATACTCGACGGTAGCCAGGGGTGCATGCTTAGTCCCCTCCTGTACTCCCTGTTCACCCACGACTGTGTGGTCCAAACCCACCAAGACACTTGTGAAGAGGGCACAACAATATATTTTCCCTCTCAGGAGACTGAAAAGATTTGGCATGTGTCCCCAAATCCTCAAAGTTCTACAGCTGCACCATTGAGAGCATCCTGACCGGTTGCATCACCGCCTTGTGTGGCAACTGCTCTGCATCCGACTGTAAGGTGCTACAGAGGGTAGTGCGTACAGCACTGGGGCCAAGCCACCCAGGACCTATAAACTAGGCGGTGTCAGAGGAAGGCCCAAAAATTGGTCAAAGACTCCAGTCACCCAAGTCAGACTGTTCTCTCTGCCTCCGCACGGCATGCTGTATCAGAGCGTTAAGTCTAAGTCCAAAAGGCTTCTTAACAACTTCTACACCCAAGCCGTAAGACTGCTGAACAATTAATCAAAATATTGACCTCTCTTCAAGTAATGTGAATATGGCTTTAGCCTTTCAAAGCATTATCAGAATGTACTTGACTCTGGGCAGGTGTGACGTATGATATCCCTATAGGACAACTGCGCTGTAGTGTGCCCGGACAGCCAGAGTATAGGGTGACCTTCAAAATATGGTGTCACTGCACAGAACGTGGCCAGAAATGGCCACTGCAAGATCTAGCTGTGCCGAGAAGGTAGTGATGATGTTACTGATTAGGTGGTCCAAAGAAACTCCCCTTCACTTGATGGGACTGGCAATATGGTGGACATTGCTTACACACCTACCCAGTAGCCTCATGTCGGTGTCAAGGGGAGTGGATGAGAGCAGGAGGTAAGGGCACAACCATTTGAAATGAAATGCAGCTTTTGCTTGTTTTGTTTATGAATGCATTTGGATAATGCTAGCCCCACAGGGCCCAGCCGTGCTAATAGACAGCTTCTCTGTCGCCCCCCCCTTCAAGCTTCCAGCCATGTACTGTTACAGCCGACAACAAGGTCTCGGCGTTTGTCTTCCATTCGGGGTCATCTCTGCGAAGTGAAAAATAAGTTAGTGGAACTCCAGCTCACAGATCCAAACCTTTTTCAAAAGGAGAGATGAAATGATGGCACGTCAAAGATTGGAACACACAACTGGGCTGCTTCAGTCTGGTTTGAGTTGAGATACAGAGTAACCTACCTCTTATCATCTCCAAGAAAGTTGGATCGCATTTTAGCCCACACAGCCTGAGGGAACAGGGAACATTCCCGTCGTCCTTATCGCTAATGCTAATCAGCTAATCAGTGTATGCCGGGTTGCGCTATAGCCACAGGGGTAGATAACGTTAGTGCAGATTTATAAGCCATTTAGCCCCACATGATGTGACCTTTGCTAGCAGAGTGTCCAGCAGGTTTTGCCTCTGTAGGCCCAGGATTGGTTTAGCTCGGAGTAACCTC
Source organism: Salmo salar (assembly GCF_965601325.2). Taxonomy (NCBI): domain Eukaryota; kingdom Metazoa; phylum Chordata; class Actinopteri; order Salmoniformes; family Salmonidae; genus Salmo; species Salmo salar. The sequence continues at coordinate 16,536,773 of NC_138293.1, forward strand.
TGCAGGCTTGACTTTTCTATCTACTTAATGAGAGACTCCTATATATATATTGAAGTCGGAAGTTTACATACACTGAGGTTGGAGTCATTAAAACTTTTGTGGTTTTTCAACCACTCCACAAATTTCCTGTTAACAAACTATAGTTTTGGCAAGTCGGTTAGGACATCTACTTTGTGCATGACACAAGTAATTTTTCCAACAATTGTTTACAGACAGATTATTTCACTTATAATTGATTGTATCACAATTCCACTGGGTCAGAAGTTTACATACACTAAGTTGACTGTGCCTTTAAACAGCTTGGAAAATTCCAGAAAAGTATGGGATGGCTTTAGAAGCTTCTGATAGGCTAATTGACATCATTTGAGTCAATTGGAGGTGTACCTGTGGATGTATTTCAAGGCCTACCTTCAAACTCAGTGCCTCTTTGCTTGACATCATGGGAAAATCAGAAAATCAGCCAAGACCTCAGAATTTTTTTTTTAGCCCTCCACAAGTCTGTTTCATCCTTGGGAGCAATTTCCAAATGCCTGAAGGTACCGCATTCATCTGTACAAACAATAGTACGCAAGTATAAACACCATGGGACCACGCAGCCGTCATACTGCTCAGGAACGAGACGCGTTCTGTCTCCTAGAGATGAACGTACTTTGGTGCGAAAAGTGCAAATCAATCCCAGAACAACAGCAAAGGACCTTGTGAAGATGCTGGAGGAAACGGGTACAAAAGTATCTATATCCACAGTAAAACGAGTCCTATTTCGACATAACCTGAAAGGCCGCTCAGCAAGGAGAAAGCCACTACTTTAAAACCGCCATAAAAAAAAGCCAGACTTTGGTTTGCAACTGCACATATGGACAAAGATTGTACTTTTTGGAGAAATGTTCTCTCTTCTGATGAAACAAACATAGAACTGTTTGGCCATAATGACCATCGTTATGTTTGGAGGAAAAGGGGGGAGGCTTGCAAGCCGAAGAACACCATCCCAACCGTGAAGCACGGGGGTGGCAGTATCATGTTGTGGGGGTGCTTGCTGCAGGAGGGACTGGTGCACTTCACAAAATAGATGGCATCATGAGGAAGTAAAATTATGTGGATATATTGAAGCAACATCTCAAGACATCAGTCATGAAGTTAAAGCTTGGTCGCGAATGGGTCTTCCAAATGCACAATGACCCCAAGCATACTTCCAAACTTGTGGCAAAATGGCTTAAGGACAACAAAGTCAAGGTATTGGAGTGGCCATCACGAAGCCCTGACCTCAATCCAATAGAACATTTGTGGGCAGAACTGAAAAAGTGTGTGCGAGCAAGGAGGCCTACAAACCTGACTCAGTTACACCAGCTCTGTCAGGAGGAATGGGCCAAAATTCACCCAACTTATTGTGGGAAGCTTGTGGAAGGCTACCGAAACATTTGATCCAAGTTAATCAATTTAAAGGCAATGCTACCAAATACTAATTGAGTGTATGTAAACTTCTGACCCACTGGGAATGTGATGAAAGAAATGAAAGCTGAAATAAATAATTCTCTACTATTATTCTGACATTTCACATTCTTAAGATAGTGGTGATCCTAACTGTCCTAAAACAGGAATTTTTACTTGGATTAAATGTCTGAGTTTAAATGTATATGGCTAAGGTGTATGTAAACTTCTGACTTCAACTGTATGTATGTAATGTAATGTATGTATGTCTCTCTCACTCGTTTTTCATACATTTCCTCTCACGGGAGTACTCTGTCCTTTCCTCCATCCTCCCTCCTTCACTCATTTTGTCTTTACCTGTTCTCTCTCTTCCCATCTACACACCCTATTTCTTTCCTTCCCCCACTTTGAGCCTCCTCCTCTCTCTTTCATCTTCTAAATGAAATGTTTCCCCTTGGGACTCAAATGCAGCTTTTAGATCAAGATACAATGCAAATTGAGATCCATTAAACATGCTACAGCCGTTAATTTAAAGTACATAAACCTCTGAGAGGAAAACGTTAAAGGAGAGTGTAAGACAGTTACGCTTGGTAAAAACTAAAAACGCAGTCAACAGAGAGAGGACTTAAAATAATGCTTACTAGAGACTACATTTAAGATATGTCTCTTGACAGATTCATTATGTGTTTCTTTAAGGTGGGTATAAAACTGTTGTAGACAGTTGGTCAAGTAACTGGACCCAAGTGGTGTCTAATATTACTCCATATATGGTTTCTTGGATTTAATTGTGGTCAATGAATATTGCATAACATACTGTACAAGCAACAAAAAAAATGATGTAAGACAAATGTCATAGGGTTGGGTAAGGTGGATGATAAAAATGAAATCATAATTGGATTGAAACAGAAGGCTGTTACTGTACTTTGCCCAGAGCAAACGTAACCACCCTGTGAGATTCAATCACTCAGAGATTAAGTCAAACTATTCATACTTATTTCTGTATAAATATTATGCACAGAAAAAAAAAAAAAAAAGTACAAAAATAAGGAGTGTCTGGGCCTGTTGGTCAATATTTATTGCTCTCTTGTTACTTCATATCTTGCCCCAAGCTGACCTTCTATGACATTGCACTTGGCTAGCTAAAAGCTCCAGTTCCCCACAGCATTGAAATCAGTCCGCTAAGCATAGAAAGTGCATCTAACTTCGTCAAGGACATTTCTGTGTGCGAAGCTTAGGTTACTGTATTTGTACCTCAGGGTTCTCCACATTTTAAGTTTGTTTATTCTGGATCCTGTTTCTGACACCAAATGTTACCGCCTGTGTGAAACCCCAAAGCTCTTTTTAGGTCTCCAGTTTGTGGACTTATTGACTTAAAGTGACTTATGCTTCATGTACTATACTATAACTCGTGTTGAAGTGATGCTCCTAAAGCATCCGTTTTAACAAGTTGTGAACCTGGAAGCTCTCTTGTAGCAAGTTCATCATGGTTTCCAATCCCACAGCAGTAGAAACAAAGACCAGGTGCTAAAAGAGGAACTAACAATGGGCTCGAGATGAAACAATGACTTTCAGGAACACAAGGGATTTAAAATGGGGGGAAAATATGTTATGAATCATGAATGTATAATTAGTAAAATAGGTCTATTAGGTTAGATTTATTCCAAGATGGCTCTGGAGAGGTTGACGTTTTACGTATTCCTAACCGGTTGTGTTATTTTTTGGTTTCTTTGCTTTGTTTGTAACTTATTTTTTTACTTATTTTGTATATAATGTTGCTGCTCCCGTCTCTATTGACCGAAAATAACTTCTGGACATCCGGACTGCGATTACTCACCACGGACTGGCAGAATCCTTTTTTTCCTTTAACGAGTATGCTGAGCCCGACGTGAATGATGTACATCTTTCCCGGGAACAGGCCCAGATCCCCGTCATTTGCGGGAAGAAAAGGCGGAGAAAAGGGGCCAGAGGGCAGGCTGCCTAATGACAATTCGTAGGCGATCGAATAAACCGGCACTTCCTTCCATTCTGCTAGCAAACATGCAATCTTTGAAAAATAAAATCGATTACCTAAACAGAAGATTAAACTACCAACGGGACATTCAAAACTGCAATATCTTATGCTTCACGGAATCGTGGCTGAACGATGACGTTATCAACATACAGCTGGCTGGTTATACGATGTATCAGCAGGACAGAACAGCGGCGTCTGGTAAGACAAGGGGCTGCGGACTATGTATTTTTGTAAATAACAGCTGGTGCATGATATCTAAGGAAGTCTCGGGGTTTTGCTCGCCTGAGGTACAGTATCTCATGATAAGCTGTAGACCACACTATTTACCTAGAGTTTTCATCTGTATTTTCGTAGCTGTCTACATACCACCACAGACTGATGCTGGCACAAAGACCGCACATAAAAATACTGCTGTCAGTAGGCTTCGCAAATGCCATACAAATTGAATAGTATGACAGCCATTTCCGATTAGTGCCGTCTTTAAAACAGAAAACCCTCTGTACCACAGAGTTTTTTTGATTTCTGCATAGGATAGAAACAAAAACAAGTTTAGGTCATCTGACTTGTGTCTCTTGTCTCTTAATTCTGCATAGGATAGAAACAAATGACTTGTGTCTCTTGAAATAATCAAAAGTTGGTCTGGCTACTGGCCTTCCCTGACTCTCTCTTCCACTGAAACTGGACTGGGCCTGTCATCAAAATCAATGCTCACTTCCACTGAAACTGGACTGGGCCTATCATCAACATCAATGCTCACTTCCACTGAAACTGGACCTATCATCAACCTGGATATGAATAAAATAATTTATAAATTAACTAAAGGCCCAATAAAAAAAATAAAAAAATAAAAAACACAGCAGCAGCCCCACTATTTCATATCAAGTGAATGAATGAAAGCACGTTTTTTTGTGTGTGGCTTTACTTGCCGTTCACACCGGACAGTTGGCATGGTGATGAGTTTCAATGCGTTGTCTAGTCAGAGGCGAAGTGGTAGGAACCGTGGCGATGAGGATCATAGCTAGCAAATCACTGTAGACATATTCTCCCGGACAAAATAGGAATTTGAGAGGGAAACGACTTGATTGGTTTTACAATATGTATACTATTTGCAACCAATGGCTGTATAGACATAAAATAAAATTAGCTAATTAACGTTTGTATACATCTAATGCAATTTAGCATTTAGAAAGACAAGGCAAAAGCAAACAGAATCAAATGAAAATGCTTATTTAGCTAAGTAAAATTATACGACAGTAAATCACTGATACTCAGGTGATTGCCATTTCCCACGAAATCTAGGCATTCAGAGCTTTGCTAGGGGTCAAATTTCAGTTTTTCCGCTAGCCGGTTTGAACACCCAGTAACTGTACATCTTTACCTCAATTCTTTCTTTCTGGTACATTTACACAGCAGTAGCTGACCAATAGTATTTGCATTTCACTCATAAATTCTGATATAACATGTTGTATTTAACACATTTAGGTACATATCTACCGCTTCGGCTGCACTCTTTGGCTTCGCTGTCCTCTCCATCTACTGTTTTACCCGCCAACCGGGTTGTGGCATCTTCGTGTTGCCGGTCTAGGACTTCGATGTTAGTGTCTGTGGCACTGGTAGTAGTACTACTACCGAATAAATCGGTTCGTTTTTTTACATTTACTTGCATTTGAGTGAAGGGTTTTGACTCGTCTCTTAACTTTTCAGCCCCACCCTTACGTTTTTTACTCTGCTTTTCCATTTTCTATTGTAGCTAGTTTTCTAGCTGTTTGTGTCAATGTGAGTATGAGCGAGACAAAGGGGGCGGGGCTAAGGGTTGCATAGGCATTCGTTTGGAATAGACCAATGGGCCTGGGGGAAAGGGGGGGTTGGCCCGTGTCGCTCAACCTTCTGCCAACTTTTTTATTAGTAGTAAAAAATGTATAAGGCAGGTGGCCCACCGGCCCAGAGGTTGACCAGCCCACTGGGAATTCTCCCGGTGCTCCTGGTGGCCAGTCCGCTATTTCCCTCAAAGCTCATCAATAAGCTAAGGACCCTGGGACTAAACTCCTCCCTCCGCAACTGGATCCTGGACTTCCTGACTGGCCGCCCCAGGTGGTAAGAGTAGGCAACAACACATCTGCCACGCTGATCCTTAACACTGGGGCCCCTCAGGGGTGTGTGCTTAGTCCCCTCCTGTATTCTCTGTTCACCCACGACTGCGTGGCCAAACATGACTCCAACACCATCATTAAGTTTGCCGATGACACAACAGTGGTAGGCCTGATCACCGACAACGATGAGATGACCTATAGGTAGGAGGTCAGAGAACTGGCAGTGTGGTGCCAGGACAACAACCTCTCCCCTCAATGTGAGCAAGACAAAGGAGCTGATCGTGGACTACAGGAAAACAGGCCCCCATTAAGATCGACGGGGCTGTAGTGGAACGGGTCGAGAGTTTCAAGTTCCTTGGTGTCCACATCACCAATGAACTATCATGGTCCAAACATACCAAGACCGTCGTGAAGAGGGCACGACAAAACCTTTTCCCCCTCAGGAGACTGAAAATATTTGGCATGGGTCCCCAGATCCTCAAAAGGTTCTACAGCTGCACCATCGAGAGCATCCTGACCGGTTGCATCACCGCCTGGTATGGCAACTGCTCGGCATCTGACCGTAAGGCGCTACAGAGGGTAGTGCGAACGGCCCAGTACATTACTGGGGCCAAGCTTCCTGCCATCCAGGGCCTTTATAATAGGTGGTGCCAGAGCTAACATAATGCTAACATAGTGCTAACATAATTGCAAAAGGCTTTTCTAATAATCAATTAGCCTTTTAAAATTATAAACTTGGATTAGCTAACACAACGTGCCATTGGAACACAGGAGTGATGGTTGCTGATAATGGGCCTCTGTACGCCTATGTATATATTCCATAAAAAATCTGCCGTTTCCAGCTACAATAGTCATTTACAACATTACAATGTCTACACTGTATTTCTGATCAATTTGATGTTATTATAATGGGGGAAAAAGTGTTTTTCTTTCAAAAACAAGGACATTTCTATGTGACCCCAAACTTTGAACGGTAGTGTATATCTACTTGTATCTACCCTACCTACATATATATACATATATATACACTTACAGTGCATTCGGAAAGTATTCAAAACCCTTGACTTTTTCCCCGTTTTGTTACGTCACAGCCTTATTCTAAAATTGATTCAAATATTTTTTTTCCCTCAAATCTACACGCGTAATGAAAAATGGAAAACATAATTTATTTTTTTTGCAAATGTATTCAAAATAAAAACATACCTTTTTTTGCATAATGTTTCAGACCATTTGCTATGAGACTCAAAATTGACCTCCAGTGCATGCTGTTTAAATTGATCATCCTTGAGATGTTTCTACAACTTGATTGGAGTCCACCTGTAGTAAATTCAATTGATTGGACCTGATTTGGTAAATCACACACCTGTCTATATAAGGTCCCACAGTTGACAGTGCATGTCAGCAACAACCAAGCCATGAGGTCTAAGGAATTGTCCATAGAGCTCTGAGACAGGATTATGTCGAGTCACAGATCTGGGGAAGGGTACTAAAAAAATTCTGCAGCATTGAAGGTCACCAAGGTCCCTGTTTCAATTCATCATCCTTGAGATGTTTCTACAATGTGATTGCAGTCCACCTGTGGTAAATTCAATTGATTGGACATGATTTGGAAAGGCACACAACTGTCTATATACTAAAAAATGTCTGCAGGATTGAAGGTCCCAAGAACACAGTGGCCTCCATCATGCTTAAATGGAACAAGTTTGGAACCACCAAGACTCTTCCTAGAGCTGGCTGCCCGGCCAAACAGCAATCGGGGGAGAAGGGCCTTGGTCAGGGACGTGACTAAGAACCCGATGGTCACTCTGACAGATGGGACAACCTTCCAGAAGGACAACTATCTCTGCAGCACTCCACCAATCAGGCCTTTATGGTAGAGTGGCCAGACGGAAGCCACTCCTCTGTAAAAGGCACATGATGGCCACTTGGAGTTTGCCAAAAGGCACCTAAGGACACTCAGACCAAGAGAAACGAGATTCTCTGGTCTGACGAAACCAAGATTGAACTCTGGCCTGAATGCCAAAAGTCACGCCTGGATTAAACTTGGCACCATCCCTACGGTGAAGCATGGTGGTGGCAGCATCATGCTGTGGAGATGTTTTTCAGCGGCAAGGACTGAGAGACTAGTCAGGACCGAGGGAAAGATGAACGGAGCAAAGTATAGCGTGATCCTTGATGAAAACCTGCTCCAGAGCGCTCAGGACCTCAGGCTGGGGCCAAGAATTCACCTTCCAACAGGACAGTGACCCTAAGCACACACTCAAGACAACGCAGGAGTGGCTTTGGGACAAGTCTCTCAATGTCCTTGAGTGGCCCAACCAGAGCCCGGACTTGAACCCGATCAAACATCTCTGGAGAGACCTGAAAATAGCTGTGCAGCGACACTTCCCATCCAACCTAACAGAGCTTGAGAGGATCTGCAGAGAAGAATTGTTGAAACTCCACAAATTCAGGTGTGCCAAGCTTGTAGAGTAATACCCAAAAAGACTCAAGGCTGTAATCGCTGCCAAAGGTGCTTCAACAAAGTACTGAGTAAAGGGTCTGAATACTTATGTAAATGTGTTATTTCTATTATATATATTTTTTTATCACTTTGCAAAAATTTCTAAACAGTTTTTGCATTGTCATTGTGAGGTATTGTGTGCAGATTGATGAGGAAAAAAATACTTTGTCAATTTTATAAGGCTGTAATGTGGAAAAATGCACTGTATATGTGCCCTACCTACTTATATCTACTTACAGTTTATCTATTTATATCTGCCCTACCTACTTAAATCTACTTATATCGACTTATTCGCATGCTAACTCTCCCGATCAAACAATGAGTGATTCTAACAATTGTTCCATCTCAAAATTATTTTTCAATAGCCTAATAACGGGGGACTAATAATGAGAGAGAACAAACAATATCAGTGGCCTATAGAAAAATCGATTGACAAGTTTAATCAAGTTTAAGCTAAGAAAGATATGATCCGTACGGGGAGGAAAAATCCCTCCATGCTAGGTTGAATATCAAGTGGTCAATAACCTACCCTCCCTCCTACTAGACCTATCCTCCCTCCTGCTAGACCTATCCTCCCTCCTGCTAGACCTATCCTCCCTCCTGCTAGACCTATCCTCCCTCCTGCTAGACCTGTCCTCCCTCCTGCTAGACCTGTCCTCCCTCCTGCTAGACCTGTCCTCCCTCCTGCTAGACCTGTCCTCCCTCCTGCTAGACCTGTCCTCCCTCCTGCTAGACCTGTCCTCCCTCCTGCTAGACCTGTCCTCCCTCCTACTAGACCTATCCTCCCTCCTACTAGACCTATCCTCCCTCCTACTAGACCTATCATTAAAGCTTTAAACAGTAGTCTATTTCCAAAATATTCTAATAGCCTTAGAAGGTACTTATAGCAAGAATGAAAGTGCGAGTCTATAGACCTAGGCATTTCTCAATCATAGTTTTATGTGAGATAGAACAAACAAGAGAGGAGGATGAGGCCAAGTAATTATTATCCAGTTCTGAAGACGATCATTTATAGCCTAACTCAGTACGGTAAGACAGCCCGTTCCTCATCAGTTGACTGTCACTTTGCTCCATCAGGAGAGTGACACACACGCACCTGTTCCATGCTTGGGTCGGCAGGTAGCCTAGTGGTTAGCGGCAGGTAGCCTAGTGGTTAGCGGCAGGTAGCCTAGTGGTTAGCGGCAGGTAGCCTAGTGGTTAGCGGCAGGTAGCCTAGTGGTTAGCGGCAGGTAGCCTAGTGGTTAGCGGCAGGTAGCCTAGTGGTTAGCGGCAGGTAGCCTAGTGGTTAGAGGCAGGTAGCCTAGTGGTTAGCGGCAGGTAGCCTAGTGGTTAGCGGCAGGTAGCCTAGTGGTTAGCGCGTTGGGCCAGTAACCGAAAGATTCCTGAGCTGACAAGGTAAAAATCTGTCGTTCTGCCCCTGAACAAGGCAGTTAACCCACTGTTCCTAGGCCATCATTGTAAATAAGAATTTGTTCTTAACTGACTTGCCTAGTTAAATAAAGGTTGAAAAACTGATGAATCTACACCTTAAGGGAATATTCGAAAGTATTTGCCCGTGTTTCCTAAACTCGGTCCTGGGGACCCGTTTTGGTTATTGCCCTAGCACTACACAGCTTTTTCAAATAAACTCATCATTAAGCTTTGATTATTTGAATCTACAGTGAAGTGCTAATGTACACCGGGGGGGGGGGGGGCTTAGCCTCTACCCAGGCTTTCATCAACATTATCTTTGGTTAAGATTGGTCCAGTTGTAGCATGTGATTCCACAGTATAGCCCAGCGGTGGTTTTAGCAGATGATACTTTTTTAATTCTACTGGGGGGGTTGGCCAGTAGGGGGCGACGGCATCATCACTATTGTTTTATGAATACAGAATCACAATAGGACAAAGGTTGACATGGCCCAACCCTGCTCCTCGCCTTCGTGCAGGTGGGCTGGCTCTACACTCCAGCCTCGTGTTCCACTCTGTTTACTCTCCACACACACACACCCTTGTCATACATTTTACAGCCTTCATTACAGCAGAAGTGTGTTTGTGTGTGCGTACACTTGCCCAACCCCCCATTATGTTTTACAGCCATGGTTACAAGAGAGGTGTGTAAGACCCTCTCTGAGTTTAGACTATAAATACATTTGTCTTCAGCTCGTTTTACAGCTGACAAGTAAAGTGTGTGTACACTTCTAGTCTGTGTTTACACTACAAGCTTTCCCTCTCAGCATGTTTTACACAAGTCATAGCTTTTTTAGTTTTAAACCCTCTCTTTCTCCGTTGTATCTCTCTCTCTCTGTTTTGTCCCACCTCTCTTCACCTATCTTTCTCACCACTCACCCCCTTGTATCCTTTTTCATCTAATCTCTTCTCTCACCTGCCTTCTCTCTGTCTCTCTACCTTCTGTCTCTCGCTACCTTGTCTCTGTCTCTCTCTACCTTGACTCTGTCTCTCTCTCTCTACCTTGTCTCTGTCTGTCTCTCTCTACCTTGTCTCTGCTCTGACCTACCCTCGCTCTACCCTGTTAGGTCAGGAACTGCACAGTCAGTGTGTTCTCTGGTAATGAGGACTCAAGTTGGTAGGGGGTGGATTGGTCTCACACAAACACAATACCACACTGACTCTGTTTGAAAACACACTTCATTTATGAGCAAGAGAGCAGGAAAGAGGAAGATGGAGGGAAGCTGTCATAATCTCCTGAATATGAAGGTGACCCAGACTCTGATCCGGTTAGTTCTCACATCTGGCTCCCCCATTCTCCCCTCTCCATCTTTCCCTCGTACATTTTTCTCTCGCTCTTGTTCTGTCTCTCTGTCCCCCTCTCTCTCCTTCACTTGCTCTCTCACACATCAATCCTGTGCATGCTGTGTCTTAAATTTGGTAGATTTTTTTACATTTACTTTATTCTCCACAGGGTGTCTGTTTTTGTGAAGTGCTTTAATTCCCTATCAAACCACTGTTACTCACCCCTCACCCCCATAAGCCTAATGAGAACAATACCACTGTTACTCACCCCTCACCCCCATAAACCTAATGATGAGTACAATACCACTGTTACTCACCCCTCACCCCCATAAGCCTAATGATGAGAACAATACCACTGTTACTCACCCCTCACCCCCATAAGCCTAATGATGAGTACAATACCACTGTTACTCACCCCTCACCCCCATAAGCCTGATGAGAACAATACCACTGTTACTCACCCCTCACCCCCATAAGCCTAATGATGAGAACAATACCACTGTTACTCACCCCTCACCCCCATAAGCCTAATGATGAGTACAATACCACTGTTACTCACCCCTCACCCCCATAAGCCTGATGAGAACAATACCACTGTTACTCACCCCTCACCCCCATAAGCCTAATGAGAACAATACCACTGTTACTCACCCCTCACCCCCATAAGCCTAATGATGAGAACAATACCACTGTTACTCACCCCTCACCCCCCATAAGCCTAATGAGAACAATACCACTGTTACTCACCCCTCACCCCCATAAGCCTGATGAGAACAATACCACTGTTACTCACCCCTCACCCCCATAAGCCTAATGAGAACAATACCACTGTTACTCACCCCTCACCCCCATAAACCTAATGATGAGAACAATACCACTGTTACTCACCCCTCACCCCCATAAGCCTAATGATGAGTACAATACCACTGTTACTCACCCCTCACCCCCATAAGCCTAATGATGAGTACAATACCACTGTTACTCACCCCTCACCCCCATAAGCCTAATGATGAGAACAATACCACTGTTACTCACCCCTCACCCCCATAAGCCTAATGATGAGAACAATACCACTGTTACTCACCCCTCACCCCCATAAGCCTAATGATGAGAACAATACCACTGTTACTCACCCCTCACCCCCATAAGCCTAATGATGAGAACAATACCACTGTTACTCACCCCTCACCCCCCATAAGCCTAATGATGAGAACAATACCACTGTTACTCACCCCTCACCCCCATAAGCCTAATGATGAGAACAATACCACTGTTACTCACCCCTCACCCCCATAAGCCTAATGATGAGAACAATACCACTGTTACTCACCCCCATAAGCCTAATGATGAGAACAATACCACTGTTACTCACCCCCATAAGCCTAATGATGAGAACAATACCACTGTTACTCACCCCTCACCCCCATAAGCCTAATGATGAGAACAATACCACTGTTACTCACCCCTCACCCCCATAAGCCTAATGATGAGAACAATACCACTGTTACTCACCCCTCACCCCCATAAGCCTAATGATGAGAACAATACCACTGTTACTCACCCCTCACCCCCATAAGCCTAATGATGAGAACAATACCACTGTTACTCACCCCTCACCCCCATAAGCCTAATGATGAGAACAATACCACTGTTACTCACCCCTCACCCCCATAAGCCTAATGATGAGTACAATACCACTGTTACTCACCCCTCACCCCCATAAGCCTGATGAGAACAATACCACTGTTACTCACCCCTCACCCCCATAAGCCTAATGATGAGAACAATACCACTGTTACTCACCCCTCACCCCCATAAGCCTAATGATGAGTACAATACCACTGTTACTCACCCCTCACCCCCATAAGCCTAATGATGAGAACAATACCACTGTTACTCACCCCTCACCCCCATAAGCCTAATGATGAGAACAATACCACTGTTACTCACCCCTCACCCCCATAAGCCTAATGATGAGAACAATACCACTGTTATAAGCCCCTCCCCCTACTTCATAGCACCTGTCAGACATCGTTAGCAGCCTATAGCGTTCAATCTAGAATAAATTATAGAATAAATAACTAGAATAAAGTTGTGAAATAAAAAACAAGCTGAATAATGGGATGGAATAAGATACATGCCGACTTCAGCCCTAGCACAGTCTCAAACCTGTTTGCGCTGTCTTGCCAACTCTTATGGTCAATGTAACGCCAAGGGCAAGACACTGGCACAAACGGATCTAGTAAGCATTTTGTTGGATGGTACCATGCATATCCCGTACATATGACTCATAAAACATGAAAAACTTTGTCTGGGACCAGGCTACTTCAGTCCTGCTTGGTGAAAGGCATCCCAGGGACAGGCTACCGTTACAGAACCAACAACATCACTCCTCCTACAGGAAACTGGAACTGTTAACAGATTTGCTGTAATAGGGAGGGAGGGGAAAAAAAAACTGTGGCCAGC